>NC_140568.1:33348053-33670553 GCF_057381845.1 Rhamphochromis longiceps | reverse complement strand
ATAAAATGCATAATAATAATGCAGGAATGGAATAAAAAAGGTCACTTTCTTCCCCAGAATATGAAACATTCATTGGATGAGTGGCCTTTTTGAAAAAAATCATTATTATTAGTTGTTAATAATCATGGTTGACAAAACTTTGCAGTTCAGTATTTCAGCATCTTTCAACTTATTGTTTTGTTTTGTTTTTCACTGTAAGCATTTACTGCTTGTGTTTAAATTGTGATTCATATTTTACTCGTTTGTTTTTAACTTTGAATTACAGGATTTCTGATCACATGTGAATGGAAATCTTCATATATAACCAGCTCAGTGAACAGCAGAAAACCTCCCCCACAAAATAATCATCAATCAGGCTGAGTTTGGCTGATGGAGTTATGAGATATGGTGAATTTATTAAGTGCCACAGAGTTTCATGAGTCAGCAGGTCAGTCTGATGTGGAGCCAAACAAACATCACTGCACATTGTTTTAAAAGGTTTTCAGAATGAAATGCTCAGATAATCCAAATTGTTTTAGTTAATATTGAATGCAGCTGCAGTAAAAAGTATTTGGGGACACCAGTTTTTCGCTAATTAGACAGGGCAATTAATTTAAACCCTAAATTTGTCCTCAAGTGTTTGAAAATTGTAGTACATACACAAACACACACATACTGTCATTCCCCAGGAGGGGAAACTGATCTCTGCAGTCCTCAGAGAAGAGATGGTCATACCTGCAGCTGAGACACCACTGATTACAGCCCAGAGTGGCAGAAGGGGACAATCACATGCGTGTGCATGTGTATTGAGGTTACAAATACCCAGCAGCTGTGTCCTATTGCTCTGAGGAATAAGTGTCAGGTTGGTGACTGAGCTGATAAGAGGGAGGAGGAACAGGAGTGAGTTGTAGGGATGTGATAATAGGGTGGAGCAAGAAAGATGATGCAATAGTGGTGAGGGGAGGTGAGGAGATAGGTAGAAACAATAGATAGAAATACAGCTGAGTGTGGAGGGCTTAAAAAGTGATGCAAGGACAGATGCAGTCTGCGGATGCATATGAATAATACAAATATGTTACTGCATGCCTGTGATTTTCTAATATAATTGCTTGTTTTGGTATATTTGAGAGTTTTGACTTCTGATAGTTGTAGGCTAAAGTCTCTGATAATCAACATACAGTATGCAACATACATAAAGGTACATTTTGTCACATATCAAGCTCTCTTAATGGAAAATAAAATCTCTTTAAGAGTTGCTTCCTTGCTGTGGTACAATAATTGAAGAGACAAGTACAAAAATGGAGAAAAAAAATTAAAACAATCAATTTAAATGTATGCTGATGAAACATGCTTTGTTGAGATAGCGTAAAATTGACCTACTTTTTATATGCTATAGTAAAGTCGATTCTTGGATACATTTTGTTGAAAAAATGAAGAAGGAAAGAAGAATACATACTTTCTTCATATGTTTGGACATATATTGAGTTCAAACCTTGGTATAATTCATTACTGGAATAACTGGAGATTTTCCTACATGCATTGCCTCCACATACACACAGTGTGTGTGTGTGTGTGTGTGTGTGTGTGTGTGTGTGTGTGTGTGCTTTATCTCAGCCACACCCAGGCAGACCAGATGGCCTGAATTTTACCTTCCCATCGTCACGCATCATGTGATTATGGCTTCAGGTAATCCATGCAATTATCACCAACATTGAATTGAATTAAACATAGACATGCACCCCCTTCGCCCCACCCCCATCGTCAAGGACCATACAGCATCAACATAGGTGGTGACAAAGGTAAACCCGGACACGGTGGAACATCTCATATTACTCGTGTCTGGGCTTTGCTGGAAACAAAATGAGCTAATATTGTTATTACCAGCTTCTGTAAAACTGAAAATTATAACAATTTGGAATTATCAAACTCAATTAAATCACTTGTACCTTGTAAAGATGATGACAATTAACTCTGCACTTCTAACATTTAAATGTTTTAAATTGAAATGTCCAGACCTCACTTTCACACAGGCTAAATTGGTGCTTGTAGCTTCAATAAAGAGATGGTGGTTCGTCTATACCGTGTACCTGTTGGGTTTTATTTTGTGTTTCACTAACTGCGTCACTGCTTGAACAGACTGTGCAGATGGCCCGTTCTTCTCTGGTTCTGTGTTTGTGATGACTTTGACTGAGGTGGCAGCAATTAGCCAAGATCTGCACAAAGCCTCAGCTGCAAAAGGTAAATTAATTGGACAGACATTATGACAAGGACAAATTTGTTCAGACTGTGGTAATCTTCAGACTGAGCTCAGCCATTTTAAGAGGCGGGGCTGTGGGCTCTGATTGGCTGATGGACAGTCACAGTTTAATTACATACTGAGGAAACATTCAGAAAAAGACATTAAATTAAACATGCTCCAAACCTCAAAAAGAAAATGCTTTATAAACATAAGGTAGAGAAAAAAAACACATAGAATTTTAAAAGCTCAAAGTATGTTTCCCAAAGTTTGGACTCACTGAGGTGCAGTTATAACACAGATATGATCTATATATATATATATATCATGAACATCAATATGCAAGGACAGTCTGTGTATGTGTGTTTGTAGCAGAGACGCGACCTTGACCAACCAACAGGCAGTCACAGCTGTGAGCTGATGGATTGTACGGAGCGTTGACAGTGGCAGACATGACACACACTCACCGCACACAGCCACTCAGCAGCTAGCCAAAAATACAAGACACCATGATGCTACCTTAATCCTTCAGTGGCACATAAGTACCATCTTTCAAAAGTGTTTTATCAGCAGGGGACATTTGGTGTTTTTATCATTAATTTAAATACCACAGAAATGGCTATGTTGTGTCAACTGTCCCCACTTTCAAGTGTGCAAAAGTTAATTAAGTACTGACTTATTTGCTATTAACCACATCTCTTTTCCTTCACACATAAAAGGCCAGTTGGTGTCCAGACTTTACTTTAGTCATCTCTTCATTTGTTGTGATTGAAGGCAAAAAAACCAAAAAAAACAACACACACATTAAAATGGAGACTGTAGATCTGAAAGAAAAACAGTTCATTGAGAAAAAGAGGAAGCAGAAAAGAACCTTAGTGCAGAAAATCTATATCAAGGAGCGCAACGTGGAAGGTTTGAAGGAAAAAAGACACAGCTGGCTGAGTTCAGAATAAACACAGGGCAGATCGCCCACATAAAGCAACTGCAGCTGATGACAGAAAAAATTTCTTTGAGCTGTGAAGAAGAAACCCCAAACCAACAAACAATACTCAGTGACATCACCACCAGAGAGTGCAGATGTGAAAGCATCACAATCAAATAACAGCTATCAAATACTGGGTGTGCCAGCTGGTTCCTTAGCATCATGCTTACCATTAAAGGATTAATCCCTGAAGTGCTTTCGAAATAAGATTTAAAGGACACACATACAAACCACCATAAGTCAGATGTTCATATGAGGTTTTATCTGTAAAACAAAATGTATTTCATCTGCAGTTCCACTCTTTTTGAAGACATTTCTCACTGTTCGTCATGCCGGGTCGTGTAGTTGAGGAAAGGAAGCACTCAGCTGCTACCCTTAAAGGCTTCAGATCTTTCCATGTATGTTTACACACAAGGGCTGTGGGTCTCATCCTTCATGTGCTAGATTCAAACTGATTTGGGATCATGTCTGAAAATCTGAATTAGAAACGGACCTTTGATGGCCAGCATGGCAAGAAGGAAAGAACTCAGCAAGCCAGACTTATTGCAGTATTCAAGAGCATTCGTGCAACTAGGGCATCAGCTGGGACTCTGATATCTGTGGTCTCTCTGTTCCGATGATGGTTTTCAAATGAACCAATAGCTGGAACATAAAATAGAAATCTGTTCTATATCACTTGAAATGTAAAATGTTGTTGCCCCTTTGCATGCGAGGCTATATCTGAAACACTTGGGACTGCATCTCTAGAAGAAGAGTAAGATTAAAAATGTTATTTATCGTGTGATGGAAAGTTTGTTTTGAAATGTTTTGCCCACACCTGCTTTAAATTGCTTCGCCTACTTCTTCTCACATTTCTTAGAGCTGCAGTACTTATGTTGGATTTTGCTTATTGAAAAAGCCTCCCTCTTGGGAGCAGAGCGACTGCTTTAAGTGGCCACATCTGTGGTTAGTAAAATATCCCTTTTCTGATATCAGAACTGCAGTTTGGGATGACTGCCACCACTACACACGGCTGCATCTGCATTCGCACATGCTGAGCTGATATCACGGCAAGGCTGTAATGTGTGAAGATATGGGAGGTGGATCATCTGGAAGAGGGGATCTGCTTACGCAGGCCTGTATTTTAAGAAAACTGTTTTTTTGTATATTTCTCCCAGGAACACATTTTGGAAAATGGGGAGCCTCCTTATGATGGAAAAAAACATCTGATTTGCACACATATGCTTAAAAAGATATGTAATGATATAATTATGTGTATAATCGTTTAAAACCAACCATAAATCTTTATGTGGAAACAATCATTTTGCTTTCAAACACGTGATTCTCTCCTTCATTTGCACGATAAATCTGAGCCATAAATGTTCCTTTTATTTGCACATCTACAGCTATCCCTGCAATATCTTTCTGCATTACCTGCTTCTGTACTTGAATTCATCTCCTTTTTACATCATATCTTGGAGAAAATAACTTCCGATGACCTTTCCACTCCTCTCTGTACACTAAAGTAATTGCAGTCTTGTGGGCGTGTTTCAGCATAACCCATTCCTCAGTCCGAGGCTGACTCCTCTCGACTGTGTCAGAGCCAAAGATGTTACACAAGCACACAAGCATCCTTCCCACGTACTGTAATATTTTTCTCACTCATGCTGCTGTTTCAATACTCAGAGCCGTTGAACTCCTCGTCTCTTCCTAACACAGTTTCAGTGCAGTTCACAAAATGGTCACGAAGGCTCCTCTGCCTCTAATTCCATCCAAATATGATCTACTGAGGACATATTTGCACTAATATCAACTTAAAAGAATTTAGCCTTCAACATAATAATGATCAATTCTTCATCCAAGCCAAAGATGGTATTGCTGGCATGTCACATATTTTATTTTGACTCTATTACAAACAAGCTCAATTATATCCAAAATAACCTTTCTGTGCCAAAGATATTTAGATAGTTTGTGTCTGTCCGTCTCAACATCAAGACTGTTCTTTTCAAGTTGTAACTCTCAGCGAGACAGAGACCGAGTGAAATGATTATCATGACAAGCCTTTCACTTTTTCAGTTTTATAAAGCTTAATGTGGATGTCTGAGTCAGACAAACCAGACAATCTCCTTAGACAACAGTTGCCAGGTGTCACGAGTTCAGACAGTTTTCTTTTCAAACATGTAAGGCGGCTGAAATGCTATTAAGGCACTCTTGATCTTTGCTGAAGCCATAGAATAACTTGAATCATGAAACTACTTTTTTCTTAACAAGATGTTCTGACCCAGTGGGGATGACTGGTGGCTCAAAGCCTGCTTACAAATCCCTTTGTGATCTCAGCAGGATGTTCTTGTTTTTTAGGGTATGGCTGCTAAAAGAGAAGAGTAATCACACTCGCGAAACAACATGTTTCTTTTTACTCTTGTGACTGACAAGCCCAAGCAATCTCATCCAACAGCAGCTATCAACAGCCATATATTTCCTGGATGAATGACCACTGTGTAAGATGAATGAATGACTGCAGTCTTCGACAGGAGGTCTTTCCAAATGTGCATCATGGCTGTACAATGGCATGAGCTGATCTGTAAGTCCACCAGAGATTTGCAACAACAGCATCTCCAGAATATATATGTTTGTTTTTTCTGTCTAACAGCACCTGGAGCCAATTTCCCACCTATCCAGCATTACTAAGTTTGACTCATATGTTTATGGTGTCAGTATGATGAAATATTTTGACTTTGGTGACTTCCTTTCCATCTTTCATTGCCACTGATCTATAAAAATCACTTGCCAATGTTTCCCACAGGAGTTATTATCACTTCAGTCCTCATGTGTAGAGCAATAGTCCTTTTTAACGTAGCCAACAGTTTGATGTTTGATTGAGTACTTGAACTAATGGCATACACATCAGTCTCAGTTAGGGCTATTTGTCATCACTGGCAGACTGCTGATATTGTGACGACACGGCATACTGACGCTGCAGTGACCTCGCCCGTGCACGAAGCCCAGGTACAGCGGTGGAAATAATTATTTGATCCCCTGCTGAATGTTGACGTTTTCTCACTTACAAAGAAATGAGCACAAATTCATGGTAGTGAACTAACGATTTGATTCCCAAGCAAAACATGACATAGTGCTTGGTGGATATGGAGGACAAGCTCACCCATGTGGTGTGTACTCTGTCTCCAAAGTCGCTGAAATGGTCTATTGGAAAGATGAAATCCAATACACTTTCCAGCAACATTGCAGGAGTTGCCAGATCATTGAAGTGTGGGGCCTGAAGCAGCGTTTGGGACTCCTACTCTAGATTTTTTTCTGTTGTGATGGACTCTTGAGGCCTTTCCCACATATGATTATTGCCACAATGTATCAGAG
The DNA here is from genome assembly GCF_057381845.1 of Rhamphochromis longiceps. Classification (NCBI taxonomy): domain Eukaryota; kingdom Metazoa; phylum Chordata; class Actinopteri; order Cichliformes; family Cichlidae; genus Rhamphochromis; species Rhamphochromis longiceps. The sequence goes on along the minus strand of NC_140568.1, from coordinate 33,664,005 downwards.
GTTTGAAAGTAGCATTTTCCTTCATTTTTAGATGAGCTAACCACCAAGGTTAACAAGCCTTGTCTACCCAATCCCAGTTGGCTGGGCTGCCGCCAGATGGGATGCTGACAGGCTGACTATTTCAACCATAGGTGAAGCCCTCATTCTGGGCCAGAGCAAAACTGGGAACAGTGGCAATTAAGGGACTACTCGATTTTCTCCAGAGCTCTGAACTTACCAAACCAGAGCCGAAGCCTCTGGCTACAGTTTAATATTGTGCCCAGGACAATTTGTCCTGGTAGGTTGAGTTCGGAGTCCTTTATTCTTTGTTATTCTAATAGTGAATCTGATTCCTAGAGATATTTTTATTTCTTTGATTTCAGTCTTTACTACATAATTGTTAGCATGCTGTCTAGCCTTATTGCACTGTTGATTTGCAGCTGCTGTGGAGTTATGTATTTTTGGAGATCTGTTTATGATTTGCTGTGCTGGTATTTTTGAATACCTGCGTTCATCTGTCTCTGTGTTCATATTAATGTGAGTCTCTTGTCTGATAATTTGTCTTTTTACTTATTTCTTCCACTTCCTGTCTGTTGTCTCATGATTTTCCTGATTATCATCACTTGTGTATGATTGCTTGCACCCATGTCTCACCACAATCTTGTTTGCCCTTCTGTGTATAAAAAGCCCCAGCTTCCCCTTAGTCTTTGTCATGGCATCTGTTATATTTCTCCATGTCTCTTTTCTGTAAATAGTCTTGTGTTTTCCTTATATAATACTGGGTTGAAGTTTTTTTGTTTTTTCCTTGGACTTTATTCATTCATACTCCTGTTTCCAGCCTTATTACAGTAAAAAAGGCCAATCTTTGGTTATTTAGACAAATATTTCACTCCTATACTTAACAGGTCACATTATCACTGGAATGTGGTGCTATCATCCTGATATTAGCCTAGATCAGAACTGCACTGTGGAACCTCACAGACCCATATATACTGAAATTCATGAATCAAATTTCAAGCTGGGTGCAGATTTGCTATATATTTTATCTGCACATAACTATTTGTATCGTTATCTGAAGAAAGCTTTTCTCCATTTAAAAAGGAATCTGTCTCTAAATGTTCACCAACCGCTTTTTTCATCTTTTTTTCACACTCCTTCTCTCCTCAGTTGAATGACTGGCGCTTGAAGAGGGGAGTAAAAAGTAAACAGCCATGAATCCCTTTGATACTTAATCATTGATGACAGCTTCATCAATTTTCTATGTTGATGTTATCCTGGAAATTTGGTCAAGCAACAGCGAGAGCAACGCCGGGGCAAGGCCTCTGCAAAATAAATACACAGTGAAAGATGATATAAAATAAACCCAGACAAAGGATTAAAAAAGATAGAACTTAACTAAAGAAAGATGTTATTGTACGTTTTCACAGGGACGGGAAAGACCGGATCACAACCCCTTCAGTGTAGATGGATGAAAAACCTGTCAGCAAATTAACAAATACGTGACAGCTTTCACACATGCGTGTTTTCACTTCTGTCCCCTGTGGCAGATGCCTGAGAGGGAGGGAGGAAGGAGAGACTTTCAGCAAACTACTCTTATGACCTCTTCCTCTCACATTTTTGTTGACTGCAAAGACATAAAACAGGTTTTGGGGAGAGGACTACAATGACAGTTCAAACAAAAAGAAACCAAGTCCCTCTATTTAAGCTGCTCTTGTTTTATTGCTTCTCGGTCTGAAGGATCAAACAGCTTCTCTGCCTGCATTGACTTGTTTGGCATAGACTGTGTGATGGCAATTTTACACACGTTGACAAAATGATAGACATTTTTTAAAGTGTTCATGTTGATGTGAAACTGTGGCACTATAAGGCAACCACAGGTGTCACTAATCACAATAATTAAGGCTCACTTCCTAAACAGAACAGAAGCTCCATTGATGTCAGCAGTAAATAGTGGTTACAAGGTCTAATTTTCTATTTAAGCAGTGATTAGGGAGGAAATTGTTTTGTGACAATGAAATGAAAATATTTTAGTGTATTACTCACATCTGATAACTGCATTCCAGGGGGTTATGAGGTTAGCAAAAGAAAAATAAACTCTACTGTAATAGGAAATAGCATTAATGATGATAATCAATCAAATAGTAAACACATCTGACCAATGTTTGATTGTAGGAATATACAGAGCTGCATGAGATAACTGTGAAAAAGTAGAGAAACCTTGGTTGTTTTCTAACCTCTGCACGCCCGGCTAATTACTTCATGAAGTGAACGTTGGATTGGTTTCAGAAACGAATGATTGCTGGATTCATTTCCCCCAGTTCTGATACCAAAAGGCACAGAGGAAGGAGGTTTCAGATGCCGTTCCAACATCTGATGAGCAGTCAGACGAGTCGAAGCATAATGATGTTATGAATATTTGCAATACTGAAGGTTTTGTCACCCCAGTTGCGGCTCTTGGTTCCTCCTGTGATGACGCCATTAAGAGGAGCTCTTTTCCCATAAATTATGAATTTTACCCTTGAAATGATCACGATTTCTTTCTGCTGCTGATTGTACCAACAGTGCTGAAGTCAAGCCATATAACAGAAAGTCAGAGCTAAAGCTTTAAACTTTTCTAGACATTACCCAGTGGAGGTGAATATTAGATTAATCCAATACAGTCGACTTGGACATTTGCGGCCTTGCCTCTGCCAGCTCCCGAACAAAGTCTGTCTGATGTCTGATAGAGTGCTTGTGAGGACTGCAGCCAGCTAGTGTCTCGCCTCCTCCGTCCTGTGTCCATCCCAGCATTATCCTCGCTTAAAACAAATGAAATATTTCCACTGGCAAGAACTTGTGGTGGTGTTTGTGTGTAAAGAAGATCAGTTTCAGACAATGTCCTGATCTGGAGTTTATGTGTGAAATCAGCTTTACGTCTGAACACAAATACAAACCGTCTTCTGTGTTATCTCACTGAGACTTGCAAAACAGATCCTCAGACGTCAAGCTGATAGTTTTGTTAATTTTGTTAAAACTGTCATTCCCGCAAAGATCTGTTTCACATTCCCTCAACAGTCCCTCTACGCCAGTTTACAGCTTTGGGAGTGAGTTGTTTATGTGCAAACGCAGTGATGAGTCTGTCCTGTGCAAAATTAACAACATATGTGAATTCATAAATCAAATGGCATTTCCCATTTCTATCTTTGTCACCTCAGTTGTGGTTCTTGCAGGGTGACACAATTTATAGAGGTTGCACTCCCATAAATTCTGTCTTTTTGGTTCTCTGTACATTTTTGGCCACATTTCCCTGCTGCAGAGTGCATCTACTCTGGTGGCAGTCTTTATCGCACTAAGGGCTTGTGCAAATACAACTCATACTATTTGTTCCACGCTATATATACATATGGTGTTCAGATCAGGCCAATCGTAGCTCTGAGCTGTGACTATGAAAACACCAGACATGTTTGTAGAAAATGTTGAAATGCCATGGAACAAAAATAATTGGATGGAGCTGTTTTGCTGTTATTTTTCACCCCTCAAAGAGGCCGACAACACTGAGAAACCAGGTCACAGATTATGACTGTGGTATGAAATTGATTGGCATCTTCACTCAACATTTGGAGGGTGTTTTCTCCTGGCCACTGAAAGCAAGTTTCTCCCCACAAACACAGTTTCACAGGATTATCCTTGGAACTCCTGGCAATATCAGCCAGTTAAAGCCTTGTGCTGGTGGTGCATGTGGGTTTCAGCTTTCTCTCCTGCTGGTGTGCCTTTTTGGGTTATCTCCCTTTTTCTTATGGTCATTATGCTCTTAGTGAATATATGTGTGAGTGTGTGCACATGCCACTGTGGATAAGACCAGAAGATGAGGAGCAGACTTCCATCCCAATTCTCAGAGCTCCCCTCCAACATCACCCATGGGCTTTGTTTTGATCTCCTCACCAGCCATTCTCCACAGCCACCTCTTAAGCCCCATGCATACTGTACTGAATGTGTGTGTGCAGGGCCACAGGGATGAATGCACAGTGTCCCCTTAAGCCTTTTGTGCTCCAAATTTACACTGTGTTGCCCTTATTCCCACTCCCAATTTCTCCCCTGCTTGTACGTCAGCGTATGCAGTTCAGGGCTTATAACAGCAGAGCAAGGCTTGGCTCTTTCCCCTGTTCACTTTGCCATCAGAACTCTCAGAGGTATACTTCTCTTGCTGCTTCTTTACAGCCTAAGGCTTTTTTCAAAAGCGTGAGAGACAGTTGCTCTCGCCCTGGTTCCTGCAAATCCTTGCTGAGACTCTTCGGCTGGATACTTTTTGGGTTCAGAGAAGTTTGAGCTGAATGATGCATGATTCAGTGCACTGGAAATCATACAAGAATAGGCTGTTATCGCCATGACAGTGTTCGGCATGCTATGCTGCATCTTTCTGCTTTCTCACTGAACCATCATATCATAACACCCTTTAAAGGAAATTTTAATGGATTCCTGGTTAAAGTAAATGGACCGGGTGCAGGCCGGGAATTCTAGAACTTAACATTGTATAAATATGGACAAAAAATGAGAGTGGCTACTGGTCATACAATGATTCACTGTATTGTAGTTTAATACAGTGACTCTCATTTTCACAGTTTTGTGTCTGGATAAGGTCATAATCTATTTTCTTCCATCTATTTTTATGTTTTTGTATTTCCACATTCGACTCTGTTTTCTGTGGCTGCCAGACTTCATGATTCAATTGCACGAGCTGCTTGGAGGCCTATTTCATTGTTTAAACCTTTCCAGGTTTCTCCCACTTCACAACAAGGCCACCTAAATGCCTTAAAGGTACATTTAGTGATGTTTAAGTGCTTGAGATGTGTTAATGTGCTTCCTACAAGGGTAAAATGTCTCTAGTGTACTTTTATGTATTCTACAAGGCAATAATGTCTGCTCTGCACTGAATTTTGGCCAGCATCCAGATTATTGCAAGACTTATTTCAGCTTAATATGAATTACTGTAGACAGTGTTTAGTGCACAAGGCACCAGGTGCCATGTGAAATATTGCTGCTGCAAGAGATCCTCCACTTAGTATGGATTACTGCTGTGGTCCTTACTGCCACTCTTTTTTTATAATAATTATTCCATTTGCTTTCGAATTGATAACATATGTATTGTTTGGCATTATATGTCATCAAGAACTTAATGAAGGTACAGAAAAAGTAACACCATCAAAAATTAATCCAGTATTTGATTAATATTTTTGTTTAATTGTAGGGGTATCTTGTGGGGCTGTTTACAGCACAACAGCAAAAACAGGGCAAGGTCACAGGAAAATAATTTTTGTTTTCAAGGAGTCCCAGATTCTAGAATTCATAAAGACAGAATTACTGGGCACATGCAGCCATATGCACAGACAGCGTAATAAACAGAAAGGAAAAATGTTCTTTGAGATAAATATGGAGACGCAAGGTTAGGCTCTAATTTACTTCATACATCTACATTTATTTGACAGAGTGGTGAAATTATGTTAAGCAGGTAAACAAAAGCCCCCTTGCATTCTGACTTTTTTGTTCTGGCTAACTGGTTCTGGCAGGTTTTAACAGCTCTGGCTAGCTAGCTAATTAAGCTGACACTGCTGCTTTGAAGTGTTTGCCTCCAGACTACTTTTTGGTGTTTCAGGCTGGCTTTTTAACAGAAAGTGTTGATGCTGCAGTGTAGAGTGTCTCTGTTATTTAACTTTCACATAATCTTTTTTAGCTTCCGCCTCCCTTTTTTATCCAAATGTGTTTGATATATCTGGTCATCACATTGAACAAGATAAGGCGTTATAATGAGGATTAAGAAATATGCATATAATATAATGCTATCTGAAGGGTAAAACTGGGTAAAGCAAACTTCCCCAAATGCAGAAAAAGAAAGAGAAGGATGACGTTGATATGACCTTGAATTAGATCCAGGAGCATATTTCCCAACCTAACCTGGGATTTACTTATTTTAAACATGAGCCTTCATGTTTTTTTGCATCATCCCAGAAATTTGAAGTAGCCTGTACATGCATCAACATGCATCTAAAGCACACCTAAGTCAGCTGGGAGCATGGTGATTTCATCCATCCTTTATGTACAGTCTATCCCTGCAGTATTTATTCCATAATATTATATCCATGTAACTTTATCACTCCTTGTATTTACTGCTTGGAAACATGGTAGCTTATGATCTGTTTCCTTGTCATTTATTTTTCACAATTTTTCAGCAATACAGGAAATACGTAAATAAAAATAACCCCAAAATTAAACAGATCTACTACTCCCGCTGCCACCTGTCATTAAATGACATCTTCTCTCTCATAGTGAGAGAGAAGGCTCTCCTTTTTCTTTTCATTTTCCCCTAATCGCCATACTGGTTGCAAGATTTTAAGATTTTTTTGTGTTAAAAGGGAGTTTTTACTTCCCACCATCACCGAATGCTTGCTCATGGTTAGTCTTATTGTTGGGGTTTTTCTCTATAAGACTAGAAGGTCTTTACCTTGGAGTATAAAGTGCCTTAAGGTGACTGTTGTGATCTGGCTATTCAAATATGCCTAATAAATAAGCTTGGATTGAAATGGGAATTATCTCTCGTTTTTTTAATACACTTTGATTACTATTAACAAACCAGTGAAATCAGTTAAAGTCATGTACTTTCATTTGAGATCATTTGACATAATGTGCATATAATGTGCAAATATTCTCTTTCCTATGCTCTCAAGAATAAACTGACACATTCGAATACTTCTTTATTGTTTTTCTCCCCTCTAGATTTAAACTGGGTTCTTTTCTTTTTGTTTATTTTAAATTAAGCAATTTTTTTTTAACTTTGGAATGTAAACTGTGTTTCTCAAAGCCTCAAATTGCCAGAATAATTACAGATGACATGACCTGAGCGTCCTCATCAGTATGATCCCAGACTATAACATGAGCACACACACACGATTGTAAAGCAGACTCCATTATGACACTGACCGTGATACATTAATGACAAACCAGCCAACATGGGAATGGGCATTTAGGGACCTACTGACCCCCATTAATGACTCATAGAGAGCAATATAAATTCACAAGGGACACATAATTTATCGTGTTAATGCGTGTGTGAGAGCGGAAATCTGTTTGTCTGTCTGCTTTGCTGTCTATTTTGACTTGACTTTAAATCCATGGTCCTTTTGGCAGGTAATTATTCCCTCCGCTTGTTTATTTGTCTGTTTTCTTTTGTGTGGGTGTGTGTGTGTGCGCGCGCGTGCGTGCGTGCGTGCACGTGTGTCTTTGTGTCTACTCTTTTTTCTTTTTTTCTCTGAGTCATTGTAGGAGAAACCATATTTTGGCAGAAAGATGCATGAAAAAAACATTAGGATGTATGCCATTAAGAGCAGTAACAGGTGTAGACAGTATCAGTGAGAGGATAATGATTTGCTGGATGGAACAAGGCGGATTAGCACGCAGCTAAGCTTGTTGTGACCACAGATTGTGGGGCACTCGAAATGAGCACTTCTAGGCCACGGCTAAGCAAGGTGGATTAGAGCTGTGAGGGTCTGGAGGGGGTGGGGGGCCTGCTGGCTCCATGAATGACTAGGTTAACTTAAAAGCAACTTGTCTGAAGGGTTTTAACGGCTGGTTTGTTGGTTGGTTTACTGGTCTGCTGGTAGGAGGTTGGATTGTTGGCTCATTGAAAGCCCATCAGGCTGCCATCTGTTGGGGAAAATAGCCACCAAGCTCTGGATCAACAAGTCATAATGTCAGGTTATGAGGCAGCTTTGATTGATTCATTTAGATTTAAACCAGAAAGATTTACAGCATGTGGTATTTCCCAAGCAGCTAATCATTGAGCGATTTAAATAGAATCTCTCTGGCATCCACAGTCAAAGTTAAATTAATTAGAAACATGCAGTTTAAACTAAATACAGTCAAATAATTAAGTAAATTGAGTTATGTAGCACATTTTAAACCAAAGTGTTTCCCAATAAGAAAAAGAGAAGGTTTTCCAGATGACTCTCTCAAGCCCCATTCATACTACTTGCACAAATAACACAACAACAAACCATCTCGATCAACCTCGATCAGCAGAGATCAGCAGCATGTCTCAGACCACTTCAGAGATCATTCCAGGGTCTTGGCGCAATGACAGCAAAAACTCGTCCCATTTTTTTGTGTTATACGCTTCAGTTGTGGGATGGTCAAAAGTCATTGGCATGCAAACCTTAATGGTCTAGAGGGTATATACGGATGCACCATGTCAACCACACTATTGGTCAAAAATTTTAGAACACCCCAATTTTTACAGTTTTTTATTGAAAGTTATGCAGTCTAATGCCTCTTTGCACCCTCAAATTAAAACATAGTACAAAAAAGCAATTTGAGAAATCATAAAATCACTTTATAGACCAGATTGTATTCTAAACTTTCGACTCATAAAAGTAGCCACCTTTGGCAGATATAACGGCTGAACACACCTGTAGCATTCTTTCTACAATATAAACCAAATATTTCTTAAAAAGTTCTCCCCATATCTGTCACACACGCTTCCATAAACGTGTGGCACTTGTAGGTTGCTTTGCTTTCACTCTTCTGCCCAGTTCATCCCAAACCAACTCGATGGGGTTTAAGTCTGGAGACTGTGGAAGACTCCATGTTTTCAAGCTTGACTTCTTGTTCTTTTTTCTTGAGGTAGTTCTGGCATAGTTTGGACTAATGTTTTGGGCCATTATCTTGCTGTAGGATGAATCCCTGACCAACTAGCTGCATACCAGAGGGTGTATGGCACTGCAGAATGCTGCAGTAGCTGTTTTGGTTCATGGTGCCTCTCGCTCTGTACAAGTCACCGACCCTGGATCTAGCAAAACAGCCCCAGACCATCACACTTCCTCCTCTGTGTTTGACAGTTCATGCCACACACTGGGGAGGCATCCTTTCACCTACTGGATCCTGATCCTGAGTGATGAACCATAGTTTTCATTTTTTTCATCAGTCCATAATACCTTCTTCCGGTCTTCAGTAGTCCAGTGATGGTGTTTCATGGCCCAGGCAAGCCTCTCTGTCTTATTCTGACGTCTTAACGATGGCTTTCTTGCTCCAACTCAAAGTCTTCGCTTCACAGTTAAAACTAAGACTTGCGTACTACGGCATGCTTGAAGCTGTTGTCCTGTGAGCCACCTATCACGCAAGCTGTTTACTCTCAGAAACTTGTCCTCTGATTCAGTTGTATCTTTGGGTCTGCCAGACCTCTTCCTCCCAGAGTTTGCCCCAGTTCCTGAGTGCCTTTTGATGGTGAAAGAAACTGTACTCACTGACACCTTGACTTTCTTTGCAATTTCTCTGCAAGAAAGACCTACATTTGTAAGTGTTATGATGGTCTGTCTCTCTACCATTGTTAACTCATTCACTGCCATTGACGTCTATAGCCGTCATTTGCAGTGAATGAGTCAATGGGTTTAACTCATTCACTGCCAATGGCTGGCAGTGAATGAGTTAATAGCTTTTTCTCACCATTTTTGTAGCAACACACTACGAGGGTATGGTATCACAGTGTGCTCCAACACTGTTTTTATGCAGACAGGCGGGTTGTAAGTAGTCCAAAGAAACTGGAACACCTGTAGAAATTAGTAGCACCAGCTTTCAAGGCTTGATCAACCTCCACTGCTGCAGAACAGCTTTAAATTGTTAACCCAGTTTCTGTTCCCTGAAAAGGCCTTTTTGTATAATTCTGAAATGTACATTATTTTTCAGTTTTGAGTAACCTTACAGTTTTTTTTTAACTCCGGCAGTTCACCGCTTACCCTTTTACCATTTCAAGCTGTTCATTGGACTTCAAAGTGAATTGCAATAAATAACTGGAAAAAATAGAGTTTTCTAAAACTTTTGACTGGTATATGGAGATGAAAGAGCATTTAAGTAAAAATTAAATTTTGTCACTTTTTTCTGGATTCTATAAGACACAGAGTACAGAGCAAAGCTGCTAACACAGGAGTATTCTGGTCTGCTTTTGTTTTCCCAGTCAGTAACGTGCCTGCAGCATTTGGACTAATTGTAAACAAAGCAAAAGACGATTCATCAGTTCCAGTTTACAGTCGTTTAAAGTAGCACAGTTTAGGTGTAACAAAGCCTTGAAGAACTTTTTCTAGATGTCATGGATTTAGAAAAAAAAATAGTCTGAAAATTGTTCTGAGGTGGAAGAAATAACTACACTCAACAAAAATATAAACGCAACACCTTTGTTACTGCTCCCATTCCCCATGGGATGGACGTAGAGACCTAAAATTCATTCCAGATACACAATATAACCATCCCTCCCAAACAGTGGTCACAAATCAGTCCAAATGTGTGGTAGTGGGCACATCTGCTATATTGAGATAATCCATCCCACCTCACAGGTGTGCCACATCAGGATGCTGATCTGACATCATGAGTAGTGCACAGGTGTACCTCAGACTGCCCACAACAAAAGGCCACCCTGGAATGTGCAGTTTTTTGCGCTATTGGGGGGTCTGGGGACCCAGAACCGGTCAGTATCTGGTGTGACCACCATTTGCCTCATGCAGTGCAACACATCGTCGCATGGAGTCTTATCAGATTGTCAATTGTGGCCTGTGGAATGTTGGTCCACTCCACTTCAATGGCTGTGCGAGGTTGTTGGATATTCGTGGGAACTGGTACACGCTGTCGTATACGCCGGTCAAGCACATCCCGAACATGCTCAATGGGTGACATGTCCGGTGAGTATGCTGGCCATGCAAGAACTGGGACATTCTCAGCTGCCATCTGCCCTGAACAATGTGAACCATGATTCATCCGTGAAGCGCACACCTCTCCAACGTGCCAGACGCCATCGAATGTGAGCATTTGCCCACACAAGTCTGTTACGGCGACGAGCTGGAGTCAGGTCAAGACCCCGATGAGGACGACGGGCATGCAGTTGAGCGTCCCTGAGACAGTTTCTGACAGTTTGTGCAGAAATTGTTTGGTTGTGCAAACCAATTGTTCCAGCAGCTGTCTGGGTGGCTGGTCTCAGACGATCTTGGAGGTGAACCTGCTGGATGTGGAGGTCCTGAGCTGGTGTGGTTACACGAGGTCTGCGGTTGTGAGGCCGGTTGGATGTGCTGCCATATTCTCTGAAACGCCTGTGGAGACGGCTTATGGTTGAGAAATGAACATTCAATGCACGGGCGACAGATCTGGTTGACATTCCTGCTGTCAGCATGCCAATTGCACGCTCCCTCATTGCTTGTGGCATCTGTGGCATTTTGCTGTGAGACAAAACTGCACATTCCAGGGTGGCCTTTTGTTGTGGGCAGTCTGAGGTACACCTGTGCACTACTCATGATGTCAGATCAGCATCCTGATGTGGCACACCTGTGAGGTGGGATGGATTATCTCAATATAGCAGATGTGCCCACTACCACACATTTGGACTGATTTGTGACCACTGTTTGGGAGGGATGGTTATATTGTGTATCTGGAATGAATTTTAGGTCTCTACGTCCATCCCATGGGGAATGGGAGCAGTAACAAAGGTGTTGCGTTTATATTTTTGTTGAGTGTAAATTACAAGAGACCTCCCGATAAGCTGCAGGCTTAAAAAGATGGATGAAGCTGCAGGGTCTTAAACGTAAAGCCAGTACAGAGGTGCCCTACACCATGACTCCTTTAGTAAAAAAATAATAAGAAGAAGTATAGTAACATAAACGTATAACCAACACGCTCTTTGGTAATATTCATGCTAATTTTCTATTCATGACTTGAATTGCTATTTTCAAAACTTATTATAAAATAAGTTCTATTAAAGAATCTGTTGTCAATAATCACAGATAATAGGCACTTTATTGTCTATTCATCTTGCATCTACAACGGAGATCTACAGGAGTGACAGATAAAACTAGCTGTTGTCTCATCCATGTTGCAGGCTCCATAGAAAAAACTCTGAATGCATTAAAATGATTCTTAATTATTTGAAAGGAAACAACATTTTCTTTCTTTCCTCTGTCCATCCGTCCATTTTCTCCTGCTTATCCAATTAAGGGTTGGGAGGGAGCTGCTGTAGGGTGACAAGACGGGGTAGACCCTGGACAGGTAACCAATATATCGCAGAGCTCCATATTTTTCCATGATTCTATAATATATAAAATATACTGCTTGTATGTCCTGCTGATCACAGTGTTAGAATTCCATTATTATGTATTGCTTGCTGTCTTTATCTCTCACCATCAATCTGCCCCTCAACCATACCCCAGTTTTGACTCCTTGAAAGTTAACCTTTGAAGTACACTCTGACTAGCTCTGTGAAAATACCAGCTCACACTAGTCATCATTAGATACAATTGTGTGCTTGTCATGTTAGAGAAGACTTAGTGGTGAATATCTGAATCTTGATCTCTGAGTAGTGCAACAACACAGGGGTGCCTGAAAGGAAACTTCACAATGCAGCATTGTGAAGGCAGCGACAGGCCTCATTAGCTACACCGCATCCTGGTTATCTGATCTCCATGCAAAGGCTGACTTATACCAATGATTGAGACTCGTGACTCACCTCAAGATCAAAGGCAGAGTGTCAAACTACATGCCAAAGCCACATTTCATGACAAAGCAGTAAGAAAAAAGTGCTAGAGTGCGAAACTGGAGACCCTTATTTGAAATGGGAGCTTTTCTGGTCAGTGTTAGTCAGCAGTGATCATCTGCAGGTAATGAGATTTGTTTTCATGATCTGTGAGTGAGGAATCTAATGAAAGTTATACTGCAGGTATTATAAGGTCAGACTGACTGTCAGTAGGGGAATTTGAGGTGAAGTTTTGAACTGTGGTTTTCTCCTTTGTCTCCTTTTATGTGAAACCTAAGAAGGCTCATCTAATACCTTGATTCATTCTCATGCACCGAAAAACAATAATCTCTTACACAAATCACCCACCTGATACTACTGAGTGATGGCTTGAATTAAGCATGCCCTTAAACATTATTTAACTCAATAAAGAGAACCTTCAGGGAACCAGAGAGACAGTGTGAAAAATCATGACAGCATAAAACATAACACGTGTTAGAATCTTGGGAATCATGTTTGAGTCTTATTCAAAATTGCAAGACAATATAGTTCACAGTGTTCATGTACACTTGATAAATGCAAGTCCATTATTTGACCTCTTTTTATATTGGTTTGGAAAAAAAAAACAGAGTTCTGGGCTAAGAAAATGGAGTTTTTAGTGCTGTTGATAAAACAAGATATGTGCCTGAAAAAAACATAAATTAAAGTCAGTGCATTCAAAAGTACAGCATTACTGAAATCACATTATATTTTTCAGTTACGTGGTAATGTAACTGTACTGAATACTGTAATTACACTGGAGATAGAATTATGTTCTTACTTCAATTATAAAGGTTCTTCAATTATTTGAATGATAGTATGATAGGGAAAAAACCCCAATAAAAACATCAAACATGACTGTTTTTTCCTGCACTACAAACAGCTGATGTTAGTTCATGGTGAAGAAAATGATGATGTCGTCCACAACCTCTGAGGTCTGGAGATGTGGAAATCAAATTTATCGTTATTGTACAAAAGGACAAGAGTGTGATGTAAAATGCAATCGGTGTCCAAAACGGAAACATTCTGCTGACTCGAACTCGACTCTTTGTAAAGATAAACTTTTCCTTGTGTTGTTGACTTTTGTGTTCAACCTTAAGCACTAGAAGCAAAAAATAAAACACTAGAACAAAAATCTTGAATGTTCTTTGTTATGATGAAGATTTGTGTCATTATTTATGTCGTAACTTACGAAGTAGCTAGAAACCCCTGTTAAGCCTGCAACCCTCTTCTACGCCAGTCAGAGTCGTTGCTGCGTTGACCTCACGTTCAGTTACATTTCTCGAGAAGTGCACGTCAGGTTGTGCTGAGGGTTACAGCGTAGGGTTAAGAAGGATTTCTGCATATGTTGTAAGTTACAGATAGACTTCCCACTGAAGCATTAGGCATTAGCTTGATATTATTAACTAATAATTATGTAACAATGCATTATAGGTCATGTTACAGAGCAATATATGAAATTAATGTAACAAGTAGTGTAACAAATTATTTTCTTCATTGAGTCATTAGGTTATATACCACATTGTTTTAAAGAGATGTAATAAGTAATGTGTAATATATTACTTTTATTTTAGTAGTAACTCCAAGACATTGTAGTACTCTGTGGGCTGATGGGATACTGTGAATGGATTTGGGGGATCACTCTCTGTGGGTTAATCTCTAGTGTCCACCTGCCTCCCATAGTCATTTGATAACAATATTGATTACTGTCATTTTGAGAAGTTAACAGGTAATGCTTTTATCTGCGTTTCCAAAGTCGAGCCATCTGACTCTGCCCTCGAGAAGGGATTGAATTGATTTCACTTAAAAGTCCATGTACACAAAACTTGCAAGGTTTTTGAATGGAAGTGAAAGAAATCTCTCTATTTCATTTGCCTTCAGAACATCTGTGAAGAATTCTGTTGATTGCCTGTATGGCATCAAATGGATTACACCAAAAGTATAATGGGCCGAGCTCCTTCTAGGTTAAAAGGTCATTTGGAGTGCTCAGAGTACCAACCTGCATACAGAAATCTGCTTTCAGTCCATTAAGCTGCCTGCTTCATTTAACCAACACGATCAACCATAGAAATGGAGTACAGGCTTCTTCCCTCTGCTCATAACCTTTCTCTTTTTTCACTTATCTATAATGAAGTTGAAAACTACTTAAATTTAAGTTTCCTTTTATCAGCTCACGCTTGCTTTGTAGGAAATGTTTGTCAGATCTCAAGGGGTTGGTGGTGGTATTACAAGCAAAAGTAGAATAGTGTACTTCAGGTCATAAAAGTACAATATTTTCTTAAAAGGGATCTTCTATCAAAAGAACGTTTAAATCCTGGGCAAAACCAAGGCTTGGTTTTCCCCAGACAGTGTTGCACAAAATCCAGCAACTAAAGATGTTCCCAGAATAAAGATAACCTCAGGCTAGGAAACAAGTGGAAAGAGTCAAGGACATATCACAGTCTTCATGACAAGAATTTTATTTTCTTTTTTTTTTTTTTATTACATTTTGCATTAAATTAAAGAGTTCTTTTTTTTCTTTACAACATACATTAAGCTGTGAATCAGATGTTAAGGAAGTGGAGAGAGTAGGGCAAAAAACTTTGTGACGTCACGATATCTTACAAGCTTACAAAGTTCAAAAGTTTGAGAAGTTGAGAAGAGAGTAGATTTGCATCTAACAGCAGTGTATTATAACAAGGGTGAAAGACAAAAAGGCACACACCAAAGAACCTCACTGTCCACAGCAGCCTTCAGCCTTTAAAACGCTCAACTTTTCTCTAATATCAAAACACTTGATGTTGCTGAATCATAAATGCACCCACAGCCAAAAGCACTTGTCTACACAGGATGTGGACATTTAACCTTCAAACCTAGACAGGTTCTCTTGTTCACATTCAGTGTGGACATGACAATTCATCCAGGTGGGAGACAACGCAACTGAGCATTTCAAAACCAGAAATACTCAGCTGAGGATAAGCCTTACTCCAGGCGTGGGAATGTTGCTGGTTCATGCACTCAGTGCACCGGAGGGTGTAAGTAAGGTGTTCAGACACTAATTTAAAGCAAAGTAGTTTTATGAAAGTCTGGAGTGAACACACGTCTATGCTTATCTGAACTTTGAAGGTCCTCGCTTCAAGTTAATCGATGCTATAACTGTTGCAGCTTTATCCCGGACCATGTTTTAGATGGGACGCGTTCCTCTCGGTTCATATTTTGAACTAATCCATTGCCCATGACCTCGTCATGTGCAACCATTCCCTTCGAGCATCTATGTACACATTAGTCAGGTCCCAGATCCTGCATGTCAGTCTTATTCGAGCTGTGGACTGAGACACTCTTGGCTTTCCTCCAGAAAGAATATTGATATCGAGAAAACTTTAACCTATCTACACATACAACACTAAGGGAGTGCTCCAATGACTTAAGTGTTTCAGTGTGGGGTGATCCATAAAAACCCTCAAGTAAAAAGGAAGTGAAATCATCTGATTAGTTAAACTCTCAGCCATTCATAAGGCTTTGATAATGAGAGTTAGTGAGGCAAAATAAAATAAAAAATCTCTAAACTTCCCAAACTGTGTTCGCTTACAAAAAGGGGGTTAAATAATGTACAGTTTTTAATAGTGTTGTTTCAAAATGTCATCTTTTTTTTTCTTTTCCACAGGAACCAGCCTGTTTATGCAACCGTCTAACAAGTGAACGTTTCAATGCGCGCAAGAAGCCTCGACTCGTGTTAGTACGCTGGGTGTTCACGTGTATCTCGTACTGTACGCTTGCTATGGTGCTATCGCAGTGCACCAAGGGAAGATACACCTACGTTGGCCTCCTTAAGCAACAAATGTTAATTGTTCCGTTAACCAATTAACCATCACTCCAAACGAACACCAAAAACAAGTAAAAACAAATACCAGGACTTTGTATAAAACAGGAAATGAAAAACACTCACAAAGTCTTTATCGACACTGCCAGCACAACATAAAGGGTCGTTTTAAGCGCATTAATGGCACAATCAGAAATGAATCACAAAGATGAGTGTGTGTATGTGTGCATGTGTTTATGTGTGTGTGCCAGAGAGAGAGAGAGAGCGAGAGTGTGTGAATGAAGAAAGGAATTGCTCCTTCCTCTCTTCCCTCTGGTCTGTAAGTGTGTTTTGTCTAGGGACCAGAATTACAACAATAACACCTACATTCTTTAATTGCATTTTTATCAAACAAGGGAAATATCATGACATAAGAAAAAAAAAGAAAATAAAAAAATACAACAAGGAGACAGAGTTAACAGCTATTAAAGAAAACATTGTCACTACTTCAGGGTGTAAGGCACAAATTTACATGTGGAAAAAGAAGCAGGCAAGACAGATGTTCCTATAATTTCCTTTTTTTCGCCCGCTCTTCCGCGTGACGCCGCTAGAAAAGACGATACGTTCCAAGATGGAGGCACCGCTCGTTTGCTTGCAGCCTCACTTACAGCTTCCTTTTGTATGCAGATCCCCCCGTGCGGTTGCTGCAGCTGCTTCTCTTATATTTGCAACATGCAACAGTGAGCTGTGATGGCACCAGTAAGCCAGCAACCAATCAGGACAAATGTTTGGGACTCACACAAAACCACAGTGCTGATTGCAGGAGTGAAAGGGTGAGGTTCAGGATTTCTTTTCTTTTTTTAAATGATTGGTCTAAAACAAAGGAGATTCTGGTCCGTAAAAGTAAAAGTCCTGGTCTGGCACAGTTTAAATAAATATCTCCTCGTCGTCACAGAGGTCACGTATATTCTCAAGCTGCAGGTCCCACTGAGCACACAGTAAGACCTAGTTGAACTTTAGTCATTAAGAAAGTTCTACTGGCTCCAGTTTAATGACTTTAAATATTTTCTTCCTCACTCTTGATTAATTAATATTAAAAGATCTCTTCTTTGTCCTCTTTCTCTCCAAGCCTAGAAAGTCAGTCTGTTTGTTTTTCAAAAGCACTTAATAAAAATAAATACAACAAGCTATTAGTATTAACAGTCATGTGTTATTCAGTCACCAGTACAGTAGAAGATTCTTCTGGCCCAGGCTTTCAGTCATGCCCAGGCAGGACTTGATTGCTGTAACACTGAGAGGCTTTTCACAGTTTCCGCCAGAACTCAGGCAGCTGTCTGTCCTTTCAGTCCGAACTCGTTCTCTCTGAGTGCTTGTTTGCTCAGATCCTCCTGTCCTCAAGGTATTGTACAACAATTATTCTCCAACCCCCTTGTGACGTCTTCGTATGTGCTTTTACCAGCATGACGAAGTATCGAATCAAGTCTCAGTAAACAAAGACACCACAAACAAGAGAGCCACTGTCTTGAATGCTACAGGGTGCCAATGGATGAAATATTCAGGACAAGCATCATCTTCTTTTTCAGTAGCACATGTTCCCATGTGTGTTTACAGAGGAGCTGTGTGCCAGCCAGAGCATGAGCTCGATGACTGCCACAACCGACAACAACCATGGTATAATATTTACATATTTATATAAAAAGAAAGTGTTTTCTTTAAGAAAAAAAACTGTGTTGCATTTCCACTGTACTGTACACCAAAAAACAAACAAAAACACAAAAAGGAGATGCAAGTTGTACAGTATTCCCTGTTTTTTCTCTCTGCCAGAAAACGCCTTTCACTACTGTCTGTTCACATTGGACCGACAGGCTAACAACCCAACTATGTGCCAGAGTCACTGGACTTGACTTTTGTGGAGAGCGAGACTACAGAGGGTTTGGGGGGGACATCAGGCTTGAGATATTTGACGCCCGTTCGAGGCAGTGATCCGTAGGAGCTCATTCCAGGCTGCCTTGACAGAGATATGCCCTGTGCTGTCATTTGTATGGAGTCCACCCTCTGAGGTGCAGGTGGTGGAGTCTCAACACGGTTGAAGCTGTGATGTCTCGCCAAATGGGAGGAGTTAGAGGAGTTGGTGTTGTGTTTCTTGAGGGCGGAGGATCCACAAGCACCAGATGCCGATCCTTTCCGAAGCCCGTAGACTGACGAGTGGACCTCCAGGCGTTTGCCCATCTGTGGGACAGCAGGTGGGATGGTGAGAGAGGCCTCCCGCTGGGGCACACGAGGTGGCAGCACCACATCTGGATCAGCCATGTTGAGGTTGTGGCACGGGCTCTTGCTTGTCTTGTACTCCAGGGTGGCCCCCTGGTCATCCAGTACACCGTGGCCCATGCTCATATCACTGTGATGGGGCTGCTCCACATACTCATGTTGGTAGGACTGCTGGTGCTGTTGCAGATGAGGCTGAAGCTGGTGCTGATGCTGCTGCAAAGGTAGGACTACAACGCTAGGGATGTGCCCCGGTGAGGCCCTCAGCGGCAGGTCGGTAGAGATAACAGGCGACCCCATTGGTGGCATGTCCTTGGTGCACGCGTTGATGAGGTTCTGGTTTCTCTCCCACTCACGGCTTCCCCGGCTGGGCTTACGACGCGGCTGCATGGGGGTGGATTCAGGCGTTGGCAGAGCCGCAAGGTCCAGGTGGTGTTGGTCTGCTTTTATGAGCATCTTCCCATTTGGCGTCAGTCTTCCATTGTGCATCAAAGGTGTGAGAATTGCCTCGGGGCGACCTTCTTTGGCCTGCGTCTCAAACAGACCCGTCAGCTTGGTTACGCTGTTCATGGATCCCCGGCGGGAGTGGAGGTGGTGGGTGTCCTTTTCTTTACGGCCCGTCAGGTCCATGTCTCGACGACGATGGTCACAGACGCAGTAGACAATGATGCCAGAAAAGATGGCGCCCATGGCAAATGCTAGGATAACGGCGATGGCCAAGAGGGTTACAGGAACCAGCTGGTCACGACCCTTCTGGTAGCTCTCACGGATCACGCCTGCAGAGAGACACAGAGATGACATTCAGACAGGCAGACTAAAAAGAGATGCTTTGAAACCAATTGTTTCAAAGAAAATAAAAGAGATGCTGGAAAAGATTCTTCTTAAAAGATGAAGCAAAACATAAAAAACAGTTACAATAATTAAGATATCTTCTGGGCAAAAAGATTAACGGTTTAAATAATTTCACGAAAAACATGCAAATGCAGAAGGATTTATTCCATCATAGGAAACATCTATTCAAAATTGTAGCTTCAAGTATCAAGATTCAGTGTTTCCCCCAAAATCCAATCTCAGAGTGAAAATGTGTTTTGGAGGGGTGATTATGATTCACATTTTAAATCCCAGATAAAACCTTCTGCTGAAATGAAAAAAGATATGAGCTCCGATAAAGGAACCTGAAATACCCGAGCCCTTTCTTCTCATAGATGCAAATGGAAGACTTTTCATAAAGCTTGGATCCAATCTCATGAATCACAGCGAATACATTAAAAAGCCTCTGATTAGGCGCTAAATCCAATGAGCTGTGTCATCAGTGTCTTATGAAAGCGCCACTTTCAAAGACTGGCAAAGACACACTGTGATAACGCCAAATAAAAGATAATTCAATAAAGGATGCTATGGAGCATTTTAGCGGTGGGTGAGCGGGAGCGGCAGGTTGTATTTAATAAAACAGGGTCAACAACAGACTGCACGCACGCACACACGAGTGTGGACACATGCACCTCCCACACATGCATGCTCAAAGATGATAGCCTGCAGCCTGTGGATGAACGCAGACATCTAATGCAGCACACTATTCTTTGGGTTAAATACACCGGTCCACAGCCGAGAGATTTATAATGCCTTCACACATGACCTATGGCCCGTACAGGTCAGTTACCACAGATAGAGGATTAGGCAGGTGGGCTCTATCGTGTAAAGGGGCTACAGCAGGGGCATCGCTCGTCTCCGCAACGTGACTCAGTTTCACATGTGTAAGGCATGTATAGATTCCTCAACACTGAGGAATCTTTACCCCAAAATGCTGGAAAAAAAATCCAAAACAAGCTGGAATGTATGTGAAGTAATTTAAGATGATATCTGTGAGTCTTTCCTGTACAGAGGAGGTTTGTTTACAATGAATCGGTGTTCTAAAATAAGCAGTAGGTGGGTGATATGATTTGTACAACAGCTTTTACAAATCAGACATTTTCATTTAGTACTAATCCAGCTACAGGTGGAAAAATTGGATGAAAATGTGTTTTTTGTTCCTTTTGTTTCACTTCTTTGAGATTGCTCTTACTGAAGTGCATTAATAAAATATTTCTGCTGCCAACTTCAGACTCTGTCTTGTTAATCTTTTTTTTCTGATATTTTGAAATTCAGTTTTTGCTGACTGCCTCAGGTATTATTGCAGATAATGAAATATACAGTGGCTGCATGAATATAAACATTTGCTCACAGGCAAGCTGAACAACAGTTGTCAACAAGCAACAAGTAATTTCGTCCTTTTACAGTTTGCAGTCTTCACGCGACACTTTCTTCGTCTTCCTTGCAAATTTTTCAATTTGCCCTGTAATTTTTCAAAAGCAGTTTCCACAGAACAAACATTAGTTCCAATAATTCTCCGAAATCCTGAAGGAGCTGGTTAATCATGTTTGGCTTTTCAGCTCAGCGGTGTCACTGAGGATGTACTTGGAGAGTATCTTCTTTCTGCATTTCCTCAGTGAGACATAACACAGACACAGAGAAAGCATGGTAATCTTTTCTCATGGATCTGAAATCCACACTGTCTTAAACTAACATCCATAATCTCACTCGCTGCAGTCATACTTCATTAGCCCAACAACATGAGTTAAAGCCCCTTTTTCCTAGCCGGAGTTAAGCACTCTTTAGTCTCTGTCTGGACTTTGAAGCTCAACCTGGATAAGAAAGGACACTTACATTTACCCAGATCATTCCTCATTTATTGTAAAAACAAAACTTCACTTTTCTCCTTAATAGAGTGCTGACAACATGCAGCACAGCCATAACTCACTAAAAGTTAAACAAAAGGTTTAAAAAAAGCATCTTTCCCGGCCAAAACCTTTCCTTATCGAGGACACGCTCAGCCGTGTGGATAGTGTGAGAAGTGATGAGCGTTATCTGCAGCGCAGCATCCACGTTTGACGAGTGTTACACTGCGAACTTGCGTGATCAAATGGCCGGCCTGTCTGATGAAACATCTGCTTCCCATCTCATCCTGTAACATCTGAGAATGAGAGAGATACTTTTCTGCGCTGCTATCTTTAACTTTGACTTTCCACTGTCCTCACTTAGATCTTTCATTCACACTTTCTGCCACTTCTCTCCTTTGCAGAAACAATGAATCACTTTTTTGACTTTCTTTTTCTTTCACACCGTTCAGCCTCCATATGGTAAGTGTTCAATTCAGTGGAGACCGGGAAGGCTGTAATTACAACCTTGTGATCTTTCTAAGTTATCACCCTTTAGCAGAAACAACAGCGGCGGTGGGGGCTGGCTGCTCTTTGAGAGTTGCTGGGTTAAATATTTCAGCGCACACGGAAGGGATGTAAAAGGAATTCAGTTTCACTTGAGATCAGGAGACCTGGAAATCTCCAAAGAACAGTTATGTAGGAAAATAAAAGTGCAAGCATAAACAAATACATTGGCAAATCTCTCGTTTTTCCATAATCCTTGTTAAAAGTAAATACTTTCATATGTCTCTGTCTGTGGAGCTGACATTGAAGCTGAAAAGAGGAAATCAAAACTGTTATGAATTTTCATGACAGTGAATTTATTACTGCTAAAGGCTAACTTTGATTGAGCGTTTGGACTTCATATTGAATAACAAAGCCGGAGGGCGGCAGAGCCAAGTGGTTGTCCATTCTGGTGAAGGAGGTGAACTGTGGAGCTGGATCTTTGACTTCTCTTGTGGGTGTGTGAGCTAAAGTTAAAACCCTATTTAACCTGCCCTGTAAGGCTCCTTTTTTTTTTTCTTTTGAAGCTTTTATTCTTTTTCTCCTCTCCTTCCTCCATCACTCACTTCTCCTGCACACGCAGACATTTCCAGAAGGTACTTAGCCCAAGGCCTCAGGTAAAACACAAAGAAAAAAAAAAAAAGCTAAACTTTGAAGACTTCCATCTTTCAAGTGAGGAATTGTTTCTCATCTTAACATCAAAGAGGATGAAAGTTGCCACAGAGGACACCAAGGCCGTCTCAGTTGAATCACGGGACCTCAGGGTTTTGAATCAAGATGGCTATGCCGCTCATTTCTGATCATTTGCGATCTTTGTAAACTTTCTAAAACTTCCACTACTTGACCTTGAAAAGTATCAAAGTGTTGCTAAAACTCACAGATTTTCCGCTTTAGTCTCATCTTGTTGAGGTTCTGACTATACAGTGACTTATAATCTTCTGGTTTCGCTCTTGCCTCGCCCCCAGAATGCATCATTAGGCATCCTGCAGTTCAACACTTCTCTCAGCGGATGAATTGATTTGAATTTCACACCGCCTCGAGCCTCAACATTCAGATATTAAACACATATCTCAGATACTCAGATATGTCTTGCTGTCAAAACAGGCCGGGTCGGCAACACTTACTTATAAATCAGAAACATTGTAATCTATTGTGACTGGAACTTGTGAATGCTCTATCTGTCTGACACACACAGATGCTCTTCCACTCTTTTAATCTTTTGAGACGCACCAACTGACTTAAGCCCACAGAGCTTGTCTTTGTGTTGTTGCAAAGAAAACTTCAAAGGTAGTTAAAAATCACAGAGGGGTTACAGAGAGGGCACTAACCTCTGACTGCGAGCGACTGCATAAAGACATTGTCTGCAAAATGATAAAAATCTTAATTGGACTTAACTGCTACTTACTATGCTTCACTCGCTGAAAGATGAAACAGTGGACCTTACCGACTACAGACAGAAGGAAGGATGAAAAAGCAGATAATGTTAAGTGGTGTGCATTTATTTACTCTGACGCGGGAGCTCGAAAAACGCCCTATTTTTTCATTAGGAACCAGTTTGTTGTCATCTTTTAAAAAGGACACTGGTATTTGAATGGTGACAACAATTCATTAACTTCTATTTAAATTCCCTGTTAGCAAATTATCCCATTAAGTCTTGTGTATGTTTGGGTTAAGAGCCACTTGCATTAATGGTGTTATTCAATATTAAAGCATTCATCAGACAATCCTGAGTCGGAGCAATGCATACTGATGAGCGAGTTAAGATATAATTAAACCCCTAATTATGTTATTCAGCACCTGAGGTATTAACATTGATATACTAACCTATCCAACTCCCTGCATACAAACTGTAATATTTAATAGTCACAAGATATCAGCATAAATTAAACATCCCATTTTTCATCAGCTATTTGATGCCTCGACTTGACAGCGCTCCCGTTCGGATTACTGGGTGATAGATTTTTACATGCTGATATACTGAACGCAAAAAGGTCCCTCACATTAGAGTGCAACTGTTAAAACAGCTTGTCACTATTTAAACAGTGTAGACTTTTAAATTATGTGTGCATTCGTGTCTATAATCTTGAGTTCTTTCAATTAATATTCAATCTCGATGAGTCACCGTAATACAGCCGGTGACCCACCGAAGTGTATTTCACCATGTGGGCTGCAGAAAATGACTTCTGTGTATCACTGGAGTGCTATGTGTGTGCTAATACGCATTGCATTTCATTGAATCCATAAAGGCAGCCATTGGTAATTGTTTAGAAATGTTTTAGTGCTCAACAAGAGAACAAAGCCTCGGCTTGTATCTACTTGATGAGGGCTCACTCATGGACAACGTGAACATAACTGTTTAAATCCAGTTCAAAGTATAATAATGACAGCTGAATGTGGGTTAGACAAGCTTCAAGAGCACAAAGGGATGAGCCGCAGTGATATGAGATTCAGTCTCACATGGGCGAGAGACAAAGCAAAGCTCTTTACGAACCGTCAACGGTTAGGGGGACTTATTAAAAAGCGTAACCAAAACATAAAAGTGGAAAAGTAAGCAGCGAATGTGTGTTTTAAACAAAAGCAGTTTGAGAGAACAATAAGCTAATCAGTGGAGGAAATTATGGCTTATGGCTTGACGTCAGTCCGGGAAGTGCGTAATGCTGGGAACGCATCCAGTTCGCTGTTTCTATTATGATTCACAATGAGCTGCGAATAATTCATCTGCTTCACAAAGATCCAGCCCAATCTTTGACCAGTAAGAAACACTGAACCGAAATCCACTACTTAATTGCGAAGGTGTTGGAATGACAGGAACATGGGTTGTGGGAACATTTAATTAAATTTTTTTTAGTCTTTGCCACACACAGAGACATTCAGCCTGCCCTAAAGGGCCACTCCATAAACTTTTAACTTAAATCCTATCATCCTACTTTACAGGATTAACCTCAATCCTATCATTCAACTGCAAGGACATATGAAACTACTAACATTAAATTTCCAAATCTGCTAAACCTCATAGGCTCCTTAAAAACTTCAGGAGCCAAGTGCATTATCTGACAGTGAGCAGAGTTTGTGGTAAACTAAGTCTAAGCCTCTGTTACCTCAAAACCTCTTGGCTCACCTACAAAAGAGGGCATTCTGAAACAAGAGCCATACCCATAATAATCACACAACCAAGGAAATAATCTTTCATCTTTTTTTGTTGCTCACAGGTTGCAAAAGAAACGCAGCTACATGGTAAAAGGCAATCATTACTGGTCACATTCGAGATTATGATTATGCCCTCTTCATCTATTTAGCACTAGTTGTTTTTGAATGAATTGTAAAGCTAATATAAAGACAAATCAATGGTTAAAGCCATCCTTATGCATCATTAAAATTAATAAAATGCAGTGAAATACAGTAATGTTTGGAACAATTGTTTGACTGTACACAAACGTGCTATTTTCTCTGCTGCATAATTGAACATTTTTCCTGGTGAAAGTAAAGTTAACATTTAAGATTGACAGGGCATCCCCAGTAACTACGGTGAGATGTTCAGTCAACTGCTTTCCAGCAACTGAGATGAAGTCAAATTCAAGACTTTCTGTCATAGAAAGAATTGTGCTGCAATCCTGTCTGAGCAGGGTCATACTCTCCTTCTATCATAGCAGCCTCACCTTGGCACACAGGTGTCAGAGAGCTGCCTGCAGCTGAATATAACCCTTGCAGAGCAGCTGTCAGATGACAACAGCTATTAATGTGAAAACCTGACACTGAGGGAAAAGCATATGCTAGAAAAGTACAGTTGTTGTTTTGTAACATTAAAAATAAAAAAAAATTTAAAAAAAAATTTAATGCTGTACAAGAAACACATTAAATCCAAAAAGAAGTTTTCTTCGTCCTGTTTCCTCTTCTGAATCAGTGTGGTAAACCAATACTTAATGGTACTACACGACAGAGCAAAACATTTCTTCAGATAATTGTGGCATCTAATACTTGCATTTAGTCTCTTAACACTTTTTAATACTTAGTTAGTCTATAGTAAGAATTGCACTTGTTGCCTGGATTATGTGTAATACTCAGGCATTAAAGCTTGTGTAGAAATGTCTATATGCTATACTTTACACTCAAGTCGTAGTTTCTTGAAGGGATAACACATAACGTCAAGCTCCACACATTAGTTAATTGGTAATAAGGAAATAATAATTGCCTTATTAAAATATGAAGAACATCATTAGGAAGTTAGACTACATAACATATTCATAAGTAAGCTTCTTTTGGCTGCCCCCTTATTTGTCTTATGGTTTACACACCATATGCATATGCAGCCATCCTCGGGATTTAGTTTCTACTGGTCTAAAATCTG
The DNA here is from genome assembly GCF_057381845.1 of Rhamphochromis longiceps. Classification (NCBI taxonomy): domain Eukaryota; kingdom Metazoa; phylum Chordata; class Actinopteri; order Cichliformes; family Cichlidae; genus Rhamphochromis; species Rhamphochromis longiceps. The sequence goes on along the minus strand of NC_140568.1, from coordinate 33,637,849 downwards.
GGCTCTTTTATGTGTTACGTCAATGTGTTAACCAGTACACTATGGAGTCACAGGATTAATAGTTAATAAAAAAACAAAACAAACAAAATAAAAAAGACTGTTAAGAAACATGGATAAGATTTGTTATAAAAAAGCATTATTATTTTGAAAACCTTTTATTGTTATTAATTGTAATTAATAAATCTATTCTGTTGATAATCTGGGTGTTTGATTGTTTGTTTGTTTTACAAAAATAATTATGCTGTAAAAAGCATTTGTAGGTTAATTTAACTGAATTCAGTTTTCTGTCTTGAAGTATGACAAGATATCAGTTTGGCTGAAATTCCCATACCCATGTTTGCAGGAATGCTAATGTAATTATTATTTTAATAAAGACCTTCAACATGATTAATCACTACCAGACTCTTGTTGTGGCCCAGCTAGACTTTAACATGAAACCAGTGTTCAAGTCTAAATGCAACCTAACTGAATTAACCATAAAAATATGCAAACTAATGACTGAAAATTAAATATTCAGCAAAAGTGATAAACTGTAAAAAGTAATAAGTGCTTGCTGTTCATGTTTTGCTTCTCAAAAGCATCAGCACGTACTGCTCAGAACCTGAGTCACAGAAAATGCTACATTACTGCAGACAACATCCTGTATTTTTAGAGCAATTTGTTTCAGTTTCACCAGATGTTCAGTTTGATTCTTTTTTTCACATTCAGCTCTTTTAGCGTTAGCTAACTAAGCATAAAATATAGACTGAAAGGGATAGAGAGAAACAATATTGTTCACTTTGTTTAACTACAATATATTATTTCCTCTCTGATTCACCTGTCCTGCATCTTTTCTGTTCAGATCTTTCAGCTAGTTCATTCACCTGCTGTCTGTTTACCGCTTTGTTCAATGTTACATTATTGCCCTGTTCTGTCTAATAAATCTTTATCATGTGTACCTCAGTCCCTTCATTTCCCAAGTCTCCGTCCCCTCTTGTCTCGCTCCATCCCCCTTTCCTTCCACCTCTCCACTTTCCTTTTCCCTTGGATAGCTGCTGTAATGAACCCATAAATTGGAGCAACACAGCGGTGGCTACAGGTCGGGTTTAAAGGGGGAGGGGTGGATGTAAGTAGGGAATGAGGTGGGTAGATCTGAGCCTGCCAGAGAAAGGGAGACAGGTAGAAAAAAAAAGGAGAGAGAGCAAAGTGGGGAGCAGAGCAAGGATTCATTCCTGCAGACGGGGGAAGAGATATGACTACAGTTGGAGAAGAGGCAGACTGCAAGGGGAGAAACTGAAGAGGAAGAGATACAGAGATGGTGGAGGAAGAGAGGGTGGGGGGACATTTGAGGAAGGTTTCTCCATAAATTGGTTCAGGAATTAATTTGCGCTAAGGTAAGGTATAGCCTTGGAACATGCCATCCCAGTCAGATGAGAGGTCCTGTGGAAGGGAGACTGATCACAATGGCAGCAGATGGTGGAAAAGGTGGAAACTGGTGGTTTTGGGGTTTGGATGAGCGACGGGAGGACAGACGACGAGTGTATGGTGGAATGACAGAAGTAGAAGAAAATATAACAGATGATGCCCAGACACACAAACAGACCCTGAGCTCAAATGTACTGTGAAACACAAGCAGCCACCTGACTACTGTGATGGCCCCACTGGAATGGCAGATAGTGATGCTGTTGGGTGCTGAATATCATTCGCGTGCAAATACTCATCACTTTGCAGCATTTCTAATTACTCTGGTGGTGCTGGACTAATACATATTGGCAGCACTGTAATATTCATTAGCAGATAAGATTCCACAATGTCTCAACTGCAAATGAAAAAGTTAGGGACGTAATTGTAATTTGTTTTAAATCACAAATAAGCTCGCAAAAGACTTTGGATATGAGCTAATACATTTTCACTCAAGCATAAACTTGAGATTGATCGGTTAAATGTTTATCCCCGATTTCTTCTGCAAAATAGGCTGCGTGGATGTGTTTCTTTGCAATTAAAATGCCGATAAAATGACTTCTTTGCTTTCTTTTTCTAATATAGCTTATTCATGTTTGGGTTTTCACTCTCATACATGCAGTTTGCTAAGTTTTCACAGTACAGTTGACACCTGAAGCCAATCATACTGAGGGAGACAGGAAGGAACAGGAGGAAGGATGGGTGGAGCGGGAAATGAGTACTCTTGATTGTGGTGCTCAATTTGCCATGCTGAAAGCATTAAGCTGTATGGAGGCAAAACTGTGCTTAATACCATCAAAGCAATCAACACAGGAAGAAAGGCAAATATATAAATAGCAAAAAAAGACGTAGTGTGAGATCAAGCCATGCAAAATATCAAGAACTGCTCGCAAGAAACCACGCAAATCAGTAAAATAAGAAAGAAAATATCATCAGAGCCGACTTTCATAACGAAGGGAAAAGAAAAGACTGTAGAGCTAAAATTGCACAGATAAATAGTGACACAAGCTGCAAAAGTGTCTCATAAAATGATAATAATAAGAATAATAATAAAAATGACCATACAGAAAGAAAAAAACAACAACAGCAGGAAGCATTGTATTGAAATATGAAGTCGTCTTGCAGTTACCTGAGCACGGAGTTACCCACAAATCTCCCGAAATCAGAATGTTATTCTTGGAAAAAGCTATTACCGTAAGACAGCTTTGGCTCTCGTTACGTTTGATTCTCAGCATTTCTTGCCATTCCTCGTCGGGTTACACCTGCTCAGGCAAAGGCAACAAGGGGAGCGACAGCATGTTGTGATGCTGGTTGTAGGCATGCTGTCTGAAGTCTCTGCCACCATTGTGCTTGGATCTACCAAGTGGTGCTTAACTGCTTCCAGCTGACGTGCTTCAATCACTGCTGTGCCTCCTCACTTTATCCCATAGACAAGAGACATTTAAAATGTGCACTAGTGACTTTAGCTAGCCCCAGTTTATGGTTCTCTTGTGAAGACACTGCATTCGAGTCATACCGTCATGTATTTTTAAACTCTTTTGAAATGTATTTATTCAGCGCAGGTAAAATCAACCTGTCAATCTCACTTGTCAACACTTCAGCATCTTCAAAGTCTCTTCCAAGCCTGTGAATGAGAAAGTATTCTGTATGTTCTTTCTTAGGTTGAAACTGCATTTATGCCCTGGGTAACTGAAAGAGGCATGCATGTTTTTTTTAAACACTGACTTCAGTAAGGAGACATTTTAGACTCAGCTCGTTAGCTGATCTTTCTGTCTTTCTTTACATTTAGTATGTTTGTAGAGAGTATGCTACTGCATCTTTCAGGCCACAGTCAGAATGAAAATATTAATGTCATTTCAATTAATGTTTCGGGGTAATGCCTGTGTTAGCATGGACCGCACAAACTAGCAGAAACATGTTGCATGTTGCTGTAATGGCTTCTAAGCTTTGTCTGTGACAGTAAAGAGCAGGCTGGATTGGCAGCACCGCAGTGACCTTTTTTTCTTTCCATCTACGATGTGGGTTGTCCCTCTCGTCTCCTCCCCTTCCTCCCTTTTCACTCTGACTCATTTATCCAGTGAGCCGTCCTTGAGGCGGTACAGCATTAGGCAGGTTGTTAACACAGGAGAAAAGGGCGTTCAATGTCATGTCACCGTGTCGCAAAGCATGACAGAGCTGGGGACTGGGCCATCTTCCCGAGGAAATAAATACATCGCCATCTTCCTTTTCAGAGTGTAATGGTCTGGATATTACATCTCCTGTGGGGCATTACAATCCACGGACAATAAATCCATCCTACAGAGTGGTGTGTGCATGAAGGTTGGTGTGTACATAGCCTATATGCTACCTTATGACCACCGAATGTCTATGTGCATGTACCTACAAATGTAAATGTGTGCGCATATGTTTCAGTGGGGGGTTTATGTGCACAGTGTGAAGCGATTTGTCCCCTAGAGAGAAAGCGATCCGCCATCTCTACACTTCGTCAGCTGGAAGCAGCTAGGCGGCCGTAAATCTCAATTACGCAAACCCTTCCCTTCCCCTTTATCCCTCCCTTCCCTCTCCCTTGCCACAGGTGACAATGGACCAAACTGACTGCTATTGTGACGTTCCAAGGCTTACCATTGGCTTCTGGCTGAGTCTGAGAGGGTACGGCCATGTAGGGGTCCTCCCCTTTGTCTGAACTCATGGGGGGGTCCTTCCGCTCCACCATGCGGCCCCGGCCCAGGGGGCCATCCGCGGCCTCAGGCAGGGCCGAGGTGGGAAGGGAGAGGGTGTGGTGGTGACGGTGGTGATGGTGGCCTGCCGGACACAACACAGGTTAACTGACTCTCGTGGCAGTCAGGGAACAGATTCAGTGCATGAAAGCACAGCAGGGGTGCTTACACACACACACACACACACACTAACACACACTTGCTGGGCTGTGTAAGGCAACAAAGTGTGACCCTAGGCAACTCATTAGTGAATGTGTGTGTGTTTCTATTCGTCTGTCATTCTCAGAGTCTCTATATCTTTATCATTCTCCCACCTCCTGTTCTGACTGACACTGTTGGGCCCATCACAGTTGAAAAGAGTACAATTGTATTTCTCTACAATCACCGTAGGGTGCCTGCCTTTGATATGAAGGACAAGAGACAAAATTTCTTTTACATCGCTCCTGTCAAGAAGTCTGCCTGTAACTTTTCTCCAGCTAAAGTCGTTCTAACTCTGCTCATGTTCATCCTGCTCCTTTTCTCAAGCTAACTTTAAATCTGGCTTTCCAATCATTTCTGCAGCAATGTTTAATTCATTTCGATGTGCACCGATGTCTTCTCCAACTCAAAATTGCAGTCTGTATTAAACAGAAGCCGAAAGAAAATTAATATTCATTCTGCAACCATTTTTTAAATCATTTTCAAGCCAAAATCCTAAATATTTTGCAGCTCTAGTTCCAGACCGTTAAGATTCACTGCTTTTAGTTACTGAATGTAATAGTGTGCAAAAGAAAAACATGCAATTTAATAATTAGGGTTTTTTCAGACAATACGTTAAGTAACTGCACAGAATGCTAATTATTTTCATCTTGTCTTCACTGCTTAGATAGGATATAATATCGTTATGACATAGTGTTTACATACACTTAACTGAAAAAGTGTGGCATGCATAAAAATGTCAAACTCTTTGGCAGGTGTTTTATCAGTTTCTGAAACAAACACATGTCTATCCTCTGCGCGGTGGAGAAGCTGCTGTTTTTGCATTGCTCTTAATTCTTTAATTATCTTTGAGTTTGTATTAAAACCAAACCATCTGCAGACGAGAAGTTTGGCTTGGAAAGCTGCCATCTTTGGAAACCAATGTTGCGTATGTCCCCGTGCATCTGAGTCAACACAGAGGGCACGCTCAGAATAAAATGCAGCCTGAAAGTATCTGATAAACTGTTTACCTGGTACAGTTTTCCTACTGATCAGATGCTTCTTATACCCCTCGGAAACTCATTGAATCCCACCGTTTATTTTAACTGAGGTGATTTTTGTGGAGCACTTTTATTCTATTTGGGCTTTTAAACTGATTATAAGCAGAATATCAGGCTCCATGTAAATGTACCCATTAACACTGAACAAAATACACCAGCTGTATCTCAGAGGAAATAAATGCAGTGCTACTGCAACACAGTACTCTTTCGTTTGTGGAGGATGGATCATACCCCCCTCTTCTGTGTCCAGCTTTGCATATAACTCATACAGTCTGTGCTTGCCTGTCTCTGTCAGTCTTAAGTTTTCTCATTTTGTTTCATAGGCAAAATCTGTACATAAGCTTTGCTGAAGAGTTTATTTTTGAACCATGCTAATCACATTATCATCCCACATGCTTACAGTTAAGCCACCCTACACAATTCTGAAGAAGCTATACATTGTGTTTAATGTAATGAGCCGCGTGTTTTTTGTTTTTTTGTTTTTTGATCATCCCTAGATGCAGAGTGACAACACTTTTATCAACAGCCTCTTGTGGAGCTCAGCCCCCAGTTACCATTTTGACACGCTATCTGCGTGAAGGAGGTGACAGCAATGTGCGTGTGTGTGTGCATGCGCATGTGTGTTCCTTTTCAATATGTGTTTAGGCGTGTGTTTGAAGGTGGGGAGGCATTTCAAAAGGCTAAGGTTGATGCTGCTGGTAGAGTACGCACAACAGGCACCTACACAACACCACCCAGAGCCTCCTCCTCTTCTGTGTGGCGTGGCAATCATTAAAATGATTTATTTAACTATTGGCCCAAGGCTGAGAGATTAGTGTGACAGGCCTATTTTATAATTCATTCCCCCACCGCCAGGGGAAGTGCAATTTAGGCAGATGACACACATAGAGAGAGCTCGGAGCCTCAGAGCTCCTCCACGGATCAGGGGAGAAAAAAAGGGGCCTAAACTGCCGACGGATGCACATCTCTCTCTCTACAGATTAAAAGAGAGGCAAGGAAGTCTAGTCTGGAGTAGGAGAGAGGAGAATAGAGAAAGGGCATTTATTTATCTTCAAATCCATATCAACCACTGACAGATAGATGGAAGGGCTGGGACTTTGTTTGGGGGGAGGGTGTTGTAAACTAGGTGTGTTTAAGTGTGTGCCTGAAAACACACAGCCCAGCCTGTGGGAGCATATTCAGCGCTACAGGGGTGTACACCAACACAGATGCTTTTTCCATGACCCTGGATTTCCAAAAGGAGGGAGATTCACAGTGGGGGTACAGCCACAAGAGGGTTAGCGAGAGAAAGTGCTGGGCTTTCTGGTACGGCTTCAAAATATCTATTCTTGTCATTCTGTATGGATCTGGCTGTTTTGATCTGGCAGCTGCGAGGTATGTGTGTGAGAGAGAAAGAGATTCACTAAAAACAAAACTAATGCCTCCTCCGATTAGATAAAAATAAGGTGGATGTGCGCGTAGGTGTGGGTGATATGGATAAAAGGGACTTTACTGCAGGCTAATCACATCTGTTTATCATTCCTTAAAGAGACTTCGGTGAGGAAAATGGTATCAATCGGCGGCAGTGAAGTGTAATCGTAATATTGTGTTGTGGGATTAAGAGAGTAAACATATCTGCTAGGAAAGGAAGCCAGCCGTAGAACAGTGTGCATGTATGTCTGTGCATGTTTACATTAGCCCTTTTGAATTAAGCATCTCAAACTGTGCAAAGAGTCTGTGCAGTTAGCGGGAACATATTTCCAGACTCGAAACAGGCTGGTTTTATTTCTCGCTCTCTCTCTCTCTGTCAGCACATATCCTGTTTAATGTGCATGCTGAAGTATTTCTTTACCACCAAGGCCTTTAACCACTAACAACTAGATCTATCCAATTAGCAAAGCAAAGGTCAGGGATAATCGATGCTGTTGCACATGGGGATAAGGCGATTGGGCACTGGGAACAAGGAGGGGGAAAAGAGAACTAATAGAATCACAATCAGCATTAAAGACCTTTAATTCTGATTTCTATCACTGCGACCTTTATTCTAAACACTGCGAGGAGCACGGGGAGAAATAATATGAGCAATGAAAGTGACCGAGTGTACTTTAATGTTTCATTACCTTCGTAACTGGAAGGGACGTCTATCAAAAAGAAGGAGTGAAATCAATTCAGTTAAAACCTTGAGTCATTAATAACCCTTCTTTATACATGTGGGAGGAGTTTTCATTTCCTTGAGAGGGGATGATTGACTGACTAGACGAAAAGGTGTGGCTGAAGTTAAAGACTAAAAGGAGATGAAATGCAGCTCCTGTCTTTTATTGGATTGCCTGTGCAGGACATGTTGGGTACTTACCATTCAGGGCCACAAATGTATCTGGAAGAAAAAGAAAAGAAACGAGGGAGAAACCTGTTATTGCTTGCAGTAAAGGGAGCTTATGCTTTAACATGATCAAAAGCCATGACTTTTAAAGTAATTTAAAATCGACTGGCTGCTCGATATTCTCCCAGCCTTAATCAGTGGTGATCTATATAGCTTCTAAAGCTAATGAAAGTCCAACACTATGGGTTCCCTTGACTAAACATACTAATGAAACCAGAGGGAAAATGCCTTTATTTACTCTCAGTAAACAGTTGAAATTGAGATGAGATGAACCAAAATGAATGATTTAATATCAAATTGTTTTGAAGTTTCTTTCACAAACTGAGCTGCTCACTAGAATATCAACAAGGTTTCCCGTTGGAGAAACCAAGCTGTTATTTTGGACATGAAAAGATAAGAAATACTGTCTCTGTATATGCGCCATTCACTGTTGTAGAGTAAAAGAGGCCTTTTCGAGACTTTTTGGCCTGACTCGGTTGAGAGCCCCTTCTTGTTTTGTGTTTCAAAATGAACCCTGTGACTGCTCACAAGCGAAATCCCTTCCCTGTGTTTCTCTGAATGTTTGTGTTGTGTTTTCGAAGTGATTTGCAAGAAGGAACCTCAGTCTTTCGGCAATAGGACACAGCGCTCTATTGACCGGGGGGACCAAAAAGCAGCGGGAAAACAACAGAGGAGGCTGAGGGCCGAAAGGACAGATGGATGGAAGTGGGTGAAAGAGAGGATTGTGAGGGTGGAACAGGCGGATGGGAAAAAGGTAACGGCAGCAAAGAAGCACACGGAGAGCCGAGAGAAGAGGGAGATGGAGTTAACAAAGAAGAGAGGAATGGTGGTGGGGGTGGTTGTGTTGGTGGTGCTGGTGGGGGTACAGAGTGAAGGAGGAAAGATAAGAGTGAAGAGGGCCTGCTTACTTTGGCAGTCACCCAGGCCATCTGTGTTGCCATGCTCCACGTCCTGCTCAAAGGCTGATCTGCAGGGAACAGAGACATCATGGTCAGCAGTGGAAAACAGGCCAGGCCATGCAGGCTCGCCACACCTAACAAAGTAACAAAGCTATAGGAAAGCAACTACAAAAAACACCACCAATCGCAGCATATTCTATGCTAACACACAGTGTGAGCTGCAGAAAGCCCTTTGCTGGATCAGAATCAAAGAACACCTAGCAGGTGCCCCGGAGACCTAAAATCAGTGGCTATGAAGAATGCAAGCAGGTTAGTAAATCCATAGCTGGCACAAGACGTATTGCCAGTAGTGTTGATAAAAACAGATTTTCTTTTATGCGATTGCAATGAAAACTATTATCTCATGCTCTAAAGCTTAAAAAAAAACTGTTCAACAATTTGTATCCCTAATTGCTTCCTTGCTGGGAGCTAGATGTGACTGATTTCTTCATCTAGAAGGTGAATGTGAAGCTAGCTAACCCAACTTAGTGCAATAACATATGTGGAAAAACATGGAGAAATAGCCTATTGCTCAGTCATTACCAGCATATATGTTGTTTGATGAAAGACTTAATATCAATTGATATGGAATATATTTGAAATATAAAGTGAGCTTTATTATTAACGTGAAAGCATGCTATTTTGGAAACAGCACTTCCGGTTAAGATAAGCTTGCTCCAGCTTCATAATCAGAATCAGAATCAGAATACTTTATTGATCCCTGGGGGAAATTATTTTTTGTTACAGTGCTCCATTTTAAACCAACATTAAGACAAGACAGACAATACGCTAACTAAGAATAGTACAATATATACATATATATACATACATACATACATAATCATCATATAGCTGCGACAGAAGTTTTAATCTCACCGTACTCTTAGAAAGAAAGCATAAGGGTGTATTTCCCAATTTACTGCTTTCACCAGAACTTCACTTTGCACAGTCTTGTCTTCTATTACAGAATGCAGTGTGTGACTCAACTCGCTTTAGAGGAGATGAGTGTGTAGTTACAATCACATGGGCCAAGACCAGAGCAGTGAGGGGTAACCGTGCTTGAGGGCCATCATATGACACAGAGGGAGAGAGTTTAGAGATGTGATTTTCTGATGCAATCTGCACCAAGACCTGTTTTCTCCCCGAAAGACCACCGAGCAGACAGTAAGAAGATCTGTGAAACAGAGCGGACCAACCGTCAAGCAGGATCACGATCACGCATGACAGCTCTTCACAGTCCTCCTTAGCCTACCCCCACTCCCCACCCATCCTCTGCTGCTGCTCCACCTCCTCCTGCTTGTCCACCCGCCTCCCACCTTCTTCACCCTCCGCTGGTCGCAATTACAGAATAAAGAATTATTTTCTAAAACAGCATCAGCCAACCTTTGTGGCCTGATCCGAGTCGAAAATATGTGAAAAAAGCAGCACATTTAGGAAGAACGGACAGTTGGAGCCCTGTTATTTGATACTCAGATCATATGTTTTGAAATATAGTCACAAATTAATTTACTATTCTTTTTTTTTTCCCCCCAGTTTAACAGACCCTTAATTTGAAAGGAGAGGGTTAATTTTACAGATTTGATTGCTAATTTCCCCCTTCAGTTTCAAGCAGAACAACAACAACAACCACTACACAATAGCAGTATCCTCTCTTCATATCTGGGGGTACAGTTAATCAGCTTATCAGATTTGCTTATCATCCACAGTCATAATCACAAAGCGGATGCAGAGTTGCACATTTGAACCTGTCTAAGCACAAATACAGTCCAGGCACTCTAGGAATCTGCTGGATTTTCCTCAACAACATCATTACCTCGTCCCACCCTATCACAAAATATTATTTGGCCTGCAAAACACAGGTGCGTCATGGTTTCCAATTCAGACTTATAATAGCACCAAGGAGGGCGAATTAGTAATGAGCAGACATGCAATACAGATGCAGTGTCTGGGCTTTTCTTGGCACATATAAAAGTGAATGAACCAAAGTGCGAACCTTTAGTTAACGGGTTCACGTCCCATGGCGGCTGCATTATAGCAACAGAAGTGCAGTCTGTTCAAGTGTGACATTACAGATGGTTCAGCTTGGGGTTAAGATCCCACCGAAACTACATAATGCATATTTAAATCAGATTCAAGCAACATTGTACATAACTGGAGGCAGCCAAGCCCTCCGTTTTATATTACCTCGCATCGGGCGTGATTATTATGTGAGATATGTGGTTGCACAGAGAACTGCTTGCCGAAAATGCAGGTCAGGCATAATAGCATTAATTATTCATATCAGAAGTGAATGGGCGGCCAGGGATTTCATATACTGGGTGTACAGTGTAAAGAGAGTAAGCATAATGTTCCCTCAAAGTCACCCATTCATTTTGATTCATGGCTTTGATTTACAAAGGATCAGGGGGCTCACAAGAGCACATTCACTCAGTTTAATCCAGAGAAAACTCACTGCAGTGTTTTAGACAATGGTCGATGCTCATAACAACATAACTGGGTTTTTTGTTTACAAAATTAGTACCATCCAGGATCATATGCAATTAAATGTATGAACACTGGGCAACTAGGGGCCATATTGCAGGAAACCAGAGTGCAAGCTGTTTATAGGCAGCGGGTATAAGAGGCATAACTTCACATGGGAAAGCTGGCACACTAGCATCAGGGCCAGATGGAAGAAGAAAGGAGGGGAGGGTTACAAGAGAGAAAGAATATGTCAGAGGAAAGATAGAAAAAGAAAGACGGGTAAAAATAGAAACACAGACATGGATGGATATACGCAAGTAACGCGTAGCTGATTAGGTAGGCAGTCAAGAAAGCAGGGTTTTGTTTTTTAATTTTAATGAGGAGAACGGAAAGTAAGAAAAGCAGAATGAAATTGTCTTCTCTGCAGGGATCCATTTGTGTAAGCAAACAACAAAATGTCACCGACTCTCCCCTCCCTTATTTTATCCATCCTTCTGTCCAGCCTGGCAAATGTTTTGAATGGCTCACCACAGACCTGCAGTTCCTATCAGATCTAATCCCGTCCCTCTCTCACTTAAAAATATTGTACAGTAAAGGAGCGAGGTCATCTGCCCTCCTAACTCAATCAGAACAGTCCACTGCTTTGGCTTTGCAGAGTAATAATAGGATGGGCAGTGTGCTTGCGTGTGTGAGTGTGTGGGGGTTTTTCCCCTAAGTTTTGTGTGTGCAAGCGGGAACGTGTGCCTTTGGTGTATTGGCATGCCAGACCAATCATTTTGCAGCAGGGGGATCAAATTCATTCATCGTCAAATAGCCAGTGGAGCACCGCGCCTTTTGTTATGACTTCATCTGCAAAATGTTTTTTCCCACCACAAAACTCCATATGCTGTTTGTTCAGAAAGCATAAAGTGGTTCTGTGTCATGACTACAGCCACAAATTATAGTTACTGCGACCATCCAGCTTTCCCGAGGGCTGCGTACCAAACCCCGAGCCCGCTGCAAACAACACTTTCCTTCCATTCATCCTTCCAATAGCCCCTTCAGCTGAAGGAAATTGCAGTTACAAACCATAAAATTAGAAAGATCACAGATATGACAAGCAGGGAGAGGGACTGGCACCAGGTATGACAAAAAGGCGAAATGCTGTTTTACTAGTTCGATTCAGCCAATTCCAAAGCAGTCCACAGTAACAGTTTAAATGAAAAAATACACTGTTAGAGATAAATGTATTATGAGATGATGTTGTGGGCATAGTACGTGCATCTAAATACTACAATACCCATGAGCCTCAACTCCAGTTGGAGGTAAAGGAAGAGCAGCAGAAAGCTAACAAAAAAGTGCTAAATTTCCACAGAGCATATTAACCAGCTTACTAACGTATACAACTAAGTTATTGAATGCAATTTAATACATTTTCATGGAGCCAAAATTAGAGCTGGGCGATATGAGATTTTTTCATATCACGATATGTTTTTTTCATTTCAGGCGATAACGATATCTATCACGATATAAGCCAAATAACTATATTTGTAAGATTTAAATGTGCCGTTGCTCACAAGTAAAATGTGAAATAATCAGCAGCTTGTTTTGATTTAAATATTTATTTCCCATAATAAGTTCAACAGGGTAGATGTACTTAAGGAACATGAGACTTTTTCAGATAAATAAAGGCAAATATTGCAAACTACACAAAAGGCAGCCGCTAAAGCGTTTAAGTTTCAAAATAGAACAAACGAAACAGACTAAATTGTCAATTCCACTTAGAAACAAAGTATTAATTCTAAAAATAAATCTTAGTTTGTTTTACAGAAGAACAGACAAAACTGACTAACTTTTGTCAATATCAAATAAACTGAGAACTAAAAGGAAATTCTCAATCTCTCCTTGTTGTATAGCTTAGCTTTTCAAACAGTTTTAACAGTTACTTTAGTCTGACAAAAGCCGAATGACGAATTAGCGCTTCCAGTCAGAGACTGAGGCTACGTCCACACGTACACGGGTATTTTTGAAAACTGAGATTTTCCGTTTCCGTTTTAAAAAATAATCCCGTCCACACATAAAGGCAGAAATGAAGGAAAACGCTGCTATGAACATGCCAAAGCAGCAGGTGGCGCTAGATTCCTAACCGTGCAGAAATGTTGGCCAATCAGAAGTCTAGAAGCCTCGGTGGGAAAAAGTAAACAAAGCTGGGGCATAGAAGCAGAACAGAGTCGTATGTGTGGACGGACAGTAACTGTGTGTATATGTAAGCATTTAAACACTGCAGAGAGTAGAATTAACAGTATTGTAGAAATTCATTTCACCGAAACAATAACGTGGCGCACAGTGTGACGCATGCACCAGTTTATTGTATTTCCAGACTTGCTTTCGGCACAATTTACAGTGCACGCTACTCTGTTTTTGTCAGACTTGAAATAGCCGAAATACCTTCACACTACGGAACTTCTATGGCTCTTCCGTTCGACAATCTCTCCGGCGTTGGAACCATCATCTGTTTTCTCTTCGGTCACGCTCGGTTGATTTTTCTAGTCGGCACACTCATTTCCTCCATTACCCGCTGGCTCCATTACCCGCTGGCTGCTTCCCAAACAAACACACGTGCGGCTTGGCACTTGTGCTGTACGTAACAAGTCACGCGACGTGACGCTGCGGCTGTGATTGGTTCGGCTCTGCGCTACTGAATTTGAATCGGCTGACTTTTTTTTTTTTTTTTTTTTTTTAAGAGGACAAGAGCTGCGAGGTCTATCGCGATAGCTTAATTTCTCTATCGAGTAAAAGTTATATCGCGATACATATCGTTATCGTTCTATCGCCCAGCTCTAAGCCAAATACCCAAAGCATGCAGCTCCTTTGACTTCGATTGTCTTTATTACTTACTTAGTGTTGCCAACCACCTGTCTGCAGGCTCCTTCTGGGACCCAACCACAATATGGGTCTCTGGAGGCTATACAGGACCTGGAGAAGAATTGCACACACCATTAGGCCCATTCTGCACATACTGTTTTCTTCTTTCAGAAGGAATGCACATAGCTCAACCACTTGAGTAGGAATGATGATTTAATAGAGTAGCAAACTTACTTCTTGCACCGCCCGTGCCTTTCACACCGAGAGAGCGGCACTTTAACCACACAGGAGGTGAAGGCGACCCACAGAGCGTGACTCTTGCTGTCTATCTGTATACCTACGATGCGCTTATCTTCTACTCCATCTATGCTGCACCTAGAGGAGGAAAAGAAGACAAAAACTGATTACTTTGTATTTTCTTTTTCAGCTGATTTATTGTGCTTTTCAGTAGATGCTGTTAAAATGGTGCTCAAATGCTCAAAAAATACAGGCACAATTTCAAATAAATTTCACAGTTTCATTGGGTCTTGGATCCACATGGTGCCAAAGAGAGTGGATATCTGTAATCAGGTCTTATCAAGCACAGTTCTGACTGTGATCGCAAGAAATTACCTGCTCTTTAACTCTCCTGTTTGCAAGGGGTAGGCAAGCAGAAAAAGTTGGTTTAAGGAGCAGACTCAGAGCAGCTAAAACTCTTTGTTTCATTTCATGGAATGAACTAAAGGGCCAGCATAAGATAAATGAGGAACATTAGCAAAGCTGATCTAGGGTATATCGCCCTTAACTATATGGTAGTTTAAAGACAGAGTAGAGAAAAGTTGGGCATCGTAAAATGAGATTTAGCTTATTTAATGAAAGAAAGGGGAAGATTAGGATGTGGCAGAGAGACAAACTGTGAGGTCAGGGAGGACAGAGATAATGCTGGACTTGGGAACATGAGGTCACAAACAGAGCGGGAGATAAAGAGAGATAAAGAAAAGGGTGATACAGATACAACAGATAAACAGACAGATGGGCACTGTGAGCAGTCAGCAATAACACTGCACTTAACTGGAGAATCCTCTAACACTAACTCAAAGCCCCCCAACTCCAACATTCCTCTATCTCAGCTAGTCTTCTTTGTCTCAACAGCCCCATAGGAGTGCACTGTAATCCCTCTGGGGCGTGTCAAGCATCACTCTATCCCTTCTCTCTCGCTCCCTCTGTTCCTCTGTCTATTCTACCATCCAACTCCTGGGATTTAATCTTTCCTTCGCAGAGCTTTGGTCCTGTATTAACGCTCTAAATTGGGGCTTACAGTTCATCTACACCGGGTAATGCACAGCAATCAGGCCTACACTGATCCGGCCGGCCAGGCAGGGAAGCAGGCAGGCAAAGTCACACGCCGTATGCGGCTAAAGCCAGATGGCCATCAGCCCACGAATGCTCGGTCCCAGCCAGAGAGACACAGAACAGGAGAGAAGGGAAACAAAGGGACGCGATACTGGGAGAAGGCAAAAGGAGACACAGCAAGTAGAAGTGAAGAAGTAGAAGCAAGGGCCTGCCCTGCATCCCGGACATATGGCCCATCACATGGTCGCAGCATGTTGGATAATCAACAGTAGGAGCCTTGAAAGCCCTCCCATCAAGCCTTCCGTCTCCTTCCCGTATTCTTCTCTGCTTCCTAACACAAGCCTCTAGTCTTCCCATCTCTTCCCTCTGGTCTTTACCACTCTTCTCTCTCCCTCCTGTGTTTATGCTTCCATCCATTACCTCTCAACCAAATATTTGTTTTGGCAGAGTGAAACTGTGGCTGATTTTTCCTTATTAACTTTTACTTCAGATGTACAACAATACCCAGCTCGACCCTCTGTACCAAGTTCATGAACACACACACTCAGACACACACACAAACAGACTTACATCCATACATGCACCAACAGATGTGTAATGTATTAGCGAGAGATCCCAGGCTGGCTCTGAGACACACACAGACCTCAGTGTGAGTTTCTATGCGTGTGCTTCCTTTAATCAGCCAAGGTTTTAGCTCTGCTGTGGTTGCGAACCACAGTGCTACGTTATCCAGAGCCTTAGGGTCTATGTCTTTAATTTAGTAGCTGTGGCTGGGCAGAGTGTAACCTGATAAAACTCTTTTAAATGATAGAGTAGCCATCTGGTTGGCTGGCTTCGCAACATAGCTTGGGTCAGGGGAACAGACTGGTAGTGATGGAGCTGGTGGGTTGGTGGGTTGGCTGAGCCGATAGATGGTGGAAACAAGCAAAATTAAACACATTCACTCTCTACAGAGCACACACGCATGCAATAACTGTACTTTCTGTGTTTATAGCAACTGTATCCATGTGTTTCTCTATTTCTGTCCATTGCATATACACGTATGCTCGGTTTTACATACTTGTCAGGGTTGTAGACACTGAGCTCCTCAAGAAACAGGCTCTCGTTGAGGAAGCCGTTGTTCATCTTGGCCAAGAATTTGAGGATGATGCCTTTCTCAGACCCCAGAAATACTACTGTGTGGTTTTTATACGGCCCTGCCTCATTGTCCACCACAATGCGCGTCAGACGATACCTGAAAAAGGAGCAGCAGGTAAAAATAACCAATCAGTCAATTAATTAGTCTGTTAGCCTGCAAGCAGAGGAAAATGTTTGCTCACTAGAAAAGCAACACCAACAGCAGGGACCTAATGCAACTGTTTTCAACTTTTTCTTCCACATCTGGGCCACTGGAAAAAGTTAGCCAAAGAACAAAATAGAATAAAAAAAACAGGAGGATGTCATTTTCCAGATAATAATTACCTAATCAGCCAATCAATTAACGTACCTTCCACCACGCATGTCAGAGGTCTAAAATAGACTAAAGAACAGCAGGGGGCGCGCATTAATCTCACTAACTGATTGTCATTTGATTACAAGCTCACAATCAGATTGCCATAGGGCCTGTCAGGTGGTTCCTCAAGTAAAAACACTGCAAAGAAGTTGCTCAAGCAAAAGATAACAAGCTCTACTTTCAATTTCTAATTGACAGCTGCTGATCGCACAGTTTGGCTTAGCACCAGTTGGATGTGCATAAAACTCAGAAGCATACCAAACACTTTAAGGTTGGAAAATTAGACACCTGCCAGTCAGTGAGATCTGGACCGGCGCCCTGTTATCCTTGTGGGTGAACGGGTTTTAGAAATACCTCCTGAGGCTGCTTACTCTTACCGACTGATGCAAATATCTAACTAAGATACTGTTTAAGTAATCACAAAGGCATGCTGCCTATGTGAACACCAATAATCACCAATTATTTTTAATTGAAGTATATGTGATCTAAAGATGAGAGTGTATTCAGAAATCTTGGAAGTTTGTTTTGTCCTCGTTAATGTTTACTAGATACTGTCTAGGTGAAAAAGTTTGTCATCAGATCATATTTATTTGGGGGTAATGAGACTAAACTTAACCCTACTCGAGTACAGTTTTACACCATGAGCCCATTAAAAAAATAATAAACAAAGCCACATCCTCTTATCCCATTCACTGTTTTTGTTTTCTTTATACAGTATATCCTTTGAAATGCTCTGTGCCTCCAGCTTTATCTAGTCAACATTACTACCGGTCTGAAGATTTAATTTGATTTTGATCTATTCATTCATAACAGATGCTCCAATAACCATTTCAGTTAGGCTGATCCCAGTTAAATAATACAATCTCAAAGAATAAGACGTTCACTGTCTTTCCTACTCATGATAATAAAAATCACAAGAAGGGGATTCTTCACTGTCTCACCCGTCTTGGTGATTCATTGTGCCCAGACAGCTGAGGTCTGTGCCACTGCACAGCAAGTCTCAAGCGGTCTCAAGATGGAAAAGATTTTTCAAATTTGAACTTCTTTCTGTGTATTGAGGTGTCCCCTCTGGGGTGTAACAAGGATCAAATCCTATTACCGATTTCATTTCCAATTGACTTCAGCTGAAGAACAGTATTCCACATTGAAACCCTGACAGATATCATAAGAAGCCTCACTCCTCTTCCACCGCATATGCTTTCATGCTGCTTTTTGGGCCTACATAATACTTTCAAGAACCGCCTCTGACTTCCCTACAAGCTCGCTGTGCTCGCTGTGATGACATTTCAAATCAAATCAAATCGTCTGATTGCTGATTATGTAAAGATAAAGAAAAAAAAGCGTGTCACTCATAATGTATTCTTGTGATAAAGCACACTAATGAACACAGAGTTGTAGGGATAACCTTGATGAAAGCTGTTCATATTCTGACTAAGCCACTGCAGTATGTAGGTCAGACCTCGGCAAAGGAGCAGCAAGATGTGATATGATGCAAATAACTTGTAAAACGTATGAAGAATTCTTTATGTAGCTATCTTTAAAGTGATACTACCACCACTGAGGCCTGTCAAGGATCTGGCAAGCCCAACTTTAAATCTTGAGCAGCTGTAATCCATATCCAAGTCCAAATGAAAAACTAGATCTTTTACTTTTTACCAAATGCTCTGTCAGCTACTTTTGCCCTGCCGATGGGATGGCGGTGTGCTGTCGCATTCCCCCCAGAGGCTGAAATGTCTGTGTGTAGTGCAAGTAAAAGCCAGACAGACCTTTATGATCAAACGGCATCAGCCACAGTGCACTGGCTTTTGAGAAATGGGCTCAACTACAGAAACTCAAAGGAAAAGTCACCACTGAACAAAAAAAAAAAATCTGGTTTCTTTTGTTTTTTCCCTGTGAAATCTCCCAAGAGGATTTTAAACAACTGACAAAGAGCTGAACTCATTGTTCTCGTGTAAATGACACGTTTCAGCATGAAGATAAGCATCACTAAGGATTCAAACTGTTTGCGTTGTCTTCATGACATCACCACGCTGTCACTCAGAGAGAAAGCTAGTATAGATAGGTGTTTCCTCTACTACAATGAAAATAGGTCAGTGGCTGGAGTACCTTCAGGCTTTCTTTTAATGAGCCTGATTCTCACAGCAGCACTTCATGTAATTATTGTCCTGGGCTGAAGAGGCTTGTAGCCTTGATGATGATGATGGCCTCTGGAGTGTGCGATACTTACCGAACCATGGTCTTGAGAAACCAGGGCCTGTTAGCAATGGAGGGTACGGCCTCGTCCATCAGAGGATGCATCTTGATGAAGTTGAGTGTGTCATCGGGGAACTCATTGGATACCTTATACCTCTCCATCGGTGGAGTACCAGCACAGTTGCCAGGCCTACAAATGGAGTGGCGGAAGAGCAAGGTAATGAATAGGAGCGATAATGGCAGAGGGAAAAAAATAGTGAATAGAATATGGAAAAAAGCACAAATGAAAAACCACCACTTTGACCGCAGTAGGAATGAGCCATTTTTCATGGTAAGAGCTTCAACGGAGGAAAGAAAGTTCTACTTTCTTAAAATCAATGAAAGTGCTGCTTTAAATGACTAAACTCTCATTCCAAGAGGCTTTTGGTCACATAGGAGGGCGCAAGATGTCTCCTTTTCTGTGGCTTCAGGCTAAAGCACTGAAGCATTGTATCTATCTGATCCTTTTACGGGGAGTTGGTGAGCTTCTTGTAAAAGAGAAGCTTCTTTTGATAGCATATCCCCTTTGCAGCCATCTCACCTCTGAGAGCCTTTAAAACCCTTTACTGCTTGGTCTTTGATACCCTGCCATAGCATATAATCCACAACAGATCCCAGAAATATTAGCCATCTGGCCACTAAATGTGTGACATGAAAAGACCAAACCCTATAGTCTGTTATAAAAATATACAAACCTTACTATGTATATATGCACATGTTATTTTTAATTTATTTAATTAGAATTTTATTGACAGAATGATGCAGTGAAACCTTTGCTGATTTGTATGAAATAGAAATTCATTCGTGCTAATGAAATCCCCACGTTTACATGCAAAAACTTCACTGTATGGCATTCTGGTGCAAAACAAAAATTTGATTAGACAAGTGATCTCCATTATATGGCAGCTGTGTGCATCTAAAGCCATTAGACACGCATGTGAATTTACAACAAATTACCTTGTGGGCTGAACATGATTAGCAGAATTTTCTGTATTATATGGCGGCTGTGTGCATCTGAAGTCGTTTATAGCAAATTATCTCGGGTGCGCAAGATAATAACTTGAACACACCAGATATAAACATCAACTTACAGGACTTTAGGGAACACCATAGAAAACATGTCAGCTGATTCTAATGTTAAGCTATTCTCACAAGTATTACTGCTTCACTGTAAAAGAAGAGAATAATAGTTTGTGCTAGAATTCTAACATTTCTGTTACTGCATTTACGTCCGGGCGCATATGGGCAGCAGAACGAAAGCAGAAATCTCTTAAATACGAAAATCTGTAAATGATTCAGTATGAGTGTCTAACACATGGAGTAACAGTCTGCTGCGGAGCCAGACCTAGGTGGCTTTGTTACAACTCTCCGTCTGTTTGCTCAGTGATAAAAGGTCTGAAAGAACCAAGGGATGGAAATGAAATCAATCACATCAGTTACTACAAAAACAATGGTGGCTGTACCTGCTCTTTGAAGCGTCTGACCTTGTTGAACATAAACAAGTAATTACATGCTAATTGAGGTAAGTGCGTGAACTCACACAGATACGCACATTCACACAATGCATGGAGACTAATGCACAAAATACAGTACGGGCTCTCTGATGGTGAGGAACTGTGTCCTCAGCCATATGGGACACACACACACACACACACACACACACACACACACACACACACACACACACACACACATTTATCACGGCCCAGATCTTTGTTGCAAATCTCTCTCTCTCTCTTTTCTGGAGGAAAGGACAGCATCCTGTTAGTGCACTAATTAGTTTGCAATAGATGGGAGATTGATCAGGTTGGTACATTTGTGGAATTAGCCAGCCATCTGTAAAATGATGTCATGCTTCGTTTATTGAAGCTAAATTAGCTGCGTGTGAGGCGTGGGTGGCAGCGGTAAGGTGAGGTAATGGGATATGAGTGCAACTGTGAAAAAAGGTGGTCTCTACATGAGTAGGTGCGTGCTGCGTGTGACACAATTTGACACATGAGCGTTTTCTGACGAAATTAGCGATGCACTAAATATGAGGCAACATGAGTTAAGAATAAGTGATTATTATCCCATTGTGGTATAACAAGTGTTAGGAATTGACTGCAGAGTTACATATCTTGTCTGTGCGTGCACGTGTGAGACAGCCAGGAATGAGGAGAAACACAGGAAGAGAAACACTCTGTGACTGGTGTGTGTGCTGCCTTAAATCCTGTGCGTGCCTGCGTGTATGCAAGTGTGCTCGCTGGTTAATTAACTGCTGCTGTACCTTGGCTTGGGAACCTTCTCTTCAGGAAAAGGTGTCCAGGTGGAGTCTGGTGATTTCTGTTCTTTGAAACGCCCTGTGAACGTGTTGGCCACCTCCGCCATGTCATAGGCACACACTGCCGAACCTGGAATACTGCGACGGCACACACAAGCACACACAACTAAATAAACAATCCTCTTGACTGAGCATATCAAAGAAACACCTTGCTATCACCAGGAGACAGAAAAATGGATTTACAATCCCTTCTCAGAAGGGTTAAATCCCTTGAGGATGGCTTATTTTAGCTGTTGCCTGTTTACACTGGGTGATACAGTCAAGTTTTGAGTGTTGTGAAGGTTCTGCCAGATTAAAAAAAAAAAAAGAGGTGCGTTGTTTATCCTCACTTCCCTTAGGTATACAAGAAGACACTTTACACTTTCCTCTATTTTTTAACATAATTTGATCAATTTTTTTCATTAATAAAAGCATTTATTTCTTTTGTTCTCTACTGATCACCATGTCAGAGCTTTCGTGCATTCACTTATGTGTTATTGAATGTAGTGATTTACGGGTTCACACATTCCCGTACAGTAACCTCTAACACTGACTTTCCCCGAAAGCCTCCAGGCATCAAAGTTCATCACCAGTCCACGCTTGGGGCCAAATATGGGCAACAGATTATCTTATTATCACTTTTCATTTTAAGGGGAAAAATACCCATCTTATGATTGCAGTGGAGCCACTGATTTCTTTGTGTCTGTGTGAAATCAATGCATAGCAGATTACTGAGTCACTTTTCTACTTTTTATGCTTTTTTTGTGTCCAGAAATAAAAACTAAGGGCTGTTTACAGAAAGAAACCTCTCTTTCTCTCTCAGCTTGCTGGATTTCCATGCTGTTACATCATGGGTTAAACTCATCATGTAGACATTTGGAAGACAGCAGACACAAGGGTAGCATTATTGAGAGCAAGGTCAGAAAGCTGTTAATTCTTGGCTTAGCTACTAAATTACAGTAATTACCCTCTGCATTGAATATGTACAAAAAGTTAGACAGTCGTATGTCTGTTTATATCGGGCTGCTAACGAGACAGAATTAGCTGGCCGGTTAGCAAAAGTCTGGGCCGTGAAGCAACTCAGCAAGACAATCGAATGACACAAAACCCTGAGTGCTGCCTACTGTCTGAATGTGCTCCCTTCACCCCCTATGAAATGGAAAATTAATGCTAGGATCAAAACTCCCGCTTATAGAAATTTTCAGAGGCACTGCTTCATTGGGTTTTAATGTCCATTAACCATGCTCAATTGCGTTGTCACAAGCAATTGTCTTATCTGCTAAAAAGCAGCCATAAAATGGAAAATTACAATATGTGTGAGCTATCAGCCAAGCTGTATGGCTTTGTGGTAATTTTCAATTTAGATAAAAACTCCCACTGACTGCGAACATGAAAGCCGTGCAGAATATGAATTATAAGAGGGAAAATAAGATTAAGCACCTGCATGTCAAAAGGGCAACAACACTGTTTTGACAGAAGATGTGAATGTTGACCCACTGGGTTTAGAAATTACACGCCGCCAAGAGGCACGGCAGGGACACACGCTACCAACGTTAACAAAGGTCAGACTGTCAAAGTGTTGATGAATTTCAAAATGTCTTTCAAACTGAGAAAGATAATCGGTTTAATAAAGGGAAAGTTCATGTGCTGGTGCATGTGAATTTATCTGAGATGCTGGGAAACGCTGGAAAAAATACCCTCAGCAAAACCAGTTTATTGCTCACTTTTCACTGCTTGTTTACTTTTACCTTCTGTCGTCATTACCTGTTGTAAGGCGTGGAGAAAGTTGCCATCACTACATCCCTCCCATTGATGTGAATGACATCGGTCACAGCCTGCAGGATGTTGAAGTAGAAATGGGAGTCGCCAGGGATGGAGCAGTTCAGGCGAGACTTTAAAAACGAGGTCCACTGCTTCTCCAGAACACGCGGCGATCCGCCTCGGTCGTTCTTACAAACCCTCGCCACCCGTGGAAACACCACCTGAAGAAGTCAAACGTGGGTTATATTTAAGAAGCTTAAGATTTCACCTTGAGATTTCTACAGTCACACATTTCACATCGATAATCTTATTGCTATAAGGCCTT
Source organism: Rhamphochromis longiceps (assembly GCF_057381845.1). Classification (NCBI taxonomy): domain Eukaryota; kingdom Metazoa; phylum Chordata; class Actinopteri; order Cichliformes; family Cichlidae; genus Rhamphochromis; species Rhamphochromis longiceps. The sequence continues at coordinate 33,614,409 of NC_140568.1, read as the reverse complement.
TTTGAATGGGAGAAATTGTAGGTACACCACAATGTGTTAATCTAGGGTTTCGTCACGTTATAGCAAATTAAAGACAGAAGAAAAGTGGTGCATTTGATATGCTGTTAAACAGTCAGCACCTGGCAACAGAAAGTTTAAAGTATACGGCTTCAAATAGGCCCGAGCTCTGTAATTACAACTCTGTCGTAAGTTCACGTAGCCAGAATTGTAATTAGTTGTTGTGACACTATACTTAACAGCTATAAATCTTGCCCTGAACTGAAATTGATGGTGTGAATGGGAACAACCATGCATTTAAAACAGATCCCTACTCACACACCCACAGACAACCACACACACACCCTCACTCTTGCAAACACACCACGACCCTCCGCTTTCCCATTGAACCATGCACAAATATGAATTAAGCAATGCAGCAATTCCAGCTAAGACTCTAGAACCTGCACAGGCCCGTTCAGTGTGAAATTTTAGATTACTGAGATTACACAGTGTATCAGTGGGTCACATTTCTGCACTCGCTAATCTGTGAGCGACTTGGACGCAACTCAATACACGCATATACATAAATGGTCCAAATATACACATCGCTTCGCCAAACAAACGCCTTAGTGGAGGCTTTTTAATTCACTTGTGCACTGAAAGGTTTATCCTTTTGTATTTTCTAGATAACAATGTAACAACCCGACATTAAACCTAAAGCAAACAACTTGCCACAGCGGATTTATCAGTTTGCCATAAAGCACAGACGACTGTTTACATTGTCAGGGTAGGCCAGTCTTTTTCGTAATAATAAAGAGATATCAATTCACTAAATGTTAAATTGCTCTCTGCGCCATCAGTTCTACCACCACATACATAATTATACTGACACTGCTTTCAAAACACCCGGGAGATTGAGAGGCCTGATCTGTATTCATGCTCTGCAGTAACACATGGCTGTCACTTCTGGCAGTGAATCCATTATTTCTATGTTACCTCCGCTCTGTTCTCATCTCGTCCCCTCGGTCTTTCTCACTCTCTCTTATGTGTTTTCTTTCATTTATTCTGCACAATATAAAAAGAATGATTCATTTGCATAACGTATTTTCTTCTACCTGGTGTCCAATTAAACTTTTGCAGGACAGGGCCCAAACCTGGAATGAAGAGATTAATAGAAACGTTTCTGTCCCTATGGTGTAATACCTGAGAAAAGCTTGGGTTTTTTTCCCGTCTTCTTCTGATACTTTGTCTCACTTCTAAGAGACACTTGGGCGGTTTTTCTCATGGGAAACACTGAGAGGGTAGGCCAAATGGGAGCAATGCAGGATGGATGCGGACGTGCAATTCAAGTAATATATTTAGACTTCAAAATGGGATCTCAAGACATCCATATATTTTCTTTTTGAACCTATTTTAGGTGCCGTTTCCTGCCTAGTGTTTATCTGTTGCTGGAAAAGGGTTTGTCCACTTTACTGCTCCTAAAAGCCTCCTTCCCGTTATGCGTTACCCATATCCTGTTAGTTTCCTCGGGCGCTTCCTGATTCTCCCTGTAAATAGGAAGTCACCTCTGATTAGAGTTTAAAACAATAGTGTATGTGCTTACCTTTCCCATTGTATTGTACTCCATAGCAATTTCCCTAAAGAAGAAATAAATGAAGTCTCCATAATTGACTGCCTGGACGAAGTAGGGCTCTGCGAAGGGAAAAAGAAAAACTATTATGAGTCAAAGAAGCATTTTTGCTGTGACAAAACAGTTCTGACACCATATTTCACAGTAAACCGCCAGAATATCTGTCATATTATGCAGAAAGGTAGCGACTGCAAGCCTTGAGAGCCTCAAACTATCATCCATCATATTAGCAAAACAATTCACATGCGAGAAAAGGCGGATTTCTCTATTGAGTTTTGACAGACTGGACTTGTGCTTGTTTCTCCCCAGGGCAGAGTAATTTCAACACTACTTGTGCAGGCTGGCAACATGACTGCATCAAACAGAGCATGTAGCATAAATGCTCCAGCTCTTCATACCGTCATTCATACACAGAGGGACAAACACATGTTTGCACATGAATCATAAAATACAAACACGTGGTCAAGCATGCATGTCCGAACCTTAGGTTTTTTTTCTAACTTGTCAATCAGCCTGGCACTTTCCGACCACAGGGACTGTGTTTGTGTCCCCCACTCACCTTTCAGCCATTTGGAGTCATGTTTGACAGTGCGCAGAGTCGGGCTGTCTCCAAGGCTACGATAGATGACCGCATCGATCGCTAGAAAGTCTGTAACGGTGGCCGAGTACAGCTTGCCATCTGGTGAGCGAACACAGAGGGAGAAAGAGCAATAAGGAGGAAAGATGTAGACGAAGAGGGAGGAGGATGGACAAAAAGCGAAAGACACAGAGAGACATAAAGGAAAAGAAAAAAAGGTGAAGAGAGTAAAGTTAATCAAGACAGAAACATTTGTAATTGGCCAATCTTGCAAACACTCTCCAAAAGCACAAACACTGTAGCCCTGCACTCGCATACAGTCTTCGAGCACCACAGAAAGCCAAAGTCGCACGCTTACATGCACATACATACACACACATTCTTCACAAACACAATCCACCGCTAGCATGACCTCAGCCTGCCTCAGCTATAACCACAGTGGAAACTCAAACTACATAATTGAAAGGATAGCAGTCAGAGGAACCCTGTTGATTACTCAGTGCTTCCAGCTTCTTCCAAGCAGCTCTGCTACACATTAACTGGTCAAGCTAGGCATTTACTCTTGTCCTCTACTTTAAACCGGCAGGGACAGATCATCAATACTGCCATAAATCGCTTCACAGCAAATGTGTATAGGGACTGGATGTCTTTAGCAGCCCGTGGGTTCATTGCACCAGAAGAATCTCACCACGCCGACGGAAAGATGACTCATTCTGGTCACATCCATGTGTGACTTATGTTAATCTTGAGCATTTTGAATGGAAGTGAATGAGAGACAAAGAGAATCACAGAAAATAGAAGGCGTAGACAGATGAATCTGTTACCACAGTACTATTAAAGTGTTTCCAAAAGGCTCCAATAAGAAGAGCAATGTAGCGCCAAATCGAATGACTTGCTCTAGTGCATGTAACATAGATTGGCTTTCTTTTTTGACATGTCAGAGTATTGCCATTAGAGTAAACCGCAGGGTATTAAGAAGAATATTAAATACAACCGCAACTAATCCCTCACTCAAATACACTCAACTTTCCCATCTAGCTCAAACTGTTCCCAGTGTTAAGTAACTGCAGATAGGAGAAAATTGGGATTAATGTTTTTGCCTCATGGCATTGAATGAAGAGTAGAAATATCACATAAACTATTTTAACCTTATGGAAATTTGGGTTTCTTTCATTTTAACCCAAAGGACAGTGACTGAAGTTTAAAAATCACAGTGATGTTAAATGCATTACAGATCGCTTTCAGTTTAGCATGCGCAGAAATGTTTAATCTTACCAGCAAAGAGGGCAACGTTGGCGTGCTTGGCATCATACGGACAGCGCGCCATTCCACTGATCTCCTCTCCCTGAGCCTCCAAGGTGTCAATCTAAGGTCAGGAATGAGATGAAAGGTCAAGAGGGGGTCAAAGCAAAGTGGTGTGCGGTGTCAAACAAAACAATGTACTTGAAAAAAAACTTAGGAAGTCTTGGTTCCCAGTTGGAGGTAAAACTCTAGCAGAGGAAATGTGTCAAAATGTCAAGACAATCAAAAACTATAGGGAGCACTTAAAAAGTGTTGAAGTGTGAGTCATAATAAAATAGCCCTCAAAAAGCAGCCCGAGAGTGTATCAATCTAACTAATATCACTTGTATGCCATTCTGGTGTCCTGCTGAGGGCTGCCAAAGCAACTGGGAAAATCTCAAAACTGTCATGGAGGGTGGAAAAAAAGACATTTCCGCAGCAACACGTTTCACAGTAGTGGTTTGCTTCCCCCGTCATCCTTTATCCTTCAGCTGTACTCATTTTAAAGAAGCGTTATAATGACCCTCAAGACCGATCTTCAGCCCATTTACAGCACCGCTTTCCCCTGTCCTGATTTCTAAAGCTTGCGCTTTTGTTCTGAAGAGAGGAAAAATAAATTAGCACACAGCCCTGAGCTGGGAATGTGAGAATTTTTCACAAAACCAGAGTACGGCTGCCGTTTTTTAAGTCGTATTTTGCAGCACAAACTTTTTCATGTGCTAAGAGCTCTTCCTTGGGCAATGCTTACCTCCTGATTTTGTATATTTCATAAGACATACTAATTTTAATTCTGCCCCTAGACAATCTGAAAGTTGTCTTTTCTCAGCATTGTGAGTTAAGTAATTCAATTTTGTTATTCAGTCACTCAGCAGTCTCGTTTCTTAGAACTATTTTGAGCCATTGTTCATTGTTTAAAAAGTGCTAGTTTGGGCCTCCTTAGCGCGTTGATCACTGTGAACTGGAGTCCAGTCCAGTTTGGTTACAGTGCAATTGGCAGAGCATGGCAGAAAATCAGATGTGGGTGAGAGGTCACTATCATCCCACCGTGGGTAGGCTTGTCTTCCCCAGCATGCCTCAGGACACTCTCTATGGCTTAAGCTCAGAGAAACACACACATGCACACAGAGGACAGGCTGCGCTGCGCTGACCAGAAGCTGAGGTCAAAGAAGATTACAATACACACACTTACCCAACAGTTCACAAATACATAGTCATTTTTCTTCTCTATCGCTGCTTCTATCTATCCCATACTCTTCTTCCTTGCTTCCCTTGCTCTCGACAAAGAGGTCCGTAGCTTGCCAAGGCTGCAAACTGCTTACGCCGCCCTTTCTGGTTTCTAAACAGGTCATTTTGTTTTCTATTCCTGTCTCGGCGGAAACGGTTATCATCTGCCCACTAAAAAGGTCACACACACACACACACACTCCGGCGCAACGCTAAAAAAGCTTGCCAGAGAAATTGTTGAGGCTGATTTGGCAGAGAATATTACAAGTGACCTTTTACAACAAACACAGAGCCACCAGCGGCAGTGTATTTCTCGATTTCTCATTCCTTCTGTTTCTCCAGAAATTGTGGAAAGACAATATATGGAAGCAAGCTGGACATATATTGTTATTAGATTGGGGGGAGGGGGCTGTAATTATAGATTAGACTGAGTTAACCATAAGAGACGTGAGTAGCTGAAGGTCATGTGTGTCTACTGAATCACAGCGTCTGTGTGTACAGAGTGACATGGGAACTTAGTTAAGCTTGAAACGTCAGCAGCTTCTGTGTCAGCTACCTAACACAAACGCTCCCTCCTTCTCTGACACATCACAAATGCACACTCACATACTCTCATACCAAAGGAGCAACCCCCAGCACTCCATCTCCTCCGCTGGATTTCACCAAGGTAGTGACCTTTGTCTACTGGGTTTGGCCGGCTGTCATTAATCTATTCCTGCCGTTTGAACAGGGGAAGACACTCCCAACCCAGTCGCAGATAGCGCATGGCTTCAGTCTCCTGTCAAGTTTGCATGTGAAGAGAAACAACAGCCGACTTCCATGCCGTTGTCTAAAGCAATAACCAGTGGGGTTTTTTTGAAAGGGCAAAAGAAATCTATAAAGCAGCCACACTAAACCACAATGTTTTTTTAAACGCTACCATGAAGAAATTTGATGTCTAAGCGGCAAGATGGATTCTTATTCCTTTACCTTGTTTACCCGGAAAATGTTATTATACTGTCAACTCCACTTGCTGCAAAAAAGAAAGAAGTGCTTCAACTTAGTGGGAGCACAATTCAAAGTAATTTGAACAGTGGCGCTGTCACACTTTGTCAGGCCTGCCTTAAAAGCGCACTGATCTATAGGGATCTACTGTAGCTTAGCAGAAGAATGTACAGCAACCTTGGCTGGGAGCACAGTGCATCTAGATGAATTAATTACTACAACAGCGCATTGGTGTTTTCCATAGGCTATATGCTAATTAATTAGACAAATACAATGTAGATCCAAAACATGCCCATCAGGAGTGTTTTAATTGGTTCAGCATCAGCACCAGTATTCGGGGGGTGAGGGACATGTTCTGATTCCATGTCTCTGTTGTTTTTATGAGGACGCTTTTATGGGCTTTATTTATCATTGCTGAGGGATTTGTGAAATCTTACTGAGGACAAACATGGGGTAAACTGAACCGGCGTCCCACTTATGAAGTGTTTGCTCGGAACAGCTTCCTTGAAATATCCCAGACTTGTTTATTTAATAGAATAAGCACAGTAAAGGGCATATTTACTGAGACATATCCATTTGCAAAACTGCGCTTCCAAAATAATGCATGACTTAGGCACCTCATGAAAGGCCAGCCACTGTCAGACTATACTGGCACTGGCATACTGATACATTTTTACATGGTGACCTAAAGTCAGTAGTAGCACGCTTTTAGACCCAGAAAATTTATTTGTATGCCATCCATACACCTGCAACAACCTTCCACATCTATAAAGGTCAAGTGTACAAGTTCACACCTGGACCAGGAGCAGTTGTATAAACCAAACAAGGACATATCTCCTGGGGAGATTAATAGTCATGGCCCATTTCTCTTCAACCTGTTTCTGAGCAGTGGGAGGGTGAAAACTTTCCCCAACCACCTTTTACACCAGAGCAGGAAATTTAAGGAATTTAAGCAGCTGCTGAAAGAGATACGTGTTTAGTTTGTTTTATGGGGGAAATAAAAAAAAAATATATATATATAAACTAAAATTACTGATCTTTTTGAATACACTTTGCTGAAGAATCCCTACACAAATATAACAATTGCTTTTGTTAATTATGTGTGGTTACTATTGAAGAGTTATTCATTAATTAATGAATGCTTTTGCAGTGTATTAAATTTGTATTGTCTTTTATTACGTGTCAGTCAGACAGCCTCTGGAAAAGCTGCAGCAAAAAATGGCATGCATGGAAGCATTTTCACCTCGTCGTTTCAAATGCAAAGAAGAAGAGATGAAATTTCCCAGTACACCTCAGTTAGCCAGTATCAGGTCTAAGACGCATCACCTGGGAGTCACTGCCTCCAAGACTCCCCACTGATTTCCCCTGCTTCACCCGGCAACAGGCGATGAAACTGACTCCAGTCATATATCAGCCCAGCTGGACGGAGTGTTTATTATTACAACACAGCAAGGGAGTGACAGAGGGAGAAAGCAACAGAGGGAAAGATGGCGGAGTGGTGGGAGAAGTGGAGGGGGGGGATTAAGGCTGGCGGGAGAAGAGGAGAGGTAGGAGGGAGGATGAATAGAAGAAAAAAGGGAGTTGGGTGCTGTGTGGTGCTAAGGGAGAGGGCTGTGCCATGCTGCCGAGGTGTCTGCCTGTGTTTTTTCTATATGAATGCATCTGTGACAGTGCATGTTTTTTTTTTTAATGTTGACACCACCAATTGAAGAAGCAGCTAATAAAGAGAGAAAATTGGTAGGTTTGTTTAAAAAACATAAATGTCAGAAACTCAAAGTCAGGTAAAATCAGAGGTAACCAGGCAGGGGGTTGATGGAAAAAACAACACAAAAACCAACATGAGGTGTTGCTGGTTTGGGCGGTTGCCCTCCCTGCCCCCTCTGTCTCCCTCCTCTGTCTTCCGCCACCTTTTCTCCCCTTCCATGCCTCCCTTTCCCTCCCGCTTGCCCTCGCAGCGCTGTTGATTAATGTGGGATGAGGCTGGCCCCGAAACAGAAGCTCTTTTCAGTGCTGTCACACTGGGGAGATGGAGAGGCAAACTGTGGCCAAGGTGGATTTAACCACAAGCACATATACGCACACACAAACACACACAAATACACTTCTGACCAAGCGAAGTGGATGAGCCCAGCACGCCATCAAAGGTCTGGTATCTGCCCAGAGAGTTTGCCAGCCTGCCAGCAGTACAGTGTGTGTGTGTGTGTGTGTGTGTGTGTGTGTGTGAGAGAGAGAGAGAGAGAGAGAGATGCCTATTTTAAAATGTACACAGTTCACAGTCAGTGTTTGCATGGGTGCACATTTTCTTGTATATGTGTTTCGTGTGGATTTGTATCTTTGCGCCCATAATCAGTCATATTTCTTGCATTTTAAAAGGTGTCAAGACTTTCTTGTAATGATTTTGGTAATAACTCAGTTGTTTCCTGGCTAAAACAGCTATTTTATTCAACTAAACATGAGTGTTTTAGTAGGTGTGGAAGGGCAGTTGCAAACACATAAATTCACTTGGGTAAGGTAGGGCAGGGACTGAGCAAATACGAAACATGAATTTTAATGATCGGTGTTCTTTAAAGAACAATAGTTGCCTTTTTTATCATACCGTTATTGACTGAAGTTTGACTTTTAACATAAGTGATCAATAAAAAGCATCATTTTTATACCACAGGCTGTGTGTAAATGTGGAGTTCTTTTACCAAACCTCACACTGATGTACAACACTTCCCCTCCCTTCCCATTAACTTCAGCCGACTAGCAGCGACGTCAGTGCAGCAACAGCTAAAACACAAACCTTGAAACCATAACCGGAGGCGCTATAAAAGCTAACCATGCCTGATAAATGCAGAGACATAAATTCCACTTTCCCTATTGGAGGAGTCAGTGAATTGAAAGACGTCCACTTTGTGTGCTTAGCATGCTGAACCACAAAGGCAGTGGAGCGAAGAGGTCTTGCTTTTCTGGTAAGCAGATCTGCTGAACCAAAGCAGGGGCGTTTTCCCCACAGGCCACCTAGATAACATCTCTGTGTGCTTTGACCATCACAACACATCCTTATAAACCACAGAACAACACCCTTCAGGACAGGACTGCTACTAAGTCTCCCTGTCCTTTTGTCTCTATTACTGTCTGCATGTCTATCCGACTGTCCCACTGTCCCACATTCTTCCTTTTCTGTAAGGTGTCCTTCATACTGGGTCTGTCCGGACAGCAGTGCATAGTATTTGTACAGTATTACTATGATTAAACCTCTGATACTGATCTTTGGTTGGTTTCCAGAAGATTTGTCATAGAGTATGCTAAAAAAAATTAGACAAATACCAATTAAAACTTTAATATTTTCCAATATTTTCAACTATTGCTTAGCAAACTTAGTAGGTCAGTCAAGCTGAACGAACTAAGACTATAATGGCAATTATGTTCACTTTTTCACACTGGAGCATCAGAAACATCAGATTTATGTCGACAGCAAATAAAAAAGGTTCAATTTGAACACAGCCCATCTGCTTTTAACGTTTGTTCATCTCCTTCCACGTATGCCAAACTTTAATCATCTCTCTGCATCTGCTTTTTTATTGGCATCTCTATTTTGGTGCACAAAGTCAATCTTAATGTGTACCTGTGCTCTCCTTAGTGACTCATAGGAAATAAAATGCACCATTTCTTTTCGTGGTTTTACTTTTCCTGAAGGAATCTTGATGCTATTCCATAAATTGAATATGGCCGGAAATGTGTTTTCAGGAAAAGGTTAAAACAGATCTGGCAATGTGCGAGCATGCATGAAAGCAGGTGAGATTGAGTAGTTTTCTCTGCTTCTGAACTGAGTTTGTCAAAGTACACCTGGAGGTAAAGGCACAGGAGGACGGCCTGCTGAGTTGTGAAAGTCATCCATCTATGTCCGTGGCTCCATAGCCCACCCCCTCTAAACTCTCACATGGCTGGGGTCAAAAATCCTATAAGTGTGTGTTATGTGCGTGTGTGTGTGAAAGAGCAAAATGATAGATGTGAAAAATGTCACTGAGATAAAACAAAAGTGGGCAAGAGCACAAAATAGTCATTCGTGTGTGTGTGTGTGTGTGTGTGTGCGCGTGTTTTCCTACCTTGTAGGTCCGACAGGAGGGGTTGAAAGCATTTGTTCCACAAACAAATAAGGTGTCTTCATTTTGCTGCAGAAGGACTTTGATGAAATTGTGACACTCATCCTTCGGGGAGAGCAGGGCAGGAAAAAAAGAAAGAGAAAAAGAAGAAAGGAAGTCCATGGTGACATCTGTATCTGTAGCCACATGTGGGCTGTTATTTTTTTGCTTTTCTGTCTTTTGAAGTGCAGCATGTGGCACGCGGTGAGCAGGGAGAGGCATATGTAACAAACACAGTATCGTGACATGCATTTGATCACGGCACATAAAGGCAAATCCGCAGGAGATTTTAATGTGCCATTTAACGTCCTCTCAAACAATAATTAAAGTGTTATTAAGTTCAGGAAAAAAATAAAGTTATACAACCACGAGATATGAAGATTCCCACTGATATGCTCTATAAATTCTGACAGCAGAAGGTTATATGAACTGCAAGAAGTGTGTTATTGCACCTTCAGGATCTTGTGTCTTTAAAATGTGTGTTAAGAGTGTCTGTGTGTGTGAGGGAGAGAGAGAGAGCAAGACAATGAAACAGAGACTGTGCGCAATTACATCAGTTACAGGTTGTCTGCCATGCAGTGTGTGACTGACAAAAAAAATTGGAAAAACTCGAGTGATGTTTGCTCTACAAATGATGTTGTAGTGTGTGTTTCCTTACCTTATGCTTCCCTTTCATTCTGCAAGTGTCCACATCTCCCTGTCTGGACTTCCATGTCATTTTCTGTAGAAAAAGATGGAAGTTTAACTGAAGCTAAAGAGAAAAATAGCGAGTCACAAAGAAAGCAGGCTAAACAGTGAGGTGGGAGGAGGAAAAAACAGACAGCACTATGGAGCTCAATAACCCATCTATATTAAGATCAATAATCATCATTTGAGATTCTACATCATTGATTTCTCTCATGAGGCACCTGCTCTGAGGCAAACTTTATTCTAAGTTTGTTTGGAGATCATTTTACCTCCTTGAACATCGAATTTTCTGCCAGAGGGAAGGAAATACAATACTGACCCCGGATCAGAACAGACTGTCCAAGGACAGATCCGTGGACAAATCTGTGGATTAATAGGCTTGCCATCCTTGCGTGTGCACATACACACACACGCACTGCCTTGACGTGTGGATCAGCCCTCTTTTACTTGTCACTGGACTACAAACAGACATACAGGTAATTATACTTAAGTTATAGCCATGCACACAAATGTACACACACATACACACCACGTGTGTCCCTGGCTTGTGTCACCTGAGGGTCAGCTCCCAGCCGCAGGTTCAGACCACTATGTACCTGCCGCTGTTGTACAACATGTTTGGAGCTCAGCCACTGATTAAAGACCCTCAGTCATCAATCAATCTGCGCGTCTCCCACCAGCCTTTCATCTGCAGCCTGCTCTCATTAAGACCCACTTGCCAGGCTCTGACATTGAAGTGGATGAGGTGGAGGGATTGCTGGTTGTTGCATACACGAGAATGGCCTTGTCTGAATTCTGTTTGCATGCATTATGTTTAGGGCATGCGATGCCAGCAAAGAGTGGTTGAAATGGAATAAAGAGTGGGTTATTACAGTCGAGGCCCTATGTAAATATGAGGCCCCTTTTTGGAATAATTTGAAACTATACAATGGGATCTTCTTCACCTCTGCATCCATATTGTCTTTCTTCTGCTACTCATCTAACCTTTGCTTTCGCTCTCCATTTCCTGCTCCTCCCCCTTCTCCTTCCTCCCTCTCGCTCTTCTTCCGCTGTCCCCTCAGCTTCCGTTACGCACCCATCAGACCTCTGGCTGTCCCACTGATGAGCGTGGATGACGCAAGCTAGCTGATTGATTAAATAATCTTCTTAACAGGGTCACCATTGCGAACGCGCCAGGTCCAATCGGTGAGCGGGTGAGTAAGACTGCTGGCAGGCACACAAATGCACCCACATGCACATACGTACACACTGTTGCAGTCAGAGTGAGGTTACGCTGTCAATCACGCAGAGAACAACACATCCTCAAAGAGGCAGACGTCTCACTCACCTTACTGAAAAATATCTCTTCACTGTTGGCAGTGTCTGTGTCCACTGTGTATATATGATCCCTGCAAGTGATTGAGGGAAAGCGAGTGAGGAAGGGAGAAAGAGATTGGGAGAAAGAAGAGGGAGAGATGAGAAGAGGTCAGACAGCAGCAGACAGTCAAAATTCAACAAACAATAAACCCATTTCTTTTCTTCCCTCTCTGTTTTCCCCCTGCAGGCAGCAAACAGCGTCAGAAAATGGGGCTTTGTATAAACTTTGTTCAAACTTCAAAAAATGACAATAAACAAAAGGAGGCCAGATCTATTTGCTCTGTCAGACAGAAACAGTCAACAAAGGTTCGGAGCGCCGTGGCGCAGGCCTGGGGACAAAAGCCTCTTTGTCCCAGAGAAAGGTCTTGGTGGGGGGTGAGGGAGGAGGGAAGGCTTGAGACGGGAGGTGCCAAGTCACTCAGAGCTGTTCAGGTCAATTAAGCCTAGTGTTTGAGCCACAGGAAATCTATACTAACACTCATTATAGCTCAGACAAGAAGACTTATGTGTGTTGGCCTGGAAATATACAAGCTTCTCCTGCGTTACACAGTCCAGGCATAAAGGCCCCAGCAGGGCATATGGAAGACATAAAAATCACAAGGGTTAACTACATCTCAGACAGACAGACAAGGCTAGTTGACCAGCCATGCCGCTACACCTTCTTACCGTGGAGAATTGGGGTGCGGACATGGAGAGGGAGGATACAATGGTGTAGAGGTGGGAGGTAGAAGGTGTAGAGGTGGCATGAACGGAAGAGTCAGAAAGAAAAGCTTTCTTTTGAGGAGAGAACCAAAGGTGACCGTGCCAAACGATGTAACCGCTTTAATTTGTTGAAGATTAGCTGTTGAACGTGTTTTTAATCAAAGTGTGTAACAGTGGCATCATCTGACTCACGGCTTAATTATATTCCAGCTCCCCAACCTGCGCTTAGCCAGCCTGCCTGCCTTGCTCTCTCATTAACTAAATCTAATAAAGTCTTTGGAGGAACAGGCATCTTGAAATGAATCCACTTATATCGCTTTCCTGGGGGCCACCTCAGTCTCATTGAGGATAAAACCCAGTCTACTGTACATTATCAGCCACAATTCTTAAATTGAATAATTAATCTTTAAGAGTGGTTGAAATTAGGAAAACATTTCAGCTTTCATCACATTTCCAGAGAGGCCGGGGGCTAAATACCTGTTTTTTCTGTCGGTTTAACTTCTGAAATTTCTCAAAGAAACTGTAAAATACATCATATGAATCTTTTTTTCATTTCTCCACACTGAGGCTGTTTATGGTTTCTATAGTAACTGTCCACTGATCAGACCTATCAGTATAAAAAAAATATACATAATCAATATCATCACTGTCATGTAAAGCACAAAAATTCCTTTAGCAAATTGCCATTTACCATTTAAAAACAAAAAATGTCACCCGTTTTTCATCCCTTCTCAAACTAATTTTCCACAACAGCGCACTCAAAAGTCCATTTTTATGGACAATACTGACTAATTTCAAAGTTGGCCTGTGGATTACCTCTTATAACTAAATGTTTGTGATTATTGCTTTCAGCTGAAATAAAAAGAAAACCCTTTTCATGAAAAAAGCCAAGAGCAAAGTCAGCTTTAGGTCACTCAGATTCATCCCGTGGCCTTCCTTCCAAGTTCCTTTGCTCATGAAATGCCAGATGCTGACTGTCGCTGCGCAGTCTGCCATGATTAAAAACTGAGCAACAACAAGTTACAGGTTGTTGCGGCTCAGGCCAAAACCACAATCTCCCCTCCAAAATGTTTTTCATTAGGCCTAACTGGTTCCACTGCCATTGAACTGCTCTGTGCTAATTGTTCTGGACTGATTTTCCCGGGTCAGTCGGTCTTGCCTTTTTCAGTATCCCTTTCACTGCAGTCAGAATTACATGTTCTAGAGTAAATGTGAATATTTAAAAAGCTGGCTTATAAAAATCAGCACCACTACATTTAAAATAGTGGAAAAACAGAGACACATTTAAATGGAGATGAAACACACGAGGTGATAAAAACGGTGGACGATGATCACTAAAATGTTCTGATTTGTCTCCTTAAGTTCAGCAAGTTAACTTGTTTTATCTTTATATTAAAATTCAAACTTCATAAAGCTATTAAATCAAAGGATTACTTAGCGGATTTATTGCAACCCCCTGGGTTATTTTACTGTCTGCAAATTTAAAGCAGCTCACGAGCAATCTGTAATTGACTTCTCCATAATTTTCAGTAGTAACCATCCCAGCGATTCTCCCTGACTTGTGCCTCTCTTATCCCGGTGCTGACAAAGTCCTCTGGGCTGAGGCCTTCCCGCCGCAGGTTTCTGGTTCCAGCAGAGATTAGAGCGAGCCAAGCGATGAGGCGTTCCTCAAACATACTGACTGGAGATGGGGGAGTACAATGGAGCGGCTGTGTCTGTGTCAACACCAGCTTTCCAAACACACACACACACGTGCACGGAACAACCCCCCCACCCCCGAGTCTTTACCCCAACAAAATTTCACATGCACCCTTTCCCCTATTCAGCCCTGCACCTGAACTCATATTACAACACAGTCACTTCCTTGTGGTCTCTGAGTCACATCAATGAAACACTCAGAAGAAAGAAAAGAAGCAGAGGCAGAGTACAACATGTATCTGTGCAACATTAAACTGGATGTTGTAAACATCAGTACTATATTTTTTAATTTGAAGTTTTAAAATCAATTATCTACGTTCCAGGCATTCAGTATTCCAAGTTATATTTATCTTTTATTATATGAAAGTCAACTTCCAGAGATGAAACCTGCATAAAACACATGATCCATCACAGTCACATTGTTGCTAATTTGTTATTAGTTATTGTCATGACGTATGATCTGACCTTCAGCTTATGTTATGACAAAAAATGGTTGTTTCCAATACGGACCCCCTAAAATGTAAATTTTTCTTGTCATGTAAACTCACCCACAAAATATCCAATGCATATTTTCTTAACAGGATAAGTTCTGAGAAAAACAGCACACACTTCACACAGCCAGAGAATCTTTTGACATATTTTCTTGAAAACATACCTGAAATGAATAATGGATTTTTCTTTTCTTTTTTTTTTTTTAAATAATTGCTGAAAAAATTTATTCTTGTATTATAAAGGCTTCATATAAACTTTTCACTCTAAAGTCTTCGAGAACGGCACATAAATTGATTTTCTTTTTCAGATTGTGGTGGGTTGAAGGGAAGTCATTAATTTGAAAAACCCTCAGGAAAATAACCAGGAAACGTTTTACTACTATTTTTATGTTACTACAAAATAGGACGCCTTCATCGTAGATGTCACTTTGAATATATTTTAGCATTTCATCTGATGGTTTGCAAATATTTTAGCCCCCCAAAATAACCCCGCAACATATTCTGATTTCAGAGACGCTCTTGCCTGCTGAGCACAGTACAGACTAAACAACCTGTTGTGAGTAAAAGCTTTTGTTCTGCTGGGGCAAAAGTATGGCAAAGACCAATTTTATTATGCAACAGCCCATTTCCATATGTGCTGAGCAGTTCACTGAGAATACAAAAATAGGTGTCCCATTGTCTATTGTTTTCAAGCTTGGAATCCATTTGCCGTACTGATGTACAAATTTTACTTGTAAAATTATTTATGAGAATGAAAAATGTGATACTCTGTTTAATTTGCATGCAGTATGCAGCTTAATCCAGGTGCTTTAGATCAGATAAGTGTCTTAGAATCAAGTTTTGTAAAGAATTAGAGAGCATGGCATTAGTAATAATGACTCTTAGCTCACATAGTTTATCCACAGAATTTCTTCTTTGCTCTGCTCCCTTTAGGAGTTACCACACTGGATCATCTGCCTCCATCTCATCCTATTACCAGCATCTTCTTCTGTCACACCAGCCTTCGTCTTTCACTACATCCATGAACCTTCTCTGTATTCCTCCTCTCTTCCTCCTGCCTGGCAGCTCCCTGTTACACATCCTTTGCCCATTATATCCACTATCCCTCCTCCGTACATCCAAACCACTTCACCCTTCTTTCTCTAACTTCAGGAATATAAAAAGTCATGGTATTGGTATAGTCTACGCTTTATTGCTTTTCTGAACCTCAATACTTTAAAAATTACTACAACTACAACTTGAGCCGTGTTGTGTTAGCCTACATTTGTTTGGCAAATTGGCAACATTAAAAGAATGAAATATCTGCACTTGGCGGCTCTGCGGTGTAACTGTAGATACAAAACTATCACTGGATTACTTTGGTAGTGAAGAAACTGAGAAAAGCCTAATCATTCCCATGCAAGTCGTGGAGTTGGCAGGAGTTTTGTTTTTCTCTTATTTCTCATGAGATTCATAGATGTTTATTCATGCTGAATGTGGGAGATAAATAATTACATCTCCAGATCCTGTAAGATGCTCTATTTGTGTGAGTGTGTTTAAAGTTACAGTTTTGACACAACTTGCAACAATCAGCTACGAATTCAAAAGTGTTTACAAGGAGAATCTGCTGCAGTAACTGTGAGAGGTAACCCTGAGCAAACCTCTCATTGTTTTTAAAAGACCTGTATGCACCTGTATCTTTTAGTTTAGGCAGTATATTTGTCTCGTGCCCTCTGCCGACTCTTTCTCCTCCTCCTCCCAATAACCTCCTCAAGAGGTACTCGTCACATCTTGAAATCTTTGCCATGCTCTTTACAAGTTCTGCTTGTTCTGATGTTAAAATTTACAGTCCAGTGAGATTTTTTTAAAGCGAATGCGTTTGACACGGTCTTTACTTGGTTAAGACTTTAGTAACTTTTTAACTAAAATCCACAGGGTGCTTTGCTGCAACTCATTCACTTTCCCATAATTTTCCCGCTTTCAGCTGTAAATCAAACAGCCTGAGGATGGCACAGTACTTTAACACAAAGGAAGCGGTTCTATAGCGCTGTGGTGCAGATGATGAAATTAGAAACACCGTGAGATTGTGAGGAACGAGAAATAACAGGCGTCTTTGACAGTGGATGAACGCGACACATTGGGTATCAATGTGAATCACTTGGCGTGGGCTTCTCATTTCCCGAAATCCTGGGACAAAAAATGCGTGAGTAGGATGGAAGGTATGCAAATATCCTCTTAGGGACAAAGATGGAGACACTGTAAAAAGATGGGTACACAGTGAGGAAGAGCTGAATGATCCAGTCAGAACAGTAGACTAACTGAGCGTGGGCAAGAGTGTGAGATTGAGTGCAACAGAATGACAGAAAGGGTCTGCGTCGGACATGTAGCCATGCGTGGCCACGAGAACACAGGCTCTTTGTGTGGAGGAATGTCGTTTTCATAACAGCGCATTTCTTCTGGGGTAACCACAGGCCAGCGCGGTCCATCTGCTGGGCCTTTGTGAAACTATCTCCCACTCCAGTGGCAGAAAATAGGGGAACACAATTAGCATGCGCCCCGCACCTTATTCCACCATTCCACTTTCCGCAAACCTAATTCCTGCAATCCACCCTCCCACACTTTCTCTCTCGTCACCCTCTTCACCTATATTCCCCTTTCTTCATAACTGGATCATGGGTGGTGGAGGATGGCCCGTTCTGCATTGTTTTGGCTTTCACTGGTTCAAATCCTCTTCACAAAGTAGGCGGGAGGGAACTGGGGAAGCCAGCAGGCACCTTCAGGCTGTGAAGGGAGCTGTTGAAGTTCTGAATGGGTTGAGGGCATCGAGAGGCCCTCGGTGATGTGGTGGCATGAAATCCAACAAGCCAGGGTTCACTCACCCCCAGGCTGAGGCAGGTTGTTCTTTTCGAAGGTTGAATATCTCATTATGGTTTTCAGCATTCCCTCCACCTTTCCTTTTGTGTGTATTTGTATGTGAATGTATGTGTGTTTTTTGTGCGTGGCTGCTTCAGTATGGTAAGGGGCATGTGTTGACGGTGCACTCTTGGAACAATTAAGCAGATATGCATAATCACAGTATAAGATGTGATTTCTTTACTGAACCTTACCCAGTAATCTTACATCTAACTTCCAAGGAGATCAGTATGGGAAATATTTTGTTTGTCATTCCTAATTTTTAATTAATTGTTTTTTTTATTCCCTTGTAATTAAATTGTGAATTGCCTGTGCACCCCAATTCCAAGAACATGCAATTAAGCAAATTGTTAACATACAGTAAAATAATGCTGAAGATGTTCTGTTGTCTAACACATTTCAACATGATAGTTTTAACTTTTAAACTACATTAATTTAAATTCATATTCTATACGTGCATTTATCAGGATACCATACATTTTCATATACTCTCACATAAAGTTTTTGTAGCATCTCAGTGCCTTTTGCTATTACCCAGGATACTCCTCACTAGCTAACCAGACAAGCTATGAGAACAATGTGGCACTAATTCTAGTGCAGGAGTATACTCCAGCCAGGCTGTGTAAATATTTTTCTCATATGATCAGCAGCAAATGTCCAAAGAATGGGTGAAAGGACATTTCTTTCTACATGCTTGCAGAGTTATTTTATGAAATTAAACTTGTTCCAATTTTCATTTCAGGTGATTATGATTACCGAAGCTGCAAAAGTTGGTTCAGAGGGTGGACATAGCTGGATGTCGTCGGTGCTGCGAGGAGAGGGAGAGGAGGCAACCGTGTAATCCCCATCATTAGTGGGTTTTAACAGGATTTGGTGGAGCTACAATAATAGAGACTCTAGTGGCCTCCACTGCGAGACCCAAAGAGACCCAACAGGGAAGAACAGCAGCCACAGAGGCATGGCTGTTCTAGAGGATTCAACGGAGACAAGGTAATCAGGATTTTTGAGTGCGCGTCTGTGAGCGTGTCTCGCTGTAATCACAAGTTTTGGTCTTTCACTCACGGCGATCACTCTCTCTTTCCCTCTCTCTCTGTCCGTCCCACACATACACATTCTGTCTCTCTGATTCCCATGCTTCGCAGCCTCATAGAGGGGTGTAAACAGAGTGTGGTTGGTGTTACCATGGTGAAGGGCGACTGTGGCCTAGGAATGGCGACTATGCCCTGCATGTGGAGAGGTCTAGGGTATGCTCGCAAGGCAGGGTATATAGCAACGCGTTCACACATACCCACAAGCACAAGCATGTATGGACTGTCTTTATCATTCTCTCCATGTCTTTTCTCCAGCTGGCGTGAACCTTTGAGACACCTATTCATAGTTTCAGCCATCACGTCCTTTGGCAACACTAGGCAAACGACATATTGGAAACAGGCCGTGACATGATCGTACAGACTTTAAACAAATATCCATGTCAGTTTAACTTATGTGCCAAATAAAATATATATATATATAAACCATACGTCTATCTTCTGTAAGCAATTCTGAAATTTCTAGACTGACTTCTTCATCCAAAGTTGAAGTATTGCACCTGCCTTTGATGTCCACAAACACACACACACACACACACACACACACACACACACGGTTTTGCTGAGCAGTGGGTGATTATGACCACTATTTTGCCCTTATCCTTTCTATTTACCTCCAAATAAAGGTGGTTAGACATTGTGAGGGGATAAAAGCAGAGTGTTAATAAGACTGTCTCCTTATGAATATAGAGAATCTGTAGGCAGTCGATGAGACGTCTGGTACTGGAAACTGCTTATAGTCTGAGTTCTGTTGATCAAATAGGTTTGGGCAGTCTTTGGTTGCATGCAGGCAAACAGCTGTGGAGAGCAATTGGCAAAAACAGTGGTTACCTTGAACAACAGCTTTTTTTAAAGCATCCAAACAGAAAGTCTTGGTGATCCCATTTCTTTCATATATTCGCATGTGAAGAGCCGGTCTATCTGTTTCACCTAATCAAACATTCTCCAGAGTCCAGCAATTTCACTGGGGAGCACAGGATTAACAAAATTTGCCAAGATGTCACTGAAAACTACAAAAAATATATCCCAAAAGAACTTGATCTAAACAAAAAGTAATAAAACAATAAAATAAATGTTTAAGTAACCGAGTCTCTTTAAGGTTAGACTTAGTTTGCAAAGTTTCCAAACTAAAAAGCAGTTCTCATGAAAGTGGAGGTTTGTGACGAGCTATTTTGTTTACAGCTGAAGACACACACACAAAACCATATTACTCTGACACACACACACACGTGCAAAGATCACAATGATGAATCTCCCACTGCACCATGATGAATTCCCTCTGAATGGAGTACACAGTGTACCCTGACCATGAAATATGGACCTCTGGGATGCGAGTCCTCCCGCGTCCGTCTCTCACTGAACAAATTATTGCTTTTACCAAACGTGACTCTGCTGCTAAACATCTAAAATACACATGACAGCAGACACGCATAAACCACCAAGCTTGCACATTAAGACGTTTTCATGTTCATTACCTGCACTTTAGTATACACCATGTCTCAGTTTATCATGGACAATGTATTGTTGATTGCTTCAAAGCAATTAGTTTGCTGCAAGGCTGAATCTAATGGTCATTAGTATGACTTTACAAACACCTCTTGGCATAACTTCCATGTTGTATTTCTATTCTACTTTATTTCTATTTAAGATCTTATTAGCAGAAGATCTGCTATGCATCCCTTTTGATAAGAGAAAATATTTAAGTTAAAGTGAAAGAAATCAATACTATACTCAATCCAGTGCCAGTCTTATTAAATCCTAACAAACAAGCGGGCTTTTAAAAGGCTGCATATGAAAAGACTGCAGTCAGATATGTTATCAAGCTGTAGGATCCCTCTGGATAATGCGCTTGATAGAAACTTGGCCATGGAATCATATTCATAATATTAAAAACCTACAGCAGTCATGAACTGAATACATAATTAACACCCAATATATAAGAGTCTAATAAGGCTAATGGTGTTTTACAAATATTAGAAGAGATATATGACCTCATTAGCAGAGGCTATTTTCTTTACACTTGTACAGACACACTGGCTAAAACAGGTCTCGATCGCCTGATTTCACCATATCAATACACTTCATTCAAGACTTAAAACTAAGGATAAATTATCAATCGCTGCATCTGTTGCTCAGTTCACACATTGCCAAAGACTTGACTCTTTCTCTCTATGGATTAAGGCACTTTTGTCTATTTACAATTTCATTAGTTGCTATGTTTGTATGCATCTCACAGCTTAAAAATCTTGTGATTTTTTTGCCAGCACCAAAACAGGAGCCAAAGGGATTTAATACACTGAGCAGTCATTCAAAAAACAGCCTGAAACAGTGTTGGGCTTTGGACTGCATTCACAGTGGCCATCTGCAAGCTGCTGCACACCAAGAACTGAGGCTCACTGGTCTAGAGGCATGATGGCAGAGCTGTGTGACGCTGGCTCCAGAATAAACAAGCCATTTGACTGGACAACCGTCATAAAAGCAACTATTGATGTTGCCTAGTTTTTTTTGTGGGGGGGGGCTCGTTTCCACCATTGTGCGTTGTTTCGTGGCATGAGTCTTGCTGGGTGAACTGCTGGCTCACTTTCACATTGATTTCTGAAGTGGTAATTGTCTGTGCTGTTTGCCTTAAACTGTTTGTCATTTAACTTTCACGTGTCTTTATCGACATTCTGTTAGAGCCGATGGATGTTTGAGGAAGGGCCGTCGTTTGTGTGTCCATTTTATCGACTCCCAGCATTCTTCTCTGTGTCCGGATCAATGGCGGTCATCCGACTCAGTCTAATCTGAGGCAGCCATTCCAGTCATTCGGGGGTCACATACCTCGGCCATGTGTCTGCTTTTAGCAAGTGTAGGACTGTTGCACCGGTTCACCTCACACATGCAAGCCACTGCAGACACGATCACAGACTAGCTTCCACACCCACCAGCACACATGTTCACTACCCTTGAATGTATATATTTATTTACACACATGTGGCCATCAGACAACTGGTCAGCATACTAAACTTGACACATATACGCACCCTTCTTTCACTCACTCTCTTACACACAAACACACAGTCAAGCCCCTCCAATAAACCCCATGTGTCTCATTTCCCTCCCTTATCCCTAAGGCCCTGCCACCCCATGTGGAGCAGGTGGGCGACAGGCAGACCAAAGTCTCTGGAAAAACCACCACACACACACACACACACACACACACACACACACACACACACACACACACACACACACACACACACACACACACACACACACACACAGTCTCTCTCTTTTTTTAGTCTGGTTTTTCTCGCTCTCCATACACCTCCTCTTAATGACCAGAGATATGTTAAAAAAACAGCTCTCTTAAAGCAGCAGCCTCCCTCAGCCACTTAATTTGACATGCTTCGGAGGGAAACAAAGAAAGACCCCTATTGTGGCTTTCAACAGGATCCAATCAAGCCTGCCACTCAATTAGCTATGGAGGGCAGAGAACAAGCACATAAGGATCAGTTTTATTAAGGCCTTTTTAATGCTACTGTAATGTTATATGCTGAAGGTAAACCTGCCTGTTAATGGAGCTGACTGGTTGTCAAACCACTCACTTTGCAATCAGGCGAAGCAACATCGCCATTTTTAAAAAATACTGATGACAAGAGGAAAGACAAAAATCAATATTGATTTTCTCCATGGCTCCAGATGCTGTAAGTGAGTTATATTATCTCAGGAAAAATGAGTCACACCCAAATAAAGATGCACAGGTGAAAAACCCATTGATGGATGGACAAAAAGCAATAAAGGTAGGTGACAGACTGGGGAGTGGGGGTCAGCCAGACAAAGCGACAAAGAGTTTAAAAAAAAAATCGATTTTTGAGAGCAACTAGGCCGCCATAAAATGAAGGAATACCTTTTGTATGTCCTGTATTGCTGTTTATTGACAACACAAAAAGCAGAAAAAAAATGGTTTTCTTTGACATTAGTTTTTAACTTATCTGCAGTTTATCTCTGTGTTTGTGTGCTTGGATGGGGTTTTTTTTTTAAAAAAGCAGGGCACAAGTCTATAGGGACATCGTACAAGGTAAAGAGGGATTTGGCAGACGGTGAGCTGAAAATAGAAAACAACAAAGAGGTAATGAAGGGAAAAAGTCCAGACTGCTAAGTGATTTCAGGTCTCAGCATTTTGCTCTGAATTATTCCCTCCTGATTAACCAAAACTTTAAAAGAAACCAGCGCAGCAGGCCCCTGAAGTTCAGCTTGATGGTTCAAAATGTGAGGGTTTTACATTTATTGAGCTAAAACAGGAGTTCACAAAGCAACTGTAATTAGTATTAGGTCATAAAGAATAAAATAATCCTGAAGATGCTTAACTTACAATGGCCTGAATTTATTCCTTGTAATTATTCCATAAATGAAAGCAGAATTAATGCCTGTCTCTCTAAAACTGCACAAATTGAGGTACAATCACCCACCTGGCAGCGATGTATAATGTCCTGTTCATAATCATGATGAGCTGAATGTCCAGTTTGTGCCGCTGCGTGTTGTTCCTTCCAGGTTTGTGGCCTACAAATGCTGGATACTGCTTTGTGTCTGCAAGAAGGAGGACAAAAATTAATCCCTGTGTGTGCCCACTTATTGTAGCTCGTGTGAGGGATTTTGTAATTTGGCTTTCAAAGCTTTTGTCATACGTCCCAGGAGTTTGGGGTCAAATGTCAACCTATGTGTCTTTGCTGGATAAGAAAACGCCACCGCAATTGTCAGCTGAGGCTCTCGTGTAACCATAAATTGTAGGCTAAAAATATGCTGCACTGTACCATGCAATCGTTCTATTGTTAGTGGCTTTGGATGAAAGCGCTTAGTTTGAATAAACACTGTGATAGAGGAGCGCAGGTCTATGTGAGGCTTTCTGGCCTGCGTTTCAGTTCCCTCGGACAGCGTTAAGCCCAAAGTGAGCACAGCAGGACAGGACAGGGAGAGACACATAGAGAATCAGCAGAAACAATGACCATATCTTTATAGCCTGCCACAGCATTTACACTATCACACACAGCATTAGGAGCCCAACAGAAAAATAGCGGATTATCCTTTGATGTAGGGTGGGCTCCATTTCAAATTCTGCCTTAAGTCTTTCGTTTTTGTGTGTGTAGAGGGGCTATCCTTGGGCGCCAAATTACACTCCATGCCTTCAGAATGCGTTGAGTGTAGGGGATGGTGGGGGTTGCTGAGGAAAGAAGTGTTGAGAGGGATGTGGACGAGTGAAAAAGGATAGAACAAGTGACACAGATATCGAGAAGGGGATTTGCGAAGTACAAAACAAAGAGGAAAGGGAAAAGAGTGCACGCAGAGAGCGAGGGAGGACTTGTAATGAGAGAAGGGACGGTGCTCAAGCAGAGAACGAAAGAAAGA
Source organism: Rhamphochromis longiceps (assembly GCF_057381845.1). Classification (NCBI taxonomy): domain Eukaryota; kingdom Metazoa; phylum Chordata; class Actinopteri; order Cichliformes; family Cichlidae; genus Rhamphochromis; species Rhamphochromis longiceps. The sequence continues at coordinate 33,590,308 of NC_140568.1, read as the reverse complement.
CATAAAGAAAGTGAAGAGAAGCAAGAAAAAGGATATACTTACAGTTGCCGTGTGAGATGCTAATAGGCTCACTGTCTTCGGGGAAGCCCGCCCCGGCTATTTGCAGTAGTGTGAAGTAGAGTAACAAGGCCTCTGACCTCATGGTCGCACCAACACTGCTGCTGCTGGTCCTCTACTAGAGATTTGCCTCAGCCTGTACAAAGAGAGGCAGAAGTGGTGGACAAGGAGGAGGTGGAGAGGGATGACAGAAGGGGAAGAAAGGAGGGAAAAAAGGAGTTTGTCAAACAGTGTTTTCAATTAACTCTTTCATAAATTCAGGCTTCTTGGGTTCTGCATGAAACAAAGTAATGAGGAAGGCTGGAGACTCGATCACAGGCAGAAACAGAAAGGAATTACCCAAAGAATTTTCACTCTACCAGATTTAGCTGTTTGTGCATTTTGTATGGCCCAATGCAGTGTGCCAGAGATGTATTTGTGTATGCAATTTTGATGACTCAAGTAAGCCACGATGGAAGCAAAACAAAATTAATTGGATTAGGGGTGGTGATATGCGTCACAGATCGATGTCAAGCAGAGAAGATCTCTGTGCCTCTCTCTCTCTCTCACTGACTCTGTCTGTGACAGGGTCTTAGTGAAGTGTAAGAGCTCTCGGTGAGATTAGCCTGCTGAGAAGTATCAGCAGCACCTGATAATGGAAAGGAATGGCAGGCACCTAATTTGCCACTTGTCTCTTACAAAGGTAGCAATCCCATGTCCTAACTCCTACAGGTTGATGACTTCTACGGACTCAATTACAAGTCTGGCTATTAAATATTTCATTTTCAGCACTGCTCTGGTTGGAGAACTGTTTCCATTATTTCCTATTCATCTTTTTTATTTTTGCATTTGGTCTCCACACGTGGTATCTGTTCACAGGATTCATCATTTCCATGCTTCACCATTCTATTCCAGCCGAGCAATGCATGCTGATAGGGTTGTGCTGGGTTTCAAACGATGGGCTGTCGAGTCATTTGTTCCTCCTTTATGCAAGTTAGGGATGTATAGTATGACTCTGGAAACTCCCCCCAAACTTTTTATCCATCCATTGTCGATGTAAAATGAAAGTTGATTCTCAACTCTCCTCATTTCTTTCCAGTGTTTTCAAAAACAATTTTGCCAGACTCAAAATTTTGTCAAAGATCCACCATGTTGGTTACATTTTATAATCCATGAGAAGACAGCCACCATGAGGCTTTCAACCAATCAGGTTCAGCTTAGTGTTTGCATGATGTAGGAGGCTGTAGGAGAGGGAGAGTCAATTTTAATCATCTATTGTGGCACTGTCTAATACAGGAGTGAGCAATTCAATTCACCATGGGGCCACATGAGAAACTGGGACTGTTGTGGAGGGCCACAACCCTAAAAGGAACACAGTTCGGCTCATTATTAATTTTATCTCTTTATAAGCTTCTTGCTGAGGCCCTCCACAATAACCCCAGTTTTTCTTGTGGCCCCTTGGGAAAATTAATTAACCACTCCAGGTCTCGTAGCTTGGCCATTGATCTTCCAAAGCTGAGGTGAAGGGAGATCCCTCATGTGCAAAAACCAAAGACACTATACAAAAAGTGAACATAACCATAGTTACATCACCCACTGGTTAGCGAGGCCTTTTTTGCAGCAATCATTTCTGGCGCTATGACAGATAAGGGACTGGGACTAGGCTAACAACTTGTCAAGCACAAGTCAGTAGCTAATTAACATATCCTGGATAATTCTCTTTCCTGACTCTTAGACTTACCATAATTTATAGAAAAGCCTTCATGTTCTATTCAGTATGACCTGAAATTAGTCATTTAGCCCATAAAGCATTTACTGAGGTCATAAAGCACAGGAGCCGTAGCCCTTTTCCCATAGACGTCTATACAACCAAAAGTCTTTTTGCAACCAGAGAAGTGGCCCCTGCTGGTCATTAAACACATGGAAATTTAAGAAACTTTCATTTTCAGACCTTTAAACCTTGTCCATCTTTTATATGGTCTGTGGTGGGGGAAAAGTGCAACTGTGGACATCATCATTTAACTTAAGTAATAAAAAACCTAGAAAACTCCACATGCTCAGCAAGTTAATTTTTCTAATGTAACTTATATGTGCCTGCAGAAGTGGATTTTATAGGAGATACCCTAAAATCTGTTGATGTAATGTCTTCATAGCACAAACCATGGCAACTGAGCTTTTGTTGCAGCAGTTTGTGGCAACCAATTACAACCATAAATCATCCAAGACAATTATTGCGTCTGTAATCTAATCAAGAATAAAGCATTTGATTTGCATAAAGCACCTTCTTTTTTTTTTCTCTGATGAAACTGCAGGGGTGAGGTTGCTGGGTAAATGGAGTAAGGGATGCTTCAGGGATGAAGAATTGAATAAAATAGTCGATTTCATTTGCTCCAGTCTGATAAAAGTTGTTTATCCCACGCTGTATTTTCATTTGCTATTGTATGTCCAAGGGGAGCACAAACTGTAGGGAGGAAGGGGAAAGAAAAAGAGGGAGAGGGAAGGGGTAGCTTTCTCTTTTCTTTGTCATGTCTCTCTCTCTCGCTCTCTCTCCATCTCCTGTTCCCCCTTTCTCTCTCCATGCTCCTGTGAATCTCATTCAGGAGAGGAATGAAAACACTATTCACTGGTAGAATCATTTTAACACTGAGGAGAATACCAATACTAAAGCCTGGATACGACCTTGATCTCACAAGCCGCTCCATTCCCCTCCCTCCTTTCTCACTCCCTGGTCTAGTCCTCTTATCCTTACACTCGTTTTTTTATGTACTACTATATTTTATGAAGGGAAAAAAATACAAAAACTGATTTTTCCTGCAGCTTTCCTTCATCATACAGTACAGGCTGACTGAGCTGAGCTTGCACTGCACACTGCGACTTTATACAAATTGTAAATAAAAATGGGCTTTTTCTACACAGTACAATGAACTACTTTAGAGGGCTTAAATGTATGTGTGGCCTGAGTTTTGACCCTGAACTCCTCCAGTAATTGACTGATTGATGAGCAGAAAGTGGCATAAGACAGAGGGGTTACCCTATAGGGACCTAACTCAATGGATGATGGATGGAGGCTGCACTGACCATGAAATCAAGATGTGAGCGCTGTACAGTAAGGAGGAATAACTATAATTGTATTTTTAGATAGGACCTAATTATGTCGGAAATACCTGTTTCTTCCACGTAGATCCTGTACTTGTATTTTTTTTTAAACATCAAGAGATTAATCATATGGTAGACATTTCTTTTAATCAGTGGACGCCTAAGGAGAGGCGCATCGTCCATCTATATCAGTGGGTTGTAAAAAACTGTTAGACAAACCATCTCACACTGCCTACTCTGATACACAAAATAAATTGAGCACAAAATGGCTTAAGTGAAACCCCTAAGACTTCCAGTGGCCCTTTCATTACCAGCTGCCACACATGAGTAACAGGAGGCAGCGGGACACAGTCTGTCTTTACCAAATTACACTCGTTCTATGGAAGAGCAAATTGCTTCCTTGTGTGAGAGTGTTACCGTGTGTGCCTTAGACTCTTATTTAAAATGTTACCTTTATAAAGTACTGTAGACATCTGTAAAGACGCGCGCAAACCGAGAACATCCCGCAATTCAAGCTTTGGTAATAAATTACCTGCTAGCAAACATCTGAATCGCACAGGTGGGAGCGTGTGGATTTCCTCTTTTGTAAAAGCTCTCGTTGACAAAGTGTCGTAAGAAATAAAGTGGAACAGTGGATCCCTTTGTCTCCTACTCAGGCTTTTAATAGCTAATAACATTTTGAGAACCTTAGCTGCTGCTCCTTTACAACTCCTGCAGACTTGTAGTGATAAAGTAGCACTTTGTGTGTGCGCGCGAGAGAGGGGGTGGAGTTAATCAAGCTGGATGTTGGCAGGAGGCCGCCAGCAGGTAATAAAAACACAAGGACCCCCCAGAATCCCTCGCCGTACCACATCATCTTATGAATAACACACATGTGCATGCGGGCACATTCACGCTCAGTTGCCTTGTGGTGCGCAAAACTAGAAGCAGAGAGCCTGAAAAAACACACATAAATCCCAGTGATAAAGCAATAAGCAAACGCATACATCTCGAAGAAGACAAACAATCACAGATGCAGGCAGCTACCCGTGGGGGCAGCTGACCCAAGCTGCATTACCTTTAACAATAAACAAATTAGCTGCCTAATTATGTTATTGCTGCTGTTGCATCAACATGTTAACTATGGTTGCTTGGAGCTTAAACATGAACACAATAACACACATTTATTATAAAGACAAGGTCAGCCAGAGTGCGCTTTAGGTGATGAACGGGAAGGAAATGTTGGGCAACATTTAGCTATAGGTTTGTTTGTCGGTCTCGTTAAATCTACAAACAAACGTAAAGCACACAATCACACACCTACACACCTAGTTAGCCTTGACAAGGTCCCAAATGTTCATCTTCTGAAGTCCCCACTTTGCTAATTGCAGTGGAGTGAGAGACTGCCATTCAATTACATGTGGAGGAGACCGGCTGATGAAAGACTGATGCTTCTGAATTTGCTGGTAGCCCAAGAGAAACAGCAGCGACAGTCTGTTAGCTAAAAAACAACAATTTTGTTGAGAGACAAAGCCATATAGGAGGATTGTCTATCAGAAGAGTGTGATGTGAAATTGGTACAAAGCCATACAGCCTGAAGAGGGAAGCTGTCTGGGTGGGTGGACGGGTCCACAAAAAGCAGAATTTAACACAAAAGGCAGCTTTTTATTTTTGTTTCCTACATTTTGACCCAAACTGTGTGTTAGCGTTAACCAAGTGTAACTGTAGCGCTGTATGATCAGATAGGAGTTTATTTATGACAGCTTTGCTGCAATTGCTGCACACTCCTGTGGATACTCATGTATTTGTGTTTGATCGTTCGCACTTAACTTCACTTCACGGCCATCAGTCTGTACTTGAGACCTTGCCTTTGGATTGCTGCTACGTATAGGTGGATTTACAAGGCACAGCTTTACAGAACAGACCTCTTGTGTGGGTGTGCCTAATGTTCTCTCATCAGACAAATTGCACAGCAGAGATGATGATATTTTCAAACATCTCATTGTCATTACAGAGTATAAGAGACATTTGTTTTTGCAATTGGCTTTTTGATCATCTCAAGGAATGGAGGACGTGTTCCATATAAAGGTTTTAAAGTAACAGCTTCTGGTAAATGCTGTCTGACAGCTTTGATACGAGCACAGTCTGCTTGTGTTTATATTTGGCAATCTGGGTAATGTCCACAGATTGGTTTTGAAGGTTTTACAGATGACAGGAATGCCAAAGAGAAGGGTAGCTTACTGGCAATGTGCTGGTACGTGTCTGTAATTATGGTCAGTCACCACATTTACAGCAGTTGCAGCCATTTGTATCTGTAATTGGAATTTCACAATATACATAATGGAGGCCACATTAGTATTCGTTTTATCTCTTTTGTGAATTTTCAGTAGTAATGAAAGTGTTGGCCTAATTACGTGTAGTCCTTTTGGAACTACTCCTGAAGAAATAGTTCCAAAGAAAATTGTTGACACATGTTCTGTGAAGAAGAGAAACTATTATGTGTGTGTGTGTTTTTTTTAAAAGTCATTTTGTGTTTCTGTGATTTGAGTCACCTGCAGTGTGCTTGGGTAGAGGCAGAAAAGTAAAAAGAGAGGGATCAAAACCTGGACAAATGGAATCAGAACTGACAAAATACCTCCAAACAAGAGATAAAGCAAGGGTTCAAACATTAGTAAAACCAGTAAAAAAAAAAAAAAAAAAAAAAGTATGTCTGAGAGTAAGTAGTACCTTGTATGGTTGTTGCTTTTCAGAGTTGCTGGAACCCAATGAAAGCTAAAGTGATTTTAAAGGCGAATGAGTGACAGCAGGGTAATTCCAAAAACTTCAGAAGTTTCTGTTGTGTGACAATCTCCCAGCGTTAAAGAGAAGAAACAGGCTTTACACACGCGTGTTAACACAGCACAAATCACATCACCAGACCGCACTAAAACCAGACGCTTTTACAACACAGCCACAAAAATATCATATTGCTAAACCCCAACCGAGATGCCACTACTATCCACTATGTCACCTGTTCACAGGCCTGCTGGAAGAAATGCTGTTTGGAGGTGAAGTATGAAAGCAGATGAGAATCGGACCAGGTAGAGAAGGTTGAAAAGACAGACAGGTGAGAGCAATGCATTGATCCACCATATGGGAATAAAAAAAATGGAACACATCCAACCACCTAGGGCTCCCAAATGGGGAGGATACCTTGCCAGGTGTTTACCTTGTCAGTCCTGGCCTGATAATCAGAGAGAAAAGACAGGAGGAGCTGTCTGCCTGAACCCAAGAGGCCATGATAAGAAGAGCGAATGGAAAGAGAGTGAGAAGGAGGAACTTGTCTGTCTTTCTGAGACCAAGAGCCAAACTAGCATCCAATATAAACACACACAGACAGACACACACTAGCATGCATACTCCTACAACAATCCTTGAGCTATCAAAAAGCATACTGGTGTTTTCCTGTTCCTCCTTCGTTTTTCATCCCTCAGATGCTGCTTTGAAACGAATATCTGTATGGTGGTAATCCATCATGGTTTGATTATTAAAAGACAATGAAGTGGACATGAATGAAGCACCCTGTCGCTTTAGGCTCTTTATGGAAACAGAAGCCAAAATCCGAGAACGTCTCCCTTTAAAGAGGTGACGGATTGATTCTGGAGGACAGCCAAAGACGACTCAAAAAGACGAAGAGAGGGGGAAAAAAGGGGGAAAAGAGAGACAGGAGAACAGCATGGGAATAGAGAGGCAAAGTGCCAACTTGAAACAAAGATATTCAGAGACTGGTGATAAGTGCCTATCTTTATAACACTGCCTCTGTGATCTAACAGCTATTAGGCCTCGACATGCCTCTGTGATTCTTAATCATTAAAAACAATTATCTGTTGTGAAGCAATGGATATCCTTTTCCAGGACGTTTTCAGGACACTCTTCGTAGCAAATTACCATAGATATAGAAATGAGGATTAAAAGAAAAAAGTTAAACCTAAAAGAGACACGAGGAAAGGAAAAGAAAAGATAGCAAAGCAGGGAGGGGAAAAGGAGGGAAGGTTAATGCGTGTTCACTGTCTGAGAATGATCCAAAGTAAACTGACATCACACCAACCTCGCCACCAGCACAAATCAGCAGAGGAGAAAGATGAGAAGAGATAACTACCACTCTACAGTGTTTGTGAAAGTAGGTCAGGAACTTGTTGGGCTGCTGGGCCAGAGATGAGCTTCCAAATTTACCCTGGAAAACCTCTAACAGATAAATGTTTAACCCTCAAGACAAATATATTAGACAGAGGTAGAGTTAGTTTAAATGCTAGAAACAAATGATAAAGGGAAATAGCGTGCATTTTACTGCTGACATGTTACTGTGCTGCTAAGAGGGCATGGCTCTAGCAATGGCAGAACTGGTCAGGCAGTTAGTGAATCCACCATAATACTGAGCAGTTGCAATGCAAACTTATTTTGCCATTTAAAAAACTGTATGTATTGTGTTTGAAATAATGCTAAATTCTTTTGTTTTTAGTGGAATCAACAGGTTTTGGGTGGGAAAAAAATCTGTTTTCTTTTCTTAGTTCATTTTTTGGCAGCATGGTGCTGCAGTAGTTAGCACTGTCACCTCACAGCAACAAGGTACCTGGTGAATGATTCCAAGGCCGATAGAGTGTGCAGAATAAAGCGCCGAATGAATGTAGCTTGTAGTCTTTGAGTGATCAGCAAGACTAGAAAAGTGCAAGTACACTGCAGTCCATGCCCTACTGATCAGTCAAGTCACAGCAGGCTTTGATTGCATGCAAGTTAACAGTCCATGCTCAGTGCAAATGAGGGCTGGCTTTTGCCAAAATGCACTGGATAATGACTAGCTATAATCTGGTGACCATTTAGTTTTTTATTACAAATTTTTACATTTTTCTGCGTTAGCAATTTCTGAAAACAGCCTATAATTTGCTTTGTATGCACAATAGCAAATGTTAGGATGCTTATAATATATATAATATTAATTAATATATCTGGTAGATGCCAGATAAACTTTTCCACCTTAGCATGTGAACATGTTCAGCATTTAGCACCTAACCTGCAGCGTCTTAACCCAGTGTCAGAAAGACTCTTGTTCTAAGTCTTGATTTATTGCTCTTTGTCAGGCCCACATAACAAGTTGCCCAAAATGTTGCCTCACTACCTCTCTCAGGCATAATGAAAACATTTTTTCCCTTATTAAAATCATTCCTCCTTTTCTCGAATCTCTCTTTCTACTAATTATATTTCCAAATCTCCCTGAGAACAGCAGCAGAGAAGAAAAAGGTGAATGTGGGATGTAGGTTGCTCCTTTCCTTTGCTTCGTCTGAAAAAGGCATTTATGAATCAAAACAAGACCCACTCAGTGACACACATTCAACCACACACACCCCAACACAAAGCCCAACGCACATCACACAAACAACGGCTGCTTAAGAGATCCCCCCCCCCCCCCCCCCCCCCTCTCAAAAAACAGGAGGTTACACGTTTAAATATCAGAGCTTTTTCCAGCCCTGTCAATCATTGGTTGTGACGATATTAGCAGGGCACCCTAATCACTCTGCAAGCAGCTGATACAGAGCTGTGTGGGCAAAGCAGACAAAATTGCTGCTGATAAGGACATGCTTGGTAGCACATGGCCTTCTCTGTCTCTTTTGATCCAATTATCTCTTTGGTCTGAAACTCTTCTATCTCAGTTTCTTAATATTGCCTGTCCCTTTACTCTTAATATGTCTTGTAACATCAGGTCATTTTTTTGTCAATACACATAGTTGGTCATTTTGAGTAAAGATCAGCTGTCTGTGCTGTTAAGTTAAAACCTTGTCAAAAGAGCAAAAGCAGCCAAGCGATACCAACTGAGACTGAGGGAAGATATGTATGTTTTTAAAAAAAAAAAAGAGTCAGAATGCCACTGAGCTAAATGCCGCATTAACTCTATGGAGACAGATGCTGGAATGAGTGAAGTGGTGCCCTGTGGAGCAGCGATTGGGGTGTTGAAACTGTCACACGGCATAATGCGCATTTTACTTAGAAACTCACTTCATGAAGGCCAACTGGAGGGTGCCTTCAGGCACTGCTGCACCCTTTCATGCTATGCTTAGTCATAAAACAGACCTGGGACCTCAAGTCTGTAAGGTTAGTGAGTCAAGTAATGCTTTAAATTAGGGTGCCTGGGGTTGGAAACATATGACAACATATTTAGAAATGTGTGCCCAATACAGGAAGAACTAAATGAAACTCAGACTCTTGTCTTTAGTAAACATCAGCTGAGCCATCAGCAGGGAGAAGCATAACAGAAAAATCCATTTCTGCGGTACTTCCAAATCCAAAATGCATGAGCCCTAAAATGATTTTTTATGTAATTTCTACAAGCAGAAAAAAAGTTCACTAGGAGGAAGAGGGGAAAGCAGGATAAACTTGCAGCAATCCATGCATAAGTTTTCTGAGTCACAGCAGAAATTAGTGTGGGCATTTAGAGAAGCATAGGAGAAGAAGCTGAGGGACATTGTGTCCCCGGAGTATTTTTTCCCCCACAAATAAAAGAGGATGAGCAATCAATAAAACAATAGCTGTATTCTGGCCCAAGAGCTGGATAGTTGCAAACCCTTTTCCTCGACAGGCCTGGGCTGTAAATGAGAAAAGTCTCAGAGTCAATATTCAACGACGGCTCGCTAAATGGTTTTTACTATGGTTATAAAAGGCTCAAGGAGATGTGGAGGAAAGAAATTCCATTTCTTTTCTCCTTTCTGGACCTTGACTAAATAAACAAAGTTGTAATCAATATGACATGTATGTAAAAAATCTAAAAATCCTGCATCACACATATCTGTGACTAACCAGAAAAAGACAAAGAATATACCACATATAAATTCATAATTCTTGTGGCCTTTTGTGTCGTTGTTTTAGATTGGCACATGCTTTAACGGTCAACCTATGCAGCTGTTTTTGTTGCATTCTTTCCCTCTGCTTGCAACTAAATGAGAAAAGCAGACACAGGATATAAGAGGGTGGCCTGCAGGGACTGAATAAGAGGTGTTATGATTTTCTGTTGTTCTATCCATCTGGTGCAGTTTTCACATCTCGCAGCCTCCTGCTTCTTCATAATAGGTGTGCTTCAGAGTTTTACGAGGTGTGATACAGTCTCTGTCAGTGCCTCATTGTGTACCTAATGCAGTCATCACTATATATTTCCATTCAGCACACTTTACAGCATGTTCAAGTGTTTTTTTGACAATCAATCCGAAGTTGTTTTTAGGCTATTGCAAGAATTCACAACCCTGTGCTGCTAACACTGGAACATCAACGTACACATATCATAAGTAATGGGTCCAAAGAAAGAAGCACATGCTGTATAAATGCCATGTAACCTTGTAAATGAGGCTGCTGGATAACACGTTATGTGCATCTGTTTCTGTCATAAAGCCTGCAAATGCACCTTGATTTAATTTGCTGATTTTACCATCACACAAAATCATTTCAGCTCTGTTAATGACATTTTTCTCGTTGAGCTTCCAGTTCATTTGATGCAGGTTCCATTATGCTAAGTGACTGAGTCTGTGTCCTCGCTGATAACTGACTGGCTGGCCTTCCGTTCCACAGCAACAGGCCTATCAGATCTGACTGAGCATGATCCTAATCTCTATTAAGGTGGCCACGGATCGGGAAGAGAAAAGCACACCGCGAGTACACATTCTCAGTCCTTTTCTAATTATCTGTCTCAGACATTTTCAGTCAGTGTCTGTATACCTTACGTTTTCTCTATCACTTCCCTGCACACCCCGCAACCAAACCCCAAATCCATCTTCAAAATAGAATAAAAACTCCTCCCACAGATGCTCGCTCTTTTATGACAGGAAACATATATTTATAATGGAGAATGGAATAAACTAAACACAATTATGGTCTGTGTTAGCCCGTGATATTGTGATACTGATAACAGAGTATCTTGTTTTGTGTTAGTGCATCATATCCAATAGCAATATGAATCATCTGTGATAAACCAGGACATTCAATCCTGCCGCAGCACGAGGCCGCAGTCACTTACTGACAACGCATTGTACCACAGTAGCTGTTGTATTGCCAATGTACAGAATGAATCTGTCTGAATTGTTATCTCCGCAGACCATATTGTAGGAGTGATGCAGCTCACATCCAGCTCTGTACTAATGAACGAAATGACAATGCTCCAGCAGGCAGATCACTGAGACATCCCACCAGTGTCCAAAACAAAATGTATGGAAATTAAATCTGTTACACAACACAGAACACCTGCAAATAGTTCTGAATGTTGTCAGTCTGCAGCGGAGATTGTTATTACTGTTTGTCAAAGGATGAGCTAACACAATATAACAAGTACAGTTACCAACTCTGACAAAGGGAAGACTTTTGAATGCTATTTTGGCTTAACTGCCAATAATGTACCCTGCAGGAGAACAGGATATGGATAAATGAGTACATTTATGCAAAGGAAGACAAAATGCCTTAAATGAAACACAAGGGAAGTGATATAACCTAGTAATCCTTTACAAACCACTGTCTATGCCTGTAAACCTGATGAGAGCCAGGCCGATCAGTGTAATTAGTGTGTCACTATGCCCACGCTGCACATGCTACTGTAGCTAGACGTAAGACACGTTTCATAACAAGATAAACGCAAGCTTGTCCAAAGGCAAGCCATGACTCAGTGGTAGCCCGTGGTAATGTAACATTTTTAATGTAAAATATAAAATGTGAACAAATATGTTTGTTTTTTATTTCTAGTCTTATAAAGTAAAGCATAAATAACATTTATTTTTATTCATAAAGCCACGCCCAAACTAGTAATGAGTTGCAAGTCTGCAAAAAACTTTTTAAAAAGCATCTTTAAGTTTGTGCATGCATTAAGGTTCCTACAATACTAGAATTTCAAACTCAATATAAATACACAGGAAAATACTCAATATAATTTTCTGGGTGAAAAAAAAATTTGTGTTGTCTGAGGTGTTGGTGTGCTTCTGGTGACTCACTGCTGACACTGTGTCTCAAATAGAGTTGGTTAGGCAGGTTATCGCTATCTCTGTCTACTTGCTGGTAGACAGAACTCAGCTGAAATCTGGGGCTTTAAGAAAGACCTTTGAGACACAAATTCTCCTGATATCTCATTTAATTAACACCATCCAATACATTTACAGATGGGAACCTCTCACCTTAATGTTACATTATTAGCCATTTTAGCTATCAGGTAATTGCTAATAGTTAAAACATTAAGGTGCCAGGTTAACATTTATAATAATTTCAGAGTTGTTAAATGGGGGGCTTTACTGACCTCTCAAATTTCCTCATACAGTTCATGTGTTCAGCTGCTAGAGTGAGGGGAGGGAGAGGAGTTGACACTGTTGCTAACGAATATTTAAGTCAGTTCAAGCACCAAATCACAAAAGTGGCCTCTAGGTGCTTTATATTGTAAGATAAACACCCTACAATAATACATTATTGTAATATCCACCAATTTTCTTTTTTTTCAGTATGACAGCCCTAGCATCCATGAGGGTGGATTATTACAAAACCACAGTAAACTCGAGGTATGTTTTAGGTTTCGGTGCATGTAGTATATTTGGGGTCTCAAATAACAGGTAAGAATTAACCTCTTACCACATGATCTGTGGATCCGTTTTTTTACTGGCAAACACATCCTAAAACTGAGAGCATTCGCATGGCAGGCGCTGAAGCAAAAGTTAATAAACACTGAATGCCAGCATTATGTAATGAGCTGTATGGATACTGGTGCCACAAGAGAGGTGCATTCTTTATAATGAGACCACAAAATCAATGCCGAGGAGACGCCGCGCAGCTCTGCAAGTTCATTTAGGCAGCAGGATATAAGGAAAGCCCTAGGATGAGAGTGAATCTAGTTAAAAATGTTATGTGATCAGCTCAGGGAGAAGAAATACAATCCTCCCAATGTTCCGATTGTTGCATAATCGTAATGAAAGTTTGTGTGGCGCTCTAAATGCCTGACTGGTTTAGAAGTGAAAAAGTACATATTGTAATGGAAGTAAGAATACATGCTGCTTTCTTTTGTGAGGTAATTTCGAAACAGATGAACACACGCAGTACAGCCACCTTTGGGTTCCATACTTGACAATGAAGAGGTTTTAAAAGAAAAGCTGCAATTCAGACGCACAGAGCTAAGACGTACTGTACAATGGTGTTTTTATAAAGCTGCTGGAACCAAGACTCACATCACGAGATTTCATATGCACAGTAATCATGCAATAATTACAGTGTACCATTACACTGAGCACTGGTTGTCTGGTTGTACTTCAGACTTCAAAATCATATCTAATTCGTATTTAAAAAGTGTCAAATTAAATCTGAATCACCTCCTTTCTGTTTTTGTAAGCATCAGAACACAATTTACATTTGCGCCGAAGTGTAATTTTAAGTATTGCATGAGCGATTAGGAGATGCAGCCCGTGCACAGGATCACATATATTGCATTCCCTGTCTCTGCCTTCCATCACAAATTTCAGCAAAGTGCAGATGACGGTTCTCCAATAAGTAATTTTCCATGCTATGTCAGAGCCTCTTTGTGATCACTAACTTCTTATATCGGCCGTGTCAAGCAATTTTTCTAATGGAAATGTTGCATTAATTCAGTGGCTCGGGCCATACATCATGCCTGTATATTTCCCTTGTGGGAGCTGAGGTGAACCAGGCCAGACAACGCTAGAGACTTTCTATGAAACCATACCACGCTATGTTTGGAGTGTCTAATGCATTTGTTCTTGGATCCAAAAAAAGGCCACCGTATCTGGGTGTTAGGATCACAATCACTAGATACTTTTGTCTATTCCCTAACAATACAGAAAAAATATGTGTGATCAAGAATAAAAGATAGATTTATTTAAGAGTCACACAAAGAAAAGCTAAGTATAATTTGCAGAAAACAAGTGCACATTAAACTAGAAGAAAGCCTGTTTACGCATAATTACGTGGAAGGTGGAAGATACAATTACTCTTTCTCTCCATTCTAGCTATTTTCTCCTTTTCACACCATAATTCACCAAGTGTTGTTCCTCTCAAGTGATAAAAGCTTCAACAGCCTACCATTTCACGCCTACAAATCCTGATTACTTTTTTTATTTTTTTTGGATGGGAAGTAGGAGGGGTTAAAACTTGCTTTTAAATCCGCCACCAAAGAGTTTAGAAGGAAACCTCAAACACGTGAACCTTCTGCTAAAACCCTCGACCGAATCTTTTGCCTTTCATCTGCAACCTTCGAACCTCTTGCGTTACCCCACTCAGGCAACTTCTAAAGATGTGCATTTACGACACCCTGCCAGCATAAAGGGCAGTACGGGAGAAAATAAAAGTGAGGAGAGCCAGAGTAAACCTCAGCCCTGAACTATTGTGCTCAATCTGAGTGATGATGAAGGATGGAGTGTGAAGACACCGCAGAGAGAGGCTGCAGTGATGGAGGGTTGTGAGTGTTTTTGAGACGTGGTTATGTGCTTGCCCTTGCAGGTGTTGTGTTACAGTCAGTTGGTCGGATGGTGGGCGTGCGCCTACCTGCAGTTCCCAGGTTTTTACACCGTGGGACACACAGAGGGAAACCTGAGCCAGTCGAGCCCACTCACCGTGATGCTAAGCTAATGCCAAGATTACTGCTTCCTTTCAATCAAAACCTTGAAAATAAACCTAGTTATTTCCCTCACTGCCTGATATCTTTGTCTACAGCTCTGTCTGCCTGACTGACTGCCAGACAACAAACTCTCAGCACAATCAGGTAAACCAGTTCCTCTTAATTATATGGTTTCAAACGTTCAGGAGAGTTTAAGAAGAAGTTTGGGGATCGGTTGCCGAGGCGTGCTAAAGAAGGGATGAAAAAAAGGTTCTTTTAATGTCTGGTTAAGCAGACATATCTATCATAGCTGTTTATCCAGAGGATGATGGGAGTTTGATGAATCATACGGAGGGGGGCTCCTTCTTTGTCTCAAACACTTTGAAGTTTGAAAGAGACAAAAGAGCAGCAATGCTTTATCAAAGATGAATGATTGAGAGCGAGAAGACATTGATTTACGCCCGCAGTGCCATACCTGTACACCTTCATTTGTGCAGTATATGTTATTGCAGCTGACTGATGTTTTGACTCTCTTTAGGGGGAAAAAGTGTAAAGGTTTGGCAGTTAGGGCCATCATAGTAACGCCAAGATTTGCTAATTAGCACAAGGGAAAGTTCAGAGTGATAGAAGTGGAATTAGTTCAGTAACTTCTCATTAAACAGTGGATTGCACTTTTTTTTTTTAAATGATAGTAGCAACAAAGGAAAATTTGGGAAATTACCAATTATGTTATTATGTTCAACTGGAAACTGATCATGATGAACAACCAGATGATTAATAGTGTAATGGGGTTATTCCTCGGAAGTCCAGGAATGCCCTTTCATAGCAGTGCAATAGTTAGTGGGATCTGTTCAGACTCATTCATAGATCCAGGCCTTTTTTGCATGATTTTTTTTTTTAAATCTGAAAAAGGAAAGTATTTTGACAATGAGCTGCTGAGAATCAGCCGTCACTGTAAAGTAAGCAAGTGAGCGGAAACAGAGAGCGCAGGATGTGTTCACGCTTTAAAGTTTTCTGTTGTTTTGTGACAGCACACCCTGCGGCCCACACAGCCTCTGTTACACTGTATAAAAATCTCTCCTTGGTTCCTGAAGTAAACATTAACCAGACATATGCACACCTACTTGTATA
This sequence comes from Rhamphochromis longiceps, assembly GCF_057381845.1. Taxonomy (NCBI): domain Eukaryota; kingdom Metazoa; phylum Chordata; class Actinopteri; order Cichliformes; family Cichlidae; genus Rhamphochromis; species Rhamphochromis longiceps. Next base: position 33,574,476 of record NC_140568.1, on the reverse strand, counting down.
CAGAGGTCAGGAGAGCGGTGGCATTTCATACATTTCATTGCTTACTCTAGCACATCGCCAGTACATACACAAACTAGCGGCCAGCAAATATAACTGCCATTTCTCCAGAGGTTTGTTCTATTATTGTATGTATCTCTGGGCGCATGTGTGTGCATTTCAGTATGTCTGCCTGTGTTTGTGTGTTTGTGCTGTAACCAACCATCTCATTTCCCCATAGGAGGACTTAGTCTGGCTGAGACTGCATCCTCCAGCACACTCGCATTAACATTTCATCCTGATTGTCTCTGTCAAAGTAATTCATCATCATCGACTGGGACTGGAGCCTCCCTCGACTTCACATGTCTCTCCCCTCCATCTCCCTCCCTCTGTCTCCAGGTTTCCTCTTCGTTCCCATTTCTGCCCCCATTTTTGGCTTTGCCTCTCTGGCTTTACCTCTCATGTCCTCTCTTGATGTTTCTCTATCTTACTCTGGTCCATCTGGCTCTTGAGATAAACGCAAGCCTGGCTCTCCTCACCCAGACAAAATATATATAAAGATGAACGTAATCACAGTTTGGTTATTTAGTCCAAGTGACCCTCCTGTGGAACATTATCCATCTGTCAACCTCGTCTTTGCTTACCTCAGTCACTCCTCCTTTTTTGGGGTTTACTCCCCTCTTACTCGCCAGGGTTCAGATTGACAAACAGATTATATCCAGGGGAAAACGTGATTAATGAGTTTGTCTGAATAACGTAAATCAACCTAATGGAACTGGAGACACCAAATGAAGGAGCAAGAGGGAAAAAGAGATAGAGGAGGAGAGGGACAGGGGTTGCTCAGGGTTCAGATTTCCACTCAACTGAAATGCAAAAGCAGTAAGCAGGCCTCAGCTGCTGTCACACCGGCCTTTGAGGGAAACAAAGAGGAGGATAGACCAACTTTTTCTCCTCATCTTTCCTTTCTTTTGTCTTCTTACTATGAGTCCCTGGAGTACCCTGCCCCTCCCTCACATCCATCCCTCCACCCAATCCTCTCATCCAACCAGATATGATCCCGTCCAAACCATTACCACCAGCAGCACCACCACCATCACTAATCCAAGGACAGCGGCTGTAGCACCACGCACATGCACACACATGCTCACACACCTTCACATGCACACAATCACACAGAAAACCTAAGAGACAGCACTTTACAGTCTGCTAGCTGCAACAATGAAATCTGTGCTTTACTGACAGAGTCAGGACCCCTAAAGACATAAGAGGATCAAGTTGCTCATCCGGTAACTTAAACCATTTAACCATTTGTGCACTTAACTCCATTGACATGCAATTTTTAAACAGAAAACAATGCAAAGGAGATGTCTTGTCAAACAATGAGGCTTAAGACTCTTAACCGAAATGAATTTGGAGGACTTCTCGTTTGAAGAGACTTTAACAACCTTAACAGTTGAAAAGCTGCACTTTGTGTATTTCTTTCTAATATTTTAGAAAAAAAAAGGTGCAGGGACTTTTAAAATTGGCTTCTTTTTTTTTTGTCTTTGAAACAATAATAAACAAACAAAAAAAAAACACACCATGGTGTGCTTGTGTAAATGCAAACTTTGTCTTTGTGTAATTAACTTAAAAGCTTAAGTGCTGCAGTCCGGATCCTCCACAACATTTAGTCTCATTGTTAAAGGAGGATCTACGGATTACTATTGTTACTTTAAAACTAAATCTGCAAAACAAGGCTAGTACAATGACAATGAGATAATTAGCATTAGACTTTTGGACTTAACCCGATAAAACACAATGATATACCTGTCTTGGACTAATTTTTCAGGCTTGTTTTTCTGTGTACATTTGAGTTCCTTCTTTTTCTAAGCCATTTTTAAGTGCTAAAACTATGTAAAATAAGTCCTTTAGTGTCAATCCATTCTCTTAATCTACTTTTTTGTAAAAGTTTTAGAATTTTTTTGATAAAAGATAAATAAATAAATCCCACAATCAGCCAATCCCATATCTTATGTAGTAAGTAACTGCAGGTTATAAATTCAAAAATGTAATCACACAATGCTGACTACAGGCAGGACTGCCCATTGTTTCTGATCTAAGTCCGATTTTACAGGAAAACTTTGACCAGAATAAATAATAGTCATTAGCATGTGCAAATAACATTTAACACTGCATGTCAAATCGTTTATTGTCTTTGTTTCTCTCTTTCGGGTTGTTAATTGGTAGTCCCTTTAGTTTGTGACGAACCAATTCAGTGCGACAGTCCAGAAGACTTCATTTTCATTTTCATTTTTCTCCTGCAAAGATAAGCCATCTGTGAAATGATACTGTAGAGGTTCATTCTCTCGTGGCATATTAATGTGATGAATTAAAATCCCACACTGACAGGTAAGGATGGAATTACAATGGATGCTTATGAGGTGTTTTAGTGGTTGTATGATGGTAGATTTAACAAGAAGGTCCAGATTCATATCGCCACTTTTAACTATATTTAATCGGAAGGACACACGTATTATTGGAATTAAGTAAGCAAACAGGAAAGCGGGATTTGTGTCGAATGTTATCTGCAGCTGAAGCAAGTGAGAATATTGTGTGACCAGCAGCTGCCTTTAATTAAAGCTTGTTCAAACGAGTTCCTCTCCTGGGGGGGGGTTAGAGCAACAAGCAAGTAAAAAGAGACTCAAAGTCTGTATCCTTCTGTCATGTTGAATCCAAGCCATTACTGTAAAATCAATCACAAGCACACAGAGGTGTGCCTGCTTCTGACATGTCTGCAAAAGAACACAGACACGTGCCCTTTGACACCATTTCTACATCTGTCAAAAGACCGAAACTGACAAGTGAAGTGTTGTCAAACTGCGGCTGGGGAGCAAAATAGCCCTTCTGAATTGCTAAGGGCACTGTTGCTACCTTGGTGACCAATGGTAGCGGCGGCAGCTAATCCCCTCGTGCTGCAGCAGCAGAGCAGACCGCAAGCATGCACAGAAGACTCAGACGAGGTCGGCTGAATGAGGTGAAGGAGGACAGAGGTCTAAGGTGATAGGTTTCTTTATCCGGAAGTGATAAAGCCCTTCAACCTAAATTCAAAAGGAAGTAATTACACTTAATTTTTTACTCCAACACAGAAAGCCTGCGTCACTCGCATCCTTATGGCTTATGTTCAGTACAAAAAGGTAATAGTTCCTAGAACAAAAAAGAAAAACATTGGCAGGTAACATAATCCAGGCCACAATTACCTTGCCTAACAAACCATAATTGGAAAAACAAATTAGTAGTACATAAATGTAATTTCTAGGGGACAGGGGTTGGATGAGGGCCACAGGACTCACAGAGCTGCATTCTCTCTAATTACATTTGACTTTATAAGTGTACATTAAAATGAATTTAGTACACAGTATTAATCCAAATGGAATAGATAATCTAGAGGGCATACAGATATAATCTCGAGACATGTCATTTCATTATGCTCAGTGATGTTACAGTTTATCAGCTACAGTAATGGTAGTATTGTTCTGTGGTAAGAATCAGAATTCAACCAACCCCATCTGCCTTTCATTTTTCAGAAAGGCTCAAGGTAAAATTACCCCTCAAACCAGAGGCTGAAGCAGTTTCAATAAATTGGCATACAAATTACAACCAGAGCACATCACTGGGCAAGAACCCAAATACTTTTATTTGCAAAACTAAGTGCCCTGGTGGCTGTGTTCACAAATATGAGATAGATCCACATTTCAACAGAGCAGTTTTCTTTTTGCTTTCCATTCAAGTGCAACAACAAGACAAGTAGTGAGGGCAAGTCGGAAGTATTGATGTTGTGTAAAAGCAATGCAACATTACGTATTAAGAAAAAAGCCAGTTACTGTTCATGTCTTTTTTTACTCTGTGTATTAACACCCGATACGCCTTCAGATTACAAAATTGCCAGCCCCTTCTATCCACAATTATAAACTCCTGTGTGTGGATTTGCCAGTTTAAAAAGTTTAACTGCTGTATTTGCATCTATAGCTGGTGCTATAGACTAGAGCTAAAGAGATGCAACAACAACACAAGCTAATCCGTGCAATGTGCCACCGAGGGGTTTAGCCCTGGGGAGGGACTTAGAAAAGAGAGAGGGAGAAGGGAGGGGGACTTAAAGCAGTCATTGTCCCTCTGGGAGCAGATTAACTATTTTAAAAGCAAAGGTGACGTCTACTGCTGGCTCGCCCACGTTCTGAAACTCTGTGTAAGATTATGGTCCCCCTTCTCTTTGTTTACCTCTCCTTTCCCTACTTTAGCCCTGTAGCATCTTTTGCTCACTTTCTGTCTTCATCTTTCTCACCTCACACTCCTTTATCATGTGCACAGGCTTTCTTTTAATCAAGTAGGAGACAGGCATATGCTCACTCAGAGCGACAATCAGAAATGCCTGTTTCAGGAGTGGAGCCAAGGCCATCATGAAAGCACCGGGTGCACAGGGAAGACTGTGCCGATTAAAAGTTATTATGCCACTGCAATGCCACCAATGTGTGAATTGGGTTGGGTGAAGGGCCATGGGGAGGGCTCTGTCCATGGGGAGCAGCACAAATGTGCAATGAGAAAAAGGGGAGTACACAGGGGATGACGCGACTTGAGAGAAGAGGGAGGAGAAAGCAGGGCACGCAGGAGCAGACTTGGGTGTAAATATAAGGGTTTCTTATGAATGTGTGGAGAATGATCAGGGGTAAGGAGATGAGGCACTACAAATAATCTACACAAGGGAGTAAAGAGATAAGTGCTAGGCTATAGAAGGCGGAGGCGAGGGGGGATTTTGAAAGTAGAAGTGAGAAAAGAGAGGGCACTGCTCATGGGATATACTCCTGTTTACTTAAAGGAAAACAAAGACTGGCACTGAAAAGCCTGGCATGGAAATACAAATAAATCCCCTCTTGCCACCAAAGTCTTTTTATTGTATAAAAAACTGCATTTGGCAAGGGAGAAGTAAAAAGAACTTCACTCCAATTATTACATTTCTCATGCCTTTTCTTTCTTGAAATATAAGTGTTGTTGAGTGTATGTATTGTAATAATTCGCAATGGAGTTGTGTTTTTCTTTCTCCCCTTTCACAGCAAACCAGTCCCCCTGTGTGATCTGCATAATGCATGAATCCTCTGCGTAGACTGTCAAGGGAAACACAAGGCACAGGAGCAACAATAGAAAGCAAACTTGATGTATCATATGTAGTTTAATGAATTATTACATAAGCCCCTCAGTGCTTTCCTTGAAACTGTAGGAGTCCTGTTCTTTCACTATATAAAGACATCCTACCAAAAGTATTCACCGAGAAGAAACATTCTGTTGATACACTCCAGCACTCTAGTAAATGTGAATACCCCCTGAGCACACACACACACAGATGCACACACTGAATGAACATGCTGCACATGAACGCACATCAAGGCCTTTGTGTCACTGGATCTGTCAATCTTCTTCTCATTTTTCTCCTCCTTTTTTCAGTTTACTCAAAAACACACATGTACACACACATCCAAGCCAACACAATTCAGGTCCGTCATAATGAGGCCATCATGATGAGGGAAACACAGAGTCAACAGAGAGCCATTCATAGCACAAAGCCGCGGAGTCTCCTCAAGTCTCTGTGTGGAGCTAGCTCCAGTGTGTGTGTGTGGCTGCCAGGCAGGGTGGGCCCCAGAGGAGAGGCTTACATGGCATGACCTCAGCAAGAGACTTCCCTCCTCCAGGCCCTGGCACTCAAATGTACACCCATGAACACACACACACACATAGATATATAGAGTGTTCCCAGCATTCCTGGCAGCACCAGTCCAACCAGAGTCTGCCATATCTTTTAGTAACTTCTTCTGATGATTTCCTCTAAGTCTCCCTGTACAGCCGTGATCATTCTTATATCTGGTTTTATTCCACTGGTAGCTTTAGTGGAAAAAAAAACTCTTAAAGTTCAATAAAGATGCACCATCTAGTCCTCTCAAAAACATTTTCTAAAAGGGTCTTGATTTTTTTCTTCTTCTTTTTCAGTGCCTTGAAACTGTGAAATTAGCACAAACACAGGGTATGCCAGTTTCACTCAGTGTTCATATCAGTCAGATCTTGCTAGCCCAGTGGTAGCAAGAGCATTGGGTTTGTAAGGACGCCAAATGTTGGTCAGTCGCCTAGACCATCAGGCAGGCGGTTAGCGAAAACAAATTTTTCAGCTTTTCGACAACATCAAAATTACAGTTTCTGTTGGTTCCCACTGGTAAACCCTCAGATCTTCTTGTTGTAGAGATATTTAATCAAAATGGACTCGTAAGAAGTAAACAGCCATCATTCCATCTTCTTCCACTTATCAAGTTCAGGGTTAGGAATGGGCTGGGGCCCATCCCAGCTGTCACAGGGCGAGAGGCAGGGTACTCTAACTCTGATGTATAGACAACCATTCACATTCAAATTTACACCTAGAGCCAATTTCCTAACAGGCCATACAAAATAAAATATTCTTTGGATTTCTTTACGTTTTAGTCAGTGCAAGGAAACTGTACGGAAGCTATGTTATTTATAACAAGTGAGTTACATGCTCAGCTTTAACAAACAAAACAAGAGATTTTTTTGTTATTTCATTCTATCCAATGTGGACATTTTTTTATTTTGTCCACATCCAGTTTGTCATGACTAAGTCCACTTTGTTTATTATCTTTCCAACATCCACCTTACATATAATGCAAATCATTTCCTCTGAGCTTGCGCTAAGGGCAGAATCCCAGATTTGCATAACTATAGCAAGAGATGTACTATACTGCACATTGCTGCTGCATAATTCATCTACATTGCAAGACATAATTCCAAGAAAACCAAATATTAGAACTCTGAAAAGCAAACGAACGGATAGTAAGAATGAGTTGCCTCCATATGCAATGGCATGGAGACACTTGCGAAGTTTTAAGGGGGAAATACAGACCTCGGTTTAAGGACAGCCAAACTTTCTCGTGTATATTTAATGTGAAAAACCATATTCTCCTCTCCCCCGTCCACAGTGTCATCACAAAGTTAGACCCGAATCGAGTTTGAATGCGGTGATTTTTCATGCTTTAAAATGAAGACCCGCTGCCAAGAGCGCACAATTAAAATTAAGTTTGTGTTCAGATGACAGACGTTGAGTCGTCATGCTAACAAACTGAATGAATTATAGATCGCCTGCATCACCCCACCCAGAGTCTATCTCTGCCTCTATCTTTCTCTTTGTCTGTCAAAATGTGATGAGCTAAGAAACTTAAGAAGCAGCTTTGGGTGTGAAACTGTATCCCTCTCTGGGGGTTTGAGCCATTTTGTTGAATTTGCATCTTAACAACCTTTCTGAGTAATTGAAAAAGTGGTGTCAGAGCCCAGAGTCTTGATCTCTGATATGGTAATTACCTTCCATTTATGCCAGAGACTTTCAGGGAGTCCTGAGATCCAGAGGCAGCAGCTGTCTTTGAGGAAAAAGCGTAATGACCTGCATATGTCTCCTTCTTTTTGGGAGCTATCAAAATGCATTCGGTTGGGTATTTTAATCTGTGGTTGACATCTCTGATTATAAGATCCAGTAAAGTTGTCTAATCTTCTAACAGCAATGGAAGGAAGGAGGTAGGGATTTAAAAAATGGAGGGATGGGGATAAGGGTCTGAGGATAGGGGCAGACCTTTCATGTGGTTTTACCCCACTCTAAAATGGGTTCCAGAAGCGAGCATGCTGCGTACACACAGCACTTAAGTCTAAGCTTTTGATCATGAGCTACTGGTTTGGTTTGGTGTGCGTGTATGTGTGCTGAAAGATCCATATGAAGATCATTAATCAGTGACACCGCTCACACGTGCAAGCACACACACGCACACAGTGAGAAAAACCATCAATTCCTTTGTTTTTATTTAGGTTATGTGGTAAACTGAGGAGAAGCTGGAATATGAGCTGAGGATAAGAACTCAAATGAGGCAACGCAGAAGTGCGACTGACTGAAGCACACGAAAAGCCTTGAAATCAGTACTTTGTCGTACATTCTTTAATGCTACAAGCAATTAACTGCAACAAAGCCTTTGATGCCAAACTCTTTGCAAAGATGCAGACTAAAATGTCCACAGACTCTTTACTGTCCCACACGAACAAGTGTTTAATCTTCCCAGATGCACCTAAAACATGACAGGTGACATACATCAGCTGCCTGTTGTACTGCTGTAGGAACCAGCAGCTTTTATCATCCTATTCAGCACCATCTTTCAACTGTACCTATGGATGCCAATGCTGCAAAATGTCAAAACAAATAGCTCAGAGGAACTACTTCAAGAAAGAGACGTCTCACAGATGAATCTGCTTGTCTCGGGTAATATAAACATCATACTCAGCAAGGGTGCGTGGATGTGTGTGTCTGTGTTGACAAGCAGACACATATATGTGTATATATGCTACACATAACATAGACGACTCCCACACATTGTATGATATTTGAAAAGAAAAAGAATTTCATCCTAGTGGAAGAAGCAACAGTGTAATATCAGGCGAGCACAAGTGAAAAAAACAGCAACAGAATCAGTAAATATACACTTTTTAATTGTGTGTGCTTGACCTGCTGCGCTGCATATGAGTCAACACTTTCTCTCAGTCACCTCAATCACTGGATTAGCTTCAAAGTCATTTGTCAATTAAATTGCCCTCTTTTGAGAGCCGAGTCCAGCCACAAATCATGTTCAATTGGAGAGGGAGAAATTATGGTGGTGAGAAGGGAATAGGAACAAATTAAATGATCCTTGAAACCTTTGTAGCTCCAGTTCTCTGATTTATCCTTTTTATGCCTTTAAGATAAACTATTGGCATTAGCTTCATCGGCTGCTTTTAGCAGCATAAATGCATGAATATAGATTGACTATTGGTGAAGGTGAAAAGGCTAAAAGCCTCATAAAATTGCTAAATGAGAAATGATCAAAAGAAGAGTTTACTTTTTTTCTTTTTTCTTTTTTTAAAGTGCATTTTTCTTCTTGCAACTGAAGGTTTCCCTCTTTACGTCCTGTGCAATGTCACCGTCACAGCCTTGGTGCTAATTACATACAGGACATTATCCCTTGGTATACATGTAAGTCTTCCTCTAAGTCCCAATCAATACAGAGTTTGTTAAAGAGCCACTAATGTCCGTGGCTCCATGCTTCGCAGACACTAACGACCTCGCTCTGGATCAGCCACGACAGCTGAAGACACCCAGCACACGCTGCAATCAATACTTTCTCATACTGGCTCAGTCTTTAGCTCGCTGTCAATCTCACCATCTGTCTTACTGCCTTCGTATCTCTTCTTCTTCTGTTACCAAAGGTGTAATCTCTCCCCCCAATCATTTTCTATACCTCCTATCTTTCCATTTGAGCCACTCATCCACTCTTTCTCTTTCCAGCTATTGGCTGTCCATCGCAATCTATTTCACTCTGTCTCCTTTCTTTTTCCCTTCTACCCATCTTTTTCCCCTCCCTTTCTCTCTCTCTCTCTCAGCCCAGCCAACAGCTTCATTGTCCTTGGGTCGGGGTGAACAATGTCGTCCCACATGGGGCCCCTGTGCAGTCCCAGCTGAGAAGGCAGGGAGCACCAGAAAACACCCATAACTCAGTGTTTCAACTGGGCTTCGGGATAAAGGGAAGCCTCACACATGGCTGACTATGTGGGTCAGCCTAGGATCATTTGTAGACTAGAAGGCCAGCAACTGGCACCAGAATCCCCCACTGAGGGTGTATATGTGTGAGCGTGTGAATGAGTGAGTGGGTGAGTGAACGAGTGTGTCATGTCCCCTTGCAAACCCAGTGGTGTGAGGCCCCCCCTCCCCAGCTCAAGTTCATCTCAGCCAACTATTCTATGGGAAACCTGCTCTTCTCTCCATCGCCATTGCTGCATCCCTCCACCCCCATCCTCTACGGGACCGCACCCAGATGCCTTTGTGAGCAGCGGGGACAAAACAGGGGGTTCTTTGGGGCCACCAATTAGTCCTTCCCCATGGGGCGACAAGGGCGATGAATAGAAAGACCCCCAAACCGTCCACGCATATAATCTCAGCCTTCGCTTTGGAAGTTACACTGTCACAGCCACACAGATTCCACCTTGTTTTCAGAAGAGCCTTCTTGATTTAAAGACACGGCTCGCTGGTCCAAAAAGCGAGCATCCGGATGCCAGCGAGTCACTTTGTCAGAAGAATGCGATGGAACTTACTGTGTGTTCACCCCGCAAGGCACACAAGGATGGCTTTTGGGAGGTGAAGGGGGGGTTAAGAGAAGGTGAATTTTTCCCATCAATCACCAAGTGACATAAGCAACAATACCAACTTGGAATCCATTACCAAAACAAACAAAGACATAGCAGGAGAGTCTGCAACAGGAACCCAACACGGCTGGACAAGCTATGTAAACTAAAGTGGTGACTGAGTAGGAGCAGGGTGAGCCTTTGAATGAACACAGTGATTGCTGGTGAACCGTAACACAAGTCACAGTGACGAGATGTCTCAATAGTTGCATTATCACTGTTACGAGCCCCTCCCTCAAGTGCTTATCGGAGATGGATTAGCTTTTAAGGGGGGGCCTTAATTTGCAGGAAAATGCTAATTTCTTCCTGCTTATAGATGAAATAAAGGTTTTCATGAGTCAAAATTGTAAGTCAAAATTATCTCGATACAAAAATTATTCAGACACAGACTCAAGAGATTTTTGTCTGAATTTAAAACTCCACACCTCTTAACTACGCTAACATTCATCTCCTCATCCTTTTGAAAAACAGTTTGAATGCATTGACTTTTTCTCTAAGAGATAAGGCGCCCAAGAAGCAAGCAGACAGTCTAATTAACGAACGCACACACATACATACACACACAGATTTAAACGTGCCATTTTCTGTTCTCACCTTTTTTAGACTGGCCATTGGCAGAGAGCTAAGAGAACATAACACAAAAGAAGGGAGAAACAGAGAGAGACCGGAGGAAAAGAGGATGAATGTGAGATATTTATGGACATGAGTTTTCTCCAGCAATCCTTTCTCCTGCTGCTCATCCTCCTGTCCAATGAACTGAGTACTGACAAGCCAAGACAGGTTAAGCTTTTACGGCGACCTCCCATCTGATCAAAGTAAGGCAAAAAAAGTCCCGACTCTCAGGCATTATTGTGATAGGCTGCGGTCATGCATTTACATGCATCTTAGCTCAGCTGTTTGCAAGAAGAGAGCCTTGTGCACAAGACTTCAAGTAGCTGTTTGTTACACAAGCTCTCTTTTTCAGCTAATATCTGTCTATACATACTATATAGCCACACTTGGGAAATGCCTGTTACCTGAAATTATCATTTAGACTTGCTCCAGTCAGTTGGAATAAGACCCACAATCCACTGTAACAAAATATACAGACACATAGGTTCACTTACTTTACTTAACTGCAACATAAAATCGATATGTTCTGTTATTTGATATAGGGTTATTGAGGCATAAAAGGATGTGTTGTCAACATTCCCAGTTAAAAATGAAAGACCAGCTTGCTCAGACCAGATCCAGGACACCTTCCACCTGGTCTGAGCAATCGGATTTCATTGCATCCTCAATACATCCTGCATGCATTTGTGCATTTTAGCTTACTTAGAGCTATCCACTGGTGACTGAATCCTCCAAGACCCATAATAACGCTAGGTATGAACAGAACCATAATAATGATATTTTTCTGAAATTCTCTTAAGTGACACTTTAGCAGTCTTTCCTAAAACATCATGAAATTGCATCATAAATTTTCCATAGAAAGAAGTTTAAATCTTATGTGCTGTAGAGGTTTATTGAATAAAAACATGTACAAGGTCATGCTTCAGTTAAATGATCCTCTCCAAAAAGTTATTTAATAAAAAATACATAAATAAATAAAAAACTAGGCTCTGCTCTGAACAGCAAAACAGAAACAGAGAATGCTCTCCAAGTGAGGCGCATGGGCTCTTTGTTCATCATCATCAGCAATAGTGCTCCGCCAGGCTATTTAATGCTTGGCTGGAGAGTCAGGCAGCATTTTATCTTTGTTTCAGTTCCCATACCTGAGGAATACTTTTATATTCTCAAATGTTACACAGGGCAAGTGTCACAGAGACTGTAATTTATGAATTACAATTCACAGTTGCGGTGTACCAAACACAAAACAGAAACCTCTGCTGAGGCTCAGGTCTTTGTCATGTAAAGGTGACAGTGTCACTTAAAGCATTTTCACCTGGTCTTCTTCCACAATGGTATTTCATTACCTTACAGTATAGCCGGTATGCCATCTGAAGGTGAAAGCTGCTTTGTGGGTTCTCACTGAGAGGTGGGGAAGTGCAGGAGGGCTGCTAGGCAATAGATCAATGACTCCGTGTTTCCACAGAGAGCGCGATAGGAAGTACAGGGCGAGCAGCAGCCGATGCCTTAAAATAGTTCTACCGATTGGAGCTCAGCTTTAACCCAAATAATGGAGAGGCTGACCAAGGTCTGCCGAGGTCTGTACATTTTTGATTAGCTCATGACCTCCGGAGAGTAGAAACAGAAGACAGATTTCATACGGACGAGATAGAAAAGTGGGACAGGAGCTTTTTTCTGACTTTTTCTGTCTCTGTCTGGAGCCTTGGCCAATATTTTTTATTTTATTTTTCTAATTAGAGTTTTGAGTATAAAACCAGAGAGAAAGGTGACAATGTAGCTCATGCACAACAGGTTCGTGTGTGTACTGTTAGAGCATGTGTGCTGTGTCTGAGTAATCATCCATCATATCTGTCAGATTAGACCTACCTAGTAATGGCTTCAGGCAAATGTCAAACAGTCAAACACACACGCACGCGTGCATGCACGCACACACACACACCCACACACACACACAGTTTAAGACTTTTTCTTGTATTATTAAAGACTCCTCTTCTGAAGGGACAACAGTTCTACAGCAGACATTAGAATAAGATTAACACATATGGTATGGACTTTTTTTTTTTAAAGAACTTTAATGACTCCAGATTTAAAAAAAATAAAATAAAATAAAATCTGAAGCAATCTGATACGGGCCATTACTACTTTGAGAAGTATCCGGTGGCACAGGCACACATACGTACATCCAGCACAGATGTTCACCCTCTCTTGTTCTTAGCTCTGCTTTAAAGCTACAATGTTTTGTTCATTAATGGTTTCCTCAGCTGAAGAAGATAAACTGAGGAGACCGTTTGTGGTGAGAATGTTTTTACCTGGTAACTTGATGGCAGTTTGCAGCATATCTTCACTCTTGTTTGAACCACAATGTCTCTAACAGCGCTTTACTCATGCAGCACTGTACTTCTCACTCTCTGTCTCTGTCTCTGTCTCTCTCTCTCTCTCTCTCTCTCTCTCTATATATATATATATATATATATATATATATATATATATATATATATATATATATATATATATATATATATATATATATATATATATATATATATATATCTTTCTCCTCCCTCTTCCTCTGTTCCTTTCTGCACTCAGTCTTCTCCCAGCCTCCTCCACCCTCCCCCTCCGCCTTCACTCGCCTTTCTCAGGGTCAATTAAGCTACAGTAACTAAACAGCAGTGCACCCTGTCACATTCCATCCAGTCCCACTCAGTGAGTGACTACAACTTTCAGTAAAACAAACGGGCTTTGAAGGGACCCGCTTCAGCAGCTATTACCATATGAACAACTCACTTCCTACCACACAATGAACTACCTTGACAGACCTTCTGTGGCCTCAGGCTGTCCTTCGTAGAATTGTGTTATTAATGGGGTATAAAGAAGGGTCTGTGTGCAGGCTGTCTGCCCTGTTTCGCCTCTGGTGCTCTAGCCTGGTCTGCCTGGCTCTGCCTTCCCAGCATTGCAATATTCAGCTCATGAGGGGTCAGCAGCAAAGACGCTCACTCTCACACACACACACACACACACACGCACACGTAAAGTACACACGAGCTCACAGCAGGGTATGGGCATAAGTACAGAGAACACGGAACATGAAATGAAAACTTTGATGTACACACACTTGCACACATGTTCACACAAAAACATGCACACGCTTTCAACTATGAGAGTGCCATACTGTGCACTTGAGAAGCCAACCTCCAGCAAAGACAGATCTATTTCTCTTCCCCTCGTCCACCTCCTCACACAAAGAGTACAGCATGTCAACAGCTGACATCTTTAAGAAGGATGAAAACGTTCTCCTCCTTTTTCGATATTTTCAAACTAAAATAGAAAAGTTCACACTACAACACAGATCTAATTTAAACTGCAGTTTACCGCAGCTCAGTGGAAGTCTGACTTTTTCTTGGAGAAAATTCCTTATGCACAACAGTTTGCGTTGTACTGACAACAGGTTTGTAGAGACTAAATAGCAAGAACGGAGCCGCTTCTGTGAGCCAACGACAGTAGCTTAAGAGACACAAACAAGGCAGACAGCAACGGGAACAAAAACGAATGAAACCGATACGTTTTCATTGTCCGATTGCACTGCAATGCAACTCCGGGACGGCACTTGCTATGAAAGGTGTCATTAAATTGTCCTGGCTTGTTTTACCTGGCCAAAATATCTGTATGTGTACAAGGACAAACTGTACTTGCGAGTAATATTTCTCAATCTACCTGCAGGCAGGTAGATCCGCTTTTCTCGTGACCTGATACTTTCCTGTGCATCTCTACACCTTAAAGGCTAACACAACAAACCTGCTACATTCAAGAGCAGCCATACTGACTGAAACGGAGACGGGGGGAAATATCAGATGAATTGGCTGGGCACCCGACACGAGTTTGTTTGTCTTATCTATATATTTGATCTGGTTAGGGGAGGAAGTTTTGTTCAATGGCTCTTTGTGATCCACCACTGCAGCTTATAGCTTACATCCTCAGGCTGCAGGGTGGGTGGGCAGGAGCACAATCAGATGGGTTCAAGTGAACACTTAATGTTCTTCTCTGCTTGAACGTAGCAAACCAGATCTATAATATGCTTCAACAGGAAACGCAGAGCACACCCTGCAATCAGATCTACTTACATCACAGTGACATGTCTTTTCTCCACATCACAAAGAGGGGGAAAAATGCTAAATTCGCCACACTGCCAAAAATTGTAATTGCAGAAATACTCACGCTGTTACAAACCGTGACTCTGTGTTCTTAGTTTGGCCTCACTCTGATGTTCGTATTCGTGAACATATTGTAATTCAAAGAAATTGGAAACAGCAGATGGCGTGACAAAGTGTTATATTATGCAGCAATATTGTACCATACCTTGTTTTAGTGCTCCCAGTTGAGTTGTAGGAAATGATGCTGCCAAAAACAATCAAGCCAGAGAGATCTAGCATTTGTGTTAAGTGTGAGAGATTCGCTATTATCTCTCTCTCTCTCTCTCTCTGACTAAAACATTGGATTGATTATATTTTATATAACACCACTGTACTATGAGTGGCCAGTACATATTTTTAAAAAGTATCTCAATCAATGTAATGATTAATGTAATTCTATGATGAAAACAATTTGATACACCATATTGTTTCTGTTAATAATAGATTATTATATTGTCATCAGAAGAAGTTAAAAAAAGGAACACATATTTATTTTCTTAACCGTTTATCCACTTCAGGGTCTCGGGGTGGGAGGTCTGGACTCTCCACATGTCACCAGTAAAAAACACACAACTTCTTCCAGAACTCACAGTGTTCTAATTGAATAGTTTGATTTATAACAAATACTCAGCAGTGCATGACAAAAAAACCCACCTACTCATAAGTGAGATCCTGGAAGCAGCAATGGTTGCACTAAATGGCTCAAATGATTAATTGACTATCACTGTAGTTGTTAATAAATTTTTTGTGGATTGCCTAATAGATTAACCCTTTAATTCTTTCAGTTTAAGCTCATACATCCCAGCTGACTCCTTCCTTCATCATTAAATTGTGGTCTCCAGCAGGCACCTGACACTAGGAAAACAAAGAAAACCCGAGTCAGAGAATCCACCTTCTCATGGATCAGATCTTCGTCTGACCACAAAGTCATCTGACTCCCAGTGCATATCTGACCCACCGTCACTTGATACACAGAATCCAGCCCAAAACCTGGATAGCAGATACCGGACAGGTAACCCAGCCCATCGAATCGCATGCCTTTAACTTGAGGCAAAGTGTGTTTCTTTGGATACCTCTGTGCACGTACCTGCGTGCTTGAGCCTGACCGTGTATATTATTTTATAGAGGTCTTCTAGAATTTCCAGATAAGGGTCATAATCCCATAAAAGCTTGTCAAAAGCTTGTTATCGCTCACACATGTTTGTTCATCAAACTCCACCTTAAAACCCCTCAGAGGCGGATAAAGTTCCATCATCTGCCAGGTAATAAAATACACTATTTGTTCTCTTATACAAATGTCTGCAGTACAGGTGCGCTCGTCTCTCTGTCCATTTGAGAGATAGTTATCAGTTAAAAGGGTAACCAAAGCCTCAACACTTGTCAGGTCCCCCGTTTTTTCTACATTCAGCTCCTCATTAGGTCCCACTGTGAATAATATCTCCTTTTAGCTCTGTTTACTTGAGGCATATGGCAGGCCTACAGTAGTCAGCAAGCTGTTTCCTATGACTAACCTTTCCACTACGGTTTTATTGGTGCACTCTTATGAGCACATCATATGGTGACTGCAGCATATTTGACCCATGAGCTGAACTCATGATAGCAGTGGTTTCACCGAAAAGAGGAAGACAGCGGTCATCCGTGTGAGGAGGAAAGGCACACAGGGCAAACAGTATTAATGCTTCTATTGATTACAATCTTGCCATCCGCTTCTACACTCTCATTAGATGTAACACAATGCATCCCAGGGAACGAATAACCATTGCTAATGGCTATAAAAAGCTCTTGAGAATCGGCTAACATTCTAGCCACTAAAATCAATATTTCCCCCAACCACAATCTTTATTTAATCTCAGTATAGTGGCACGAGGAATTAAGGATGAAAAGCAGATGAGAAATTGCTAAGTCAGAACAGAGTAAGAGACACTTGGTTAGCCTAAATTGACTGAAGCTTAGCCACTAAATCTTAGCACCTAACTAAAGTTTACACAGTACCTCTGTGTGGCTGCAACTGATTCAGACATGTTCAAAAATCCACTCTGTTGCTATCCAGTAAGGTACTTTGGATAAAAATAGCGCCTCTCTTCCTGTGTTGTGTCAAACTGACTCCAATCATTCACAGAGGATTCCAAATAACAATTAATTAATGAAAAGTACCTCCCCTGTGCTCACCGCTCCAGTTGACGCTGTAGTCACAACCCAGGCAGTATTTACTATAAGTAATTAGCCCAGAGTTACAGGCATGGAAATCACCGTGATGATGGAATAACTATCTGAATGCCTCAAGGGCGGGACAGGAAACGAGAGCACTCAAACAGACAGTCATGCCTTATTATGCAAGTGGTGGAGGTAAGAAATACAGCCTCCCCAGGTAATTAAGGTCGTGTAGGCAGCTTCTTACAGACAATTGCCCTGAACAAGCCTGGTGTGAAGTGAAAGATGCTGATGTAAAGTGGAAGTGAAAATAAGTGAAACTCTGCAGTGGTCTGACCTCTGTAATCAGAACCAGAATAAAATATTAACTATTCAAGCATTAAAAGACAAACAGTTTGAGCAGGTTACACTATGGATGGATGAGTTGTGAGTGGTATTATTTTAAATATCACAAATGTAAGTGTTGCTAAAATGGCAAGCGAAACTGCATCGCATATGTATAATGTTACTCTAAACGTGCAGCTTGAAGCACACTTCGCAGTAGCCATAAATACTGAATTCTCCTATTGGATGTATTTAAGGCTGTCATTTAATTGCTCAGCTGTCACGGGGTCCTGAGCTCACATGATTATATTTGTGCATACTTATGTGCATGGTGTCATGTGTGCGTAAGAAGCACATGAACCACTGTGCATATAAAGCATATGGCAATATACTTAAGCTACGGCAATTACTGGTAACCACATCCTCATTCTTCACAGGGTTTGTGCTATCTGTGACTGTTAAATTACCACAGTGTGGGTCAGCCAGGGTTACATAGCTTGACTAACGCAAAGTACACACTCACATACACCATCATAGTTGTAAGCACACACTAAGTCCTTCACCTGTTAATGTGTGAAACAAATGACGCTTGCAGCGGCGCCAGAGCGAACACACCACCATGTCCCATCTTATCAGCTGGCTGCATAAAACGCTGTTTGTTCTAGATAGAGTCTGCAACAATCAACCAGTCTGCTAGAGGGGATTCAACTGGCCCTGGATGACTGCACCTCACAGGACTGAACAGAGAAGCAAATCCAGTGTGGCACGGGGGAAGGATGGAGATCAAAGTCAGGTACAGACTGAATGACAACAATAGGCCTACACCACGGGATCAGCTCAATGCTCCAAACTCCCAATCTTATCTAGGTCAGAGCCACACCTCCACAGACTCATCACACTGCCTTTTCTTGCTGTTTGATTTCTTTGTTGTCATGGGTGGTGATGTAATCTAATGTAATTTTGCAGTGTAAACTCTCAAGATGAAGACCAGGTAGCAAAGCCATGGATTTCCTTTGTGAAAACACTCAGACAAGAGCAAAACTAGTTTTTGGAATAAGTCAGCCAAAGAGGAACCAAAACAATAATCTTCTAAAATGTTTTAAACCCTTCAATACACATTTAAAAGGTGGGAACCAGCTAAAAAGAAATAACTTTCTGTTATAAATTTGATTTTTTTTTTAAAACACAAAAATAATTTACTTAAGGAAGAAGAAGGGAAAAAAAACTTCCTTCATCAGTAAAACCCTCCGAAACCTTGTAAATGATTAACTGATAGTGCGTCTACACAGCATCACCTTCCTCCCAGTGTTCCTATCTAGTTACCGGGCTAGCATTACTAGACCAGGTAAAATTAGGATATCTTGTCCATCCAGGCTTAGCTCACATGTACCATGACAAAAACCTGCAGAAGGAAAAAAGACACGAGGGAGAGAGAAACTGAAGTGGTTGACTAATGAATTAGCTGTCTTCTGTTTTTCCTACCTGTCAACCAGCTGAGAACAGTTAAAAGCCTTTATGCAAACAAGATTTGATATTGAGAAAATGCACAGATTGTAATAATCTACCCGAAACAGAAATAATTCTCTGTGATAAAGCCTGACCAGCGTTGACTCATCAAATTCTCTTCAGAGGAGCTCGGCACGTAGCCATCACTCCTCACTCTGATTCCAAACCCAATTAAATAATCAAGGGTTCAACTGCTGTATAATACCATAATCAATAGACAGAAAATGTCTTGGTTATTGGGATGAAGTTAAACAGATCCCACAGAAAGTACAGAAAACCATCAGAGAAACAGATGAGAAGGTCCAAGATTAGCTGAGGATGGGAGCACATCAAAAGATACAGCGTTTCTGTATGCAGCTGCTGCACTGCCCAATCAAACCAAACTCAGAGACCAAAATAAGCCTCGCTGCACATTTCTCAGTCTCAACACACACCAATTTATGCAAGAGTGCATACCTACACAAACAAGACACTAGTTCCAATACATGCACTATAGCCTTACCCACCTTCACAAGCCCAGAAGCATTCACCTCCAGAATAATCCAGTCAGCAAACCTTAACAGGTTTAGAAAAGCAAAGCTTTTTAACAAATAACGTAAAAAGGCCCCCAGTAGGCTGTGATGAATGAATCAACCCAAGCATGCTGTGAACATTATCAGAGTGGGGGATGAATGAATATATTATCATGCAAGGCACAAATTCTCTTCTCCTGCCTCACAGCTTGTCTGTCTTCCTGCCTATCAACCTGCTTGCCTGATTACCTGCCCACATACAGAGCACCTTTTGTCCAGATTAAAGGGGGATGGATGGGGCAGGATGAAATATTATTTCTTTTCACGAGAATTCATTTTGAAAAGGAGATGCATTGGTTTCTTTGCTGTGCCTCAAAGCTTCACTGCCTCCCTTCCTAACTGTCCAGACTCTTTCTATTACCCTCTTTGACAGGCTGTCTTCCTCTGTACCTGTCTTTTTAAATGTCCCAGTTATCTCTAAGTCTGCATTCCTGCATGCCCCTAGCATAACTGTCTATCTGACAGTCTTGTTTATTTTCCCAGCTCAAGTTTGCTGTCTATACATTACGTTTATGTCACTAATTAGCACTAACAAATACATTTTGTGAGCAACTTACAATGATTGAGTTACATTGGGAAACTGCTACAAAACTATGTGTAATTTCTCTATTTTATTTTAAGTTTCACTGTAATTGAAACATGCCTACTGGTTTTCCCTGTTTGTCGTATTTTTGCTAAGCTTGGCTATCTGCTGCCATTTGGGGGCAGAGTCAAAAATATGTTTAACAACTGGAAATGCAGAATTCTCTATTTTTATGCGTGCACTGTTTTTTGTTCTTTGCTGCTAGAAACACCAAAGTCAAAGGTTATAAAGAACTTTGTTTTAGGTGGGTGAAACTGAGTGTAAAAATAATTAAAATGATCCCCTGCAGTTACTGTCTGTGCTTCTCCTATGTACTTCTTCGTGCTCCATTGTTTCTCCCGCTTCTCCTTCTTGCGGTGTACTGTGTTAATTCGCTTTCCTGGTTAAGCCAACCTTTCAACCAATCATCATTTGACCTACATGTAGCGTCATCGCCCAGGGGCGACACGGTGTTTGCTCGTTGAAGGACTGTACGCGAGCCTCCACGTTGTGTGAATTCCCATAATCCATCTCCCTGCGTAGGTGGGAAGCTACAAAAACAGACACCAACGCGGGACCATAAATTGGCCTTCAGCTGGCTTCGAGTATAAATGGATAAAGCTTCGGATTTTTAACTAAACCAAAACAACAATTTTTCTTTTGACCAAGTGTTTCAGGAACCTAACAACACGTGGGATTAGGAATCGGTTTACTGGTGTTTATGTCGAAGTCCTGCATTCTGCACCATTTACCCCGGCCTCCTTCCTGTGACTTTTCTGCTGTATAAGGATTTACGTTTCCTGGATTGTAAAAACATTACCTGTAAACACTATTATGGCAGCTATTTAAATATATTCAACTGGAGATATAGTTGCCTTTCTAGCTGCCTACCTGCCTGCTAGTCACCCTGTTTGCCTATCTGTTTAGTTTCCTAAGCTCAGGCTGCTATCACACCATACATTTAATCATTACAGGAGCCCTGACTATACCAAGCAGTTTCCCTGAGCTGACTGAACTGCATGCATGAATGTGTGTGTGTGTGTGTGTGTGTGTGTGTGTGTGTGTGTGTGTGTGTGTGTGTGTGTGTGTGTGTGTGTGTGTGTGTGTGTGTGTGTGTGTGTGTGTGTGTGTGTGTGTGTGTACGCCTTTGTAAGGCCTCCACTCAGCATAGTGATGATAAGTACTCCCAGCCCAGCGCTCTGCATGAGCTGATGGACAGACAGGCCAAGAACATTGGGAGCCTTGTGGTGAGTCGTGTGTGTGTGTGTGTGTGTGTGCGTGTGTGCACGTGCTTTCGGTGTTGCTTTTTTTTTGTTAGCCAGCCACGCCACCAGAGCTTGCCACATGGCTGCAATTTGTTCATTAACTATGTAATAAATGTACACACACACACAGAGGTAATATTGTTCAGAGTTCTGCCTGATTGGATTCTGAAATAGAGGACCCTCAGGGGAATCACTTGTAGTCTACCAGCCACTGTGACCAGGGGAAGACAGATTTTTTAACAAGGGTTGAGACAAATGCTGAAGAAGCACACAGAGTCTGGATTTTTCTACCTCTAATAAGAAACACTGTGAATATAAACTAAGATAATACTGGTTGGGTAAGGTTTTTCATGTTAGCAACTAAATCTACTCCTTGATTCTGATTGCTCGCATATGACCAGATGTAAAACTCCTTTCTTAATACCGTTCATGTTTATGTGCCTAGAACTCTAGAGACCACTGTAAATAATTAATATGAACCCAGGACCAATTACAAGAACTCTATGATCATCATCAGTGAATCAGATGAGTTTGGGATGGTTGTTACAAATCACATGCTGACTCGGATATCAATTAAAGGTTGCTTAAGTATAAGCTTGCCCAGCTCAGAGCAAGCTAATGCTTGCTTGTATCACAGCAAGCAACATTAGATTATCGAACGGCAGATAATTTAAACAGAAATATTGCTGTGGAGGGAAAAAAAAAAATCCAGAAACGTGGATCATAAACGAAATCCGTCAAGTCCTGTTTGGCTCGCGTATCTAAACCAGCAGTTCGGCTTTCAGAGACAACTGCTCCTCCCACATTCAGCGAGGCTTATAGCCTCTGGAAGAGTGACTGCTGCTCTGCCTTGAGCATACCGATCACCTTACACACTGGCTTTCCTCTACTTTGACAAGTGATACACATACATGTATATCAACACGTGCACAACCGTGCATGTCTGTTTGCACAGCTACTCACAGAGCTATAAAATCTGCACACACACACACTCAACCTTTAACCCCTCCCCCACCTGGATTAATTCACCTGCTGCACCTGAGAATGCGAGCACTATGATGTCACCTGCAATCCCATTACTTCAAAAGCACAAAAGCACCCCACTGCCATCAGTACAAAGAGCAAACACACCCTCTCACTTCTTCCTTTGTCCCTATGTCCCCTAATAGTAATTCCCCAGCAGAAAGTCCATACACAGTGAAGGGAGAATTACAGAGTGTGCTGTACAATCAGGTATTCTTGAGTTTCTGCCCACTAGCACCCATTACGTGCACCACTGTAACAATGACAAGCTTTCTTTATCCCTCTTCAATCTTACTGACATGAAAGAAACTGCCCTGACGCATGAATTTGTGTGCACTAAAAATGCGCCTTGTGTGCGTATGAGTGAATTTGTGTGTAATTGTGTACACGCATTTGAGTGAAAGGTGGTTGTGCAGTGAGAATCCCATGATTACAGTGCTGCCAGTGGACTGCACTCCCAGAAGCCCCCACTGGAAATACTCACAAGCAGGGAATGATGTGATGAGACAAGGCGATAATACAACCACCACATTAGTGCATGGTTAGCCATTAAAAGACCCAGATGAGATTATGAGGTCATATGGGAGGTACAAAGCCTACAGCCAAAACAAGAAGTCCTTCTGTGAAAGTACCGGCACATGTTCATGTTTTCCTTCTGCGTGAAAGGAAGCAAATATAAATCTGGAGAGAAGGAGAACAGGGCTGAAAAAAAAAGAAAAAAAAGCAACGAGATAGGCAGATGATAAAATGCTAAGAGACTGAGAAACAAGAGCTGATAGCATGAGGTATTCCCTGCCTTGGAAATTTCCATAGTGGTCGATTTATGGACTTATCCATCATGGAATAACACATGAATTCAGCATGATTTGCCATCAAAACAACCAACTGAGCATGAAACAGGCGATCCTTGCCCATCTTCCATTTCAGCTTAGTGGAAGGATTTTTCCATTGTAAAGCAAGGTGAAATAGCAGCAGTTCAATGTACTGTAACACACTGGAGATGCACCAGCCCCATGAGCCTGCTATTCACAAGATGATGCCTACTGTGAAAATATTCTTCTGCTCTCTTTAGGAAGGAGAAAGCAGAGAGATGGAAAGAGTTTATGTACGTATGTGTGTGAAAGAGAGAGGAGATAGAGGATTTACTGCTGAGATAAAAATGGAATCCATTTTGGTTCTTGAAGCACTCTCACCCACAGCGTGAGGACCTGCTCGGTGCGTTATCCTGGCATTGCTCTTTCAGTCACTTCCCCTCTTCCCTCCTCTGCTCTCTTTCAATTGTTCAGTCTTCCCCACACTACACTCTTTATATAATTTCCTCTTTTCCTCCTTAGTCACACCTCCTTCCTTTCCTTTCCTCCTCTCTCCTCCCCTTCTTTCTCTCACTTTTCCTCTCTCTAGGCAGTAACGCACCCCAACACTGTCTCAGGTCCTGAAACTATGGCAACGGAATGAGAGAGCAAGCGCTCTCTATGATTAATAGATGAGAGATGCAGTGCCAATCGCTGGGGCCTGGGGAGGAGGGACAGATGCACTCGAACAACGCCACGCAAACACGCACACACAGACGCAGAGAGTACACACAATGAGAGCACACTCAAACCCCCCCTCACCATTAGCCACCCTCTGTGCTTTGTGGTACTATACGCACGGAAAAGGGTCTGACTTAGGCACTACACAGAGACACAGACACATAAGCAAATTAAGAGGCAGTAAGCAGGGGTTTTTCTGATGCTTAACATCCACATGACACACAACCTTTCTTATTGGCTCCCAACAAGCAAACTAACCACAGAAATAACCACAACCACAGTAGCGGATGCAGCCCTAATGAGTCTTAAAAGACTGTGGATGTGTCCATGACTCACAGCTGGCTTCTCTTACCTGCAGAAGCACAACAGCAGGACGGGAACTAGGACATCATATTTTAACACTGTGTGCCGTGATTTACATCATCTGGTCTGTAGCGCAAGACTTGGTTGTTTTCAAGGCCACTCATTCATCCATCTCCCAGGCAATCACACAAAGCCCTGCTGTTTTTGGATTATCCCTGCAAATGTATTTCCTTTCCATTCCATCTGAGTAATGACAGGCAACCAAACCCAGCTGTGACAAAGGTATTACCACATGTTAATGTAGCATACACTAAGTGCTTAAAATAATAATATGAAGAGAAAGTGCACAATTTAAGCTGATTTGAAATGTTTCAGTGGATGGGTTTTCATCTAGCACGCACGGCAAAGTTTGGCTTCTCTCAGTCTTGTCCTAGATGAGCTGGCTATCACTTTCTAATTCACTTAATTTCCAACAACAAAGCATTGCCAAGGACCAACAGCCAAAACACCAACAGGCACTGCTTGCCTGGTCCTTCATGCCTCTGGCTTTTTTGGCATGCAGTTTACAACACGGTCAATCAATTATGCTAATGTAATGAGTATGAAGAGTGTTTAACACATGGATGGTTAATTCTGTGGACGCACTGTAGAGTCATTTTTTATGGAGCCACAAGGGTTAAGGCTAAGTGGGAGAAAGCAGCCAGTTAGAACAACACATTGAATCCATGCATGCGTGTGTGTGTGTGTGTGTGTGTGTGTGTGTGTGTGTGTGTGTGTGTGTGTGTGTGTGTGTGTGTGTGTGTGTGTGTGTGAATGTGTGAAAGACAACGAGAACAAGAACAACGCGCAGAAGCTAGTGATTAGTGATTACATTCTCAATGAGCCATGCTGTGAATGGAACATACAGGACTCTACAGCACTGTAGTACAGTGAATACCATTTATCATCTCATATAAACAATGAGCAACATGTTCCAGTAAAAGAAGGCTGTATGGTGTATAATGAGTAAATAAACTTTTTTTTATTAAGGAATCACAAATATAAGTTAAACAAAAGGGTGGATGCAAATCTCAGCATAGGTCTAATATCTTTTATATCTCTGTCAACATTTTTTTTTTCAGATAAAATGATGTAGTTATCAAATAATCACAGAACTCATTGCCAACAAAAAAAGTGAGACGGAGCAGCAGAAGGTTAAGTACAAAATAATGTTTATATAGAGCAGTTGTATAATTTGTTGTAGCAGGTTAGGATATCTTCCTGCTTGTTTTTCTTTTACCTTCTGAATCACAGCAGACTCCCACTGAATCTGAAAAGAGAGCCAGCCAAAAACAGACACTGTGCCATAACATCTGTGATGCAAAAGTTCAAACCCAAGCTTCTTTGATTGAGCTGACCCGCGTTTCTAAAACAAAATGTGTTAAAAGCACATCCACAAAGCCGGGATTATGCTCTTTCTCCGGCTTTGTTCTGTTACTAGAGGTTTGTTATTTAGTGTTACGGTAGTGCAACTGAGGCGGCGGCAATTTAGAAAGACGTGGAAGCTGAAAATGGGGTAAGCATCAATAAATCACATTCAGATGACTAAGATGCGTTTGATGCTTTCTTGTAGTCTAATTGTTTCTAAAAAAAAAAAAAAAAAAAGCCCACACACCAAGGATGTGCATCAATAAAACATGGCTTTTATTAAATATGCATAAATACACACACTATTGAATGCAGACTATTGACACTGACTGAATGAGGACCAGCAGTTAACAGTGGCTGACTGTTGTGGCTGTTTATAATAGAGGGCCAATTCATTTGAACAGGAGCAAAGCTCTTTATCAATTATTCAGACCCACTGTATTAAAGCAACATCTGCATCTGTCCTTAACTGGCAAAGGTAAATACAAACTCTGTCTCGCTCTTTCTATTTCTGCTTCTCTCTTCCTCTCTCTGTCTCACACACTCATGCGCGCACACATACAGTGTGACAAATGCACATCAGTTACACACAATGCCATCCCCGTTGCTATTGTTAGGGGATCGGCGGATCAAACGCTCCACAGAGCATTGCTCCAAATACAAGCAGCAACTCTGGTCGCCCTGCTTTATTCTGGGGTTTTTTTTTTCAGGAGGACAACAGGCAGACTGTTGTCACTAAGGTAATCATGCTGTAATTCATGTGTCAGCACAACCAACATGTCAAAATATAAAGTGCTAATAGTAGGATTAGCACTCTTATTGGTGGTGCTGTATGCTGCGTGAGGCAATATGGTGGGACTTGCGGGCTGTGCAACATCTTAAGAAAAAAAAATGCCTCCAGGATTTTTCAATGCCTCCAGGCTAATGTTGTAGGAGGAGAAGAGGTAACATGTTAAAACATTTTTGCTCTTTCCCCATTTAAGATCTGTGTGTAATACCCAGCACAGTGTGTATGCTGACAGCAAAAAAACATAAGGTCACACGTGAAAAAACACAGAGGAGCCCCAAATATTTCCAGGCATTTCAGGGAAAACATGAACTACAACACCCTTTCCTCTCAGAGCTGGTGTAAAGTTTTTTTTTCTTTTTCCACTTAGAAAAAAAAGGCTGATACACCATGTGGTGCATCTGGAAAACAGTTGACATGATGCATATTTTGCGGTCTGCATTCAAAAGTGCTTGGATTCACCCATTTCTATCAGCTCACTTGCACACTTTCTAATCTATAACCTACATTCAGAGTTTGAAAATTCCTTTTCCAGCTATTCCCAGTGCCTCTGGGGAAATCGAGGAGAGGAGAGGAGAAGGGAAGGGAAGGGAAGAGAGGGGCAATCACAGAGTAACTGGGTGTTGGCACTTGTGTTGGATGTGGTTTGTGAGGCCTCTATCTCTCCTCCAGGCTTGATAAATAAATAGAAATAATGTGCAGAAGCACTTCTTCTACTGGCTAATCCACTTCTCAACCTGCGCCCCTGGTCAATATTAGAAACATTTGACTGATCTTTTGGAAAAGAGTAACAGTGACCACTCCATCACCTGGTGGCTGAACACACCCTAACCAGTGTGCCTGTCCCTCTGTGTGTATGAAACACACGCAGAAAGCGAGAGAGAGGAAGAAAGTCTCAGCCCGCAGAGTAGCTCACTTCGCAATAAAAACATGAATGTAAAATGATTAATTCACATCACATCCCTGTGATTCAATCAAGAGTTTTGTAGAAATACTGTGAAGTAGAAAGATTGTTAACAAAATTAGTCCACCCTATGAATATCTGCTTTAAATACAGATACATTTACTCCACGTAATGTGGAAATAAATTGCAAATGAAAATCCCGTCATGCACTGTAATAATGAAGCGAGGACTCGAGTATTATGCGTTTTCATAACATTAACATTAATATCTTAATAAGTGTGTTTAATGGCTGTAGTTTGAAAGTAAGCACTGTGAAGTCATGGGGCGGGAGGACTACAGTCGGTCCACTCCAGCAAGTTCCTACAAACACGTTTCCCCTCCTTATTTTCATATTTTGAAATTATACACTGGTATTGTTTTTTCTCGTGTTTAGACGCACTAGTTTGATCCAAAATAGGTCCTCCGAGACTTACACTTCTTTCTACTATATGAACAAACAGCATAGGAGGGATTACGCACGAAATTATGATCTGTTTAAATCACCAGATGGTATTTTTCTTGCGGAAAAGGATCACAGTTCTTATATGAATGTAAAATGTACACATTCTGATTCACACATTTAATAAAAATGCTTTTGTAAATACCCGAAAACATACTAAGTTGATACGGTTACCGCGCGAAGCTGGTGCACTTGTCGCCCGGTAGCCTGGCTGCACAGAAAACAAGCCTCCGGGGTTTGAGAAAGGCTGGTACGGGCTATGAGCGCATGAAGTTAGACGTAAACAAAGAAATCTCACCTTCAGCTCATGAATGGATATCCCTCGGAGTGGTTACACAGCTCTGCCTTTTAGTAATCCATGAGATGTGTCCCTCAAAGCAGTTCAGATGGTGCTCGCTTTAGGATAACAATACGAGCGCTACTTTTCTCATGCGCTTCTTTTTGTTACATGCCGCGCTCAAATCACACCACTCAAATCGGAATATCCATCGGAAATCCACACTAGTGACAAAAAAGGACGCTTTGCCTCGTAAACTTCCCTCAGGTAAACTGTACGAACACAAACAACCGGGTGTCCCAGAACTAGCTACGGAGCTGAACGCAGTCCCTTCCACAAAAGCCGACGGTCATCCTATTTGGAGATGAAGCTTCTTACCAGACTGAAGCGGAGCGCAGCAAGCCCAGCTGTCACCCACCCGCTACACACACACTCTCTCTCACACATGCATAGGGAGGAGCTACGTCTATGGAACGGGAGCTATTGTGTCAATGGGTGCCAGTTATGGACAACTGTATTTCTATTTTTACGCAGTGGAATGCGCGTTGGAGAAAGAGAAATCTTGGGGGCTATTAATAGTGTCGACACAGGAAAAAAACACAAAGAGGTTATTGGGAATGTCAATAAGATTAACTGGTATTCTGTATTCTGCTCTGCTCCGGGCCGAGGACGCAAACTGTCACTGGTAATTTTGATGACACAATAAAGATGCAGGTCCTCCTTCGACCCCCCCCCCGCCGCCGCTTTTGTCAATGCGAATCGGAATATGATCAGGTTCAAAGTCTGCTGCCAGTTGTCTCTGCGCTGATCTCAGGGCGCCTACCGCCTTCCCTCTTAGGTGGTCCCGGGCCTGGCACGCGCGCACGCACACTGCTGTAACTGGGATTTTACAAATGAGCCCTTACTTTCCTTGACCCTCATCTCATCAGAGAGGCCATCAGGTAAAAATCTGAAAACAACAGCGAAGTTCAAAAAGTTGTTGCTTAAATTTATGCTACATGAACTATCTGATGTTAGCGATGCGTGCTCCACTTAGCCTTTCCCCGACTCTCTTACACACAAACACACACAGACACACTAGTGTGTACACCCAGCATTGAACTAAGCCAAAATCAACATCAATTTGTTACATTTAAAACTGAAAGCCTGCCACAAAGCACAAACATAACTGCTTGTGTGTGTGTGTGTGTGTGTGTGTGTGTGTGTGTGTGTGTGTGTGTGTGTGTGTGTGTGTGTGTGTGTGTGTGTGTGTGTGTGTGTGCTGTCATATACTGTGTTTTGTGTACCTGTCAGCATGTATGTCAGCATGTATGTCGACATCTAGATCATGTCAAAAAACTCATGAGAGGCAAAGCTAACTTGTGTCAGGTCTTGGGCTTATCATTACATTATAACAAGCCACCTGTGAACGCAGCTGTGTGTGTGTGTGTGTGTGTGTGTGTGTGTGTGTGTGTGTGTGTGTGTGTGTGTGTGTGTGTGTGTGTGTGTGTGTGTGTGTGTGTAATTGTGCTCCTGAGTATAAGCCTGTCAGGCACTATTGCTATAATGTTACTGTAACAGTTCAGTACAGTGTGTCTCCACCGGCCCAATGCCAAACTCTATACAGTGGTTCCTCAGTGTAAACTAATGCACTCCTGTCTGCCAACCCTTGCCTCATCTGTTATCATTTAATTTGCTTTAAAAGCAAAACCCATTTAACATCATGCAGTTGAGGCATTATAGAGGGCTGTGCAATGTGATGGAGGAAACATAATCACTTTGCTGCTTTTATCTTTTTTTCACTGCAGATATCCATGTAGTTGTCAGAAAAATCTTATATTGAACCGGCTGGAATTAAAACGTGAGGTGGATGCAAACAAAAGCACCTCTTTGGCAATTTTTTGGCTGGAATGAATCTTATCTTATAGTATAATTATAAGCAACAACTTTGTGTGAAATCATTAAAATTCTGCGTTTGATATCAATGTACTGCATGCTGTTGACAAACGCAGGTGAATCATTATAGATACACACAAACCCAGATGAGAAAAGCATCTAAATCTCCTAACATCAATAGTCAGGCAAATGCTCCAAGTTTCAAACCAAATTAAACTACATACAACTCCTGAGTATTTCACATACTCCGTCTTTACAATCTTTAATCTCTCTCCCTCTATCTCAGTCGGTCTCTCTCACACTCTCACATACACTTTGAAGTGGAAGTGTTGCAAAGTGTGGGAGGCGGGCAGGATATAATTCGAGCTCAATAATGTCAAGATATACGCCAGTTAGTTTGAACTCTGGAAATATGCTCATGTCAGAGCTTATCTTACTTATCTTGGTGAAGTTGTCCCAGGCGCATTAGGACTCTGTGTGGAAGAACTGCGGTTGAAATAGAGCAACCATCAGAGCCCAGGCTGGGACAGACAGCAGGCACACAACAGCGATTCTTCAGGGACTCAGCTTGGCTCACACTCAGGCCTTTTTACATCTCCTGACTAAAAGAGTACAGCTCTTATATTCGCCAGTCTTCTCTCCAGCCTGTAGAACAGAATCCATGACATTAACTTCCTGGAGTGTCACAGATATCCT
Organism: Rhamphochromis longiceps; assembly: GCF_057381845.1. Classification (NCBI taxonomy): domain Eukaryota; kingdom Metazoa; phylum Chordata; class Actinopteri; order Cichliformes; family Cichlidae; genus Rhamphochromis; species Rhamphochromis longiceps. The sequence continues at coordinate 33,543,740 of NC_140568.1, read as the reverse complement.
CTGCTCATTTTATTGGCTTCCAGTAATGTCTTACAACTAATTCACATCCTTGTGCTAGCCTTTAAGGATCACAGGCACCTTCTGCCACTGTGTGGCTTTAAAAGTTTAGTAGCAACGTGCAGCAATTTCCTGTTCCTTTGGCACTTCAGCCTCCTTTGCTGCCTTTTCTTCTGTTAGCAAAAAGTCTTACCACTGCAAAAATACTTAAGCTATGGTAGCTGGAGCCTTTCCCAGCTACCATAGGTTGAGAGGCAGGGTACGCCCAATCTGTCACAGGGCGAACGCATCATCACAAATAAATTTTCATAACAGGCGAGTGTGTATTTATTTACATTTACATAAGCAACCGCTGTCACACTGATATGTACTATGACTGCAACATACAGTTCATGTGGAATGGATCTCATAACCTGCTTGAATTAAAATGGAAACAACATCCTAATAAATTAAATAATGTGTTGTGCATCCAAGAGTGAGTCTACCTTTAAATGTACAGTGCCAGCAAGAAATAAAGACATACAATCAAGATTGTCAAAAGTTGCACAGCTTATCCCAGAATTCAGCCCATCTGGGAATCAAGTAATTACAGCATCAACACGAAGATAAGAATGTTAAACAGTGATGTTAAAATCACTTCTGCTATATGGTTCAGAATGCCGCTGAATAACACAAACTGACGTCCAGAGACCAGAATCATTCCAAAACAGCTAGCTATAAAATAAAAATCCTTAAAATCTATTGGTGAAACAAGAACACCAGCAAAAACATGCTGAAAAACACTAAATGCTTTAGCATTGCTGATGAAATGAAACAGCGATCTTTTACATGGCTAGGCTATGAATGCCAAAATTCCTAAAGTAGCACTTAAATGGATACTCCCAGGAAAGTGAAAGCAAGACAGACTCCCAATACAGAACGACTGTGTTAAATGTTGTAGCTAGTCAAGTTTGAACAGATACAAAATGCACCATATTTTCTACATAGAAACTTAAAAAACGTTTATAAAAAAACATACATAAAAGCAGAAACAGAATCTAAGTTATATTTAAATACTGTATTTGAGTAATATGTAATTTTACATTCATGTGAAGATATTTAAGCACGTCATGTCTGTACTTGGACTCACCAGTTTACACACAAGTCATTCCAGTGTTTATCTGAAAGACTCGTGTAGGTTTTGTAACTAAGCCTGCAGGAGACACTGGAGTTTTGTTGTGCTTTATATCACAAAACGGTATAGGTGATTGGGTGTCTATTTGAGGCCTGCTGAGCTGTGTGTTTTACAGCTGGACTGCTGGAGGAGCATCGTTTGTTAAAACTGCCATTGCTGCTGTTGCCTGAGTCCTAATGGCTGCAGCTCACCTGTGGATCATACAGACAGCTGAGAAAGAAACAGAGCCCATTTACAGAGGTAACTGCTATTGTGCTGTTGTCAGCCAATCACTGAATCGGCATGCTACCTGCCGTCTTTGTACTCTAATGGGTGCTGCAGCCTGTTTATTTTCCGAGTATAAACAGAAAAAACAGCAGATATGTATTTTCATCTAAAACTTGAGGCGAACATACTGCTGATCACTAATCTTTCTATATGCAACGTTTGGTGCATCCTGTGTTCAGCTGTTCCTGTCATCTTATAATTGATATCCCAATGTGGATGCTGTAAACAAACAGGAAAGTGAGGCTTACAAGGTTCTAATCTCACACTGGCAAACACCTGCATGCCTGAAAATGATGCTGTTGGTTTTTGGAAACACTGTCAGAGTTCACTAAACCGTCTGCACAACTTTCAGGGCCATAATATTCTGTTAATGCGTATAATTTTATATGCAAACATAAGCTTTAATTGAACTTTAATTTAAAATGTATTCACATTGCAAGTTACTGCCCTTTCTACAGAAAACGAACTCCTTATTCTGCAAAACTTGTGTGCATTTCTACTAAAATAAGCTACATGGTGACACTAGGCCAATTTATCATCAGGATAGCTTATTCAACCTACTGGGATTTAATATGTCGCAAAGTGCACGCATATTCTCACTGGTTTTCACAAAAAGGATAATACTTGTGTTAAAATATGATCTGAAAAAAAATCAGTGTAGCATCAGTGTTAAATTAACCAACACCAAATTATTCTCTGCACTAAACGGAAGCTATTATAATACCTGATACCCAATAAAGCAAGTTAGCTGCAGATTGTTTTTACATAGTTCATACTGGTGACTAAAAACAATGCCTACAAGCAAACAAAAACACAGGAATTAAGAAGGACATATTCTGCTTTTCCTTACAGAGTGCACATGTGTGTCTTTGTGTTTATGTGTATCACACATCTGTTATTATATTTCCTCCTTGTGAAGTAACTGTCAAATACCCGAAGTGAAGGCTCTACAGATCCTGGATGATGTCAATTTATGCAGAAATACAGGAATATATTATATAAATGAAAACGATGTGGAACCGTTGCCTGTAAGCAGCGGAATAACGATCATCAGATGCCTGAAAGTTCTCACAGGGAGACGTCACTCACAGGTGGATGTATATGTGCACAAATGCACATTAACCTAGATTAAACACAGAGACAGAGAGACAGTGAGACAATGAAGTTCGGGGGTGATATTATGATAATTGGGAGACAATATTAAGTATTACAGGATATACAGATCTCCCATTGTCACCACATTTTTAGCACCGAGTGTTACTGGTAAGTGACACTTTCACACAAGTTTAATTGGTCTCCTGGAAAATTCTAGTTATTATTTTTACCCTAACAGTGCTACTCAATCAAGTAGAATGGCTGTTAGCTAAATAAAAGAAAATGCTTTGTATTCAGGAATGACTAGCTGCTGCTGCAGCAGCAACATAAGCACGAACTGTATTCTGCTTTATAACGGATATGAACAGCGGTAACTCTGAATGTTTAACACAGCAGCAGTTTAACATTTTTCACAATGTTTCATCATTTTTTTATCAGGGGCTTGTGTGTGTCCTGTAATTTTATGATACTGCAAACTGGCCACAAATGCTCCCACTAAGAGGTGATACAGTAATATGAATATGTGACACTGCAGAGCACAGTATTTCTATTCTAGTAAGGATATGAAGTCAACAGTTTCAAAAAATATTAAAAGCCATAAGTCAGAGGCAAGTACATCAGGATTTATGTCCCAAATGAGTGCATCTCTGTTTTTGAGTGCACTCATCTCTGATTAATTAACCTATAACCGTAAATCGATGTAAAACACGGCCAAGTAAAGCATCCGGGGGAAAAGATTGCTGTGAGAATGATTATCCGTGCACAAACACACATGCATATATGCAGACACACAGCAGCCTGTGCCTCGCCCTAGCCAGCTTCAGTTTCCTCTCTGCATCCAGGTTGGCATGAAAGCCATGAATAAGTTAGCATTTCTGCATGATAGGTCTGTAACTAGGAGTGATGGTTAGAGAGCAGTCTTTAGGATCTCAGATGGGATTCAGAGTGCATGTGTGCATGAATAAATGTGTATCTACGTGCTCCAGGTATTACTCCTATTGTGGGGACATACAGCTGTTTACATAGTGATGTGATGGCGAGTTCCCTTTGGTACTGCCTATTCTCTGTGATATCAATTATTAAAGTTTTCAAAATTTAAGGTGGAGACATTCTTTAAGTTTAGGGTTGGGCAAGCAGCTCTTATGTTTGTCTAAGTATCCAGGAAATTAATATGCAAGTCAATCTAACGTCCTTTCAAGCCCTGGATACAAAGACTCGTGTTGGTGTGTGTGCGTGTATGGGTGGGGTGGCTGAGTGCTTGTCCATGTGCGCCTGTGTGCTCCCTACTCCCTTATCCCTCACAAATGGACGTCATGCTGCTGATGAGGTCTGAAAGGGAGAGGGGAGAGGTTGTTGACGTCAGCAGCAAATGGAAAGAGAGTTCAAGCAAACCAGATGGTTCCTCATAACCAAACCTCAATATTGCTGGAATAAATTTTCTATTTCTGGGATAAAATATTCTGAGGTCCACATATGTTTTTCTGAAATTGAGATCCAGTGTTTGAGCCCTCTCACCTAAGCTTTGTAGGTGTCATCATGTCACCTAAGGAACTTTATCAGATCAATAACAAATTGTCTTATACTTAGTGGGTAGACTACAGGAGTCTTCTATTCAAATAGTTAATCTCTGAATGAATCTCTGTGCTCAAATATGAATATTCCCTTTCCTTAAATTGTCTATGAAGGTACTTACACTTAGAGCAATACGCTTCATTTTAGCTTCCCCCCACATTTTTATGTTTTTCATTTTGTTCCCCAATCTGTTTATTGACATTTTTTTCATTTTAGAACAGATGGGTAATTCTGTAACATCTGGTAACTGCAAGAATGATAAGACAAAGGTAGAAGTAGTAAACAAAATAGAAACATTAGGGAGGGGAAAGAGCAAATGCTACTTTTACTATAGAGTATTCTACAAGTGCGTAGAAACTGGGATACAGTACGTTCATTTCTGTTTCTGTAGGTGCAAACACGGTAAAATCTAAATGTGGATTTACTGTTTATTTAAATGAATAGTGTTTAATACACTCTGTCCTGCATATTGGCAGCAAGGGGGTTTCTCTCTGGAGTGTATATGTCGTTCTGTGTTAGACCTGTGATGGACAGGCAACCTCCAGGGTGTCTCACACTAGGAGAGGCTGTCACCTAAGATAGGCTGCAGCTCTTCTTTATTTAGGTTTTAACCAGTGTCTCAAACTTTAGCAATGAGGCTTAAAGCTTCAGAAATGTCTTGCAATTCCAGCTTTTTGGTGATGTAGGGGTTACTTTTCTTGCTAAATTTCCTCAAGAAGTCCTTGATAATGTACCTGAAATGCAAAATGAGGTATTGGAGGCTTAATCTCCTGCAATATCATTTGTCTGACTATTAGGGTGACAAAGTAGATGATGCATTTTGGGAAAAGAGTGGGTATTTTGTTTGACTTGCCCTCTTAGTTGCTGTGTTGGGGGATCCAATAGAAAGTGCAAAGTTTTTGCAAATGAATTGTGTTTCTCCGAACCACTATGAATGCAGTAACTTGTAAAATATTTTCCATTCCAGTATAGTTTAAAAGGGATTTTATGGCATTGCATTTTATGCTGAGAATTCTCTTTTCACAACATGAGGAGATACTGCTTTGAAAATTTGACTAAAAGCAGACGTTTCTCTAATTTATCATTAAAGGCACCTGATTTTGAATGACTGTCAGTTTATTATGTAAACAAAGCAAAGCCAAAACATTACGACAACTCCTGTTTAATGAGCAGTTGTTCCTTTGTGTGCTGCCAACTCCGAACCTCTCAAGCCTAGGACCCGAGACCTAACCAGCAGATCCCTTAAGGCCTGTAAGATGTGACATGAAGCCGCCACGGATCACATTGGTCATGCACTTCCCCCACCACCTTGTCGCCACTTCATGATTTATTCCTCTATTGCTGTTTGAAGATACTCTAACCCATTCGTCTAAGTCACCAACAATTTGACCATCATAAAAGTCCCTCATGTCTTTACAACTGCTCCCTTCTTCCACATGCAGCATGTTGAGTGCAAAACCAGGACTTGACATCCAGCAATTGTTATGGAATAATCGACTGAGTTCCCTTCATCTCCATGACCTGATGCAACAGAAAGGTTAATTGTGGTTATTTGAAAGGTTTAAAAAGTTTTCCCAGGTTTATATCCTATGACTTTTTTTGCCAGAAGCAGCTGACCTTTGTCTCCTTGCTCTGTCTACATGAGCAAGCAAGATAATTGTGTACAGTACAGTGTACCTTGTTGCACCCACGAATGCATATCAGGTGTTGAGTGAAATTGATTTTATGAGGAAATGATGCTGCAGAGCGCAGCGTCACTACAACGAACTACAACGGCATACAAAGTGGAAGCAGATGTTCCCCTGACACTGTATATTATAATTCCCATCTTCATGCCAGACTGTTGATCCAGATCCAATTCCAAATCTAGATTTGAACTCCAGCATCTCAATTTTGTGCCCGAACTCCACCTTTAAACTTCACCTTGTGTATGGTAGCTGATTTAATAACAGGTACACACAGACCCCACTGAATAAGTCATCTAGCCTCTACTGACACACCCATAAGGTTCATCTATTTTTCAGTCCTGGGAATTTCTTTTTCCATCTCATTGCCATTCTGCCTGTCTGCCCATGTCTCTCTGCCTGTCTGTTTGTTTCTGTGTAAATAATATGTCCTGTACTCAACGACATATTCTGGTATGATTCCTGTTAGAGTCAATCCTGCTTTCTGGGAAGTCCTAATGGGTTGCTTCTATTGAATTGCTGATGTTTGTTTCTGGTTGGGGCTGAGTGGTTGTGATCCATGTAACAGTAGGTGGTAAAAGAACCAGTCGAAATTGGACTTTGCAATGAAAAACCATGGGAACTGTATTTACTGCTGCCCTTAATAACAGTTGGATAATTCTGTGTGTTGAAGATGATTATCAAAACAGTGTGTTTTTATTATAGCTTGTATTGCAGTTTGTATCCCTTCCTGTCCCCAGCTTCACAGCAAAAGCAAGTTTAGATCCAGAAATACTGGGAATTTTTTTTCACAGTTTCATCCGAGAGTTAATGTCATTATGATCAAGCCCTATGTGTTCCTCCCCAGACAGACCTTAGCTTTGAACTTCTAAATGATTGATGGGTGAGATGAAAGGGAATGTAGGTCACTGTGGGTGAGGGTCGACGGAAGCAGCATAAATCAGACAGGGATAATAACCAGATATCATGGAGGATAATGGCCCAACCAGAGCCATTACAGGTATATTCAACAGCTATAACTCAACAATCTGCCGCAGCCACTAACTGCTGGATTGAACATTTTACTACTAACAGATAATTTGATGTTGCAGAAAAACACGGCGAGCCGAGTGGTTTAAACGTGAGGTGATTCCTGATTCGAGCTCGATTGGAGTGAACTCTGTTTATCAAATAGCACTTGCAGGTGCGATGTCCACCTTAATAACAAACCATTTTAGTGAAGGTGGCAGAAATCGTCAAAAATAGCTTTGCAGCTTTGAACATTTTGTAAATGCTCTGAATGTGAGACAGGCAGGAAAGAAAATTCCTGTGGTAAATGTTTTTCATCTACAAAGTTTCAACAGTGGTTCTGATTTGTTATCAGGCGCATGTTGTTTGAGAGAGATGTGTTCTGGATGTCTGTTCTGTGATCTTTGTTCAAATCTGCTCATTAAGCAAGTTCACTCCATATTTCCGTAGACAGGAGGAAGCAGCCAGACAAAGAATGATGCCAAAGAGATTTGAGTTCAAAGAAAGTCAAAACACATCTGGGAAAATACTGCTTAAATACTCTGTGAACCACTGAGCACCAACTTCCCTCTAAAAACCAGAAGACATCTACGAGATAAAGAATGCATCTGAACTTCAAATCTAATGAGTAAGATGCAAATCAGCAGCTTCTAGCTTTGACTGGTCCACTCACAGATAGAGCTTTTCCTAAAATATTGAACTCCTTGCTAAAGAATTGAAGTGCTGTTTAAAGATTGAGTTATATCAATAAAGGTTTGGCCCATTTTTAGGCAACTGGCGTGTTTTGCGACAATCCTGAAAGATCTGACTTTAAATTTGCATGACAGAGAATATAAAGACGTCAAATTATCACCTCTGTTGCTCATTCCAGTCGATGCCCATACATTATTCTATTACAGTACATTGTTGTGTATCTTCAAATATTTATGATGACATAACATCTATATTGCATTACCACTTGCCCCAGATTTCAGCTTGATTTTTGACACACATTTGGCTGTGTTAGGCTCTCAGCACACACTTAGTCCTCGCCTCTCTTCCTCACTAGAGATTCTCCTCTGAAAGAATTTTGTTCAATTTCCAGTCTGTCTGTGAAAGCAGTACTGGGTGTATAGTATCTCAGTCACGATCTAGAGATAAACTGCAAGAATATAAAAAAAAAAAACAAAAAAAATCTCACAGCAAGAGGGACCCTATAAATTCTCCGTATCCACAAGAGAAAATGACATCAGGAAATTAAGGGTGATGCCGGGCTATCAAAAGAGGAAAAAGACACAAATAAAAGGCTAGGAAAGGGGAAAACTGGAGACCAGATGGAGGGGAGAAATGATGCGAAAATCATAAAGGCAGTGTCACACAGAGAGAATAAGAGGGTGAGGGCCATAAAGACCAGAAGCATACGTCAGGAGAAAAGAGACAGAAGAGAAAGTTTTGTTGTCAGCACAGAGAGGACGGCAGGTGATGGAAGGATAATGACAGAGGGAGGAGCTTGCCTGACCCCTCTTGACCTCTTCCTGGATCCAGCTGCTGGGAAGAGTTAAGGGAAGTGGGCGCAGCAGCAACACTCCGAATGTGATGGGATATCCTGCTGCCTGCCCGTTAACCCCTCTTCCTCCATCGGTTATGCCTGTTCCCATCGTTTCACAGTCACCTCTGCGGGATGACTGTGCTCAAGAGCAACACAAACACACAGAAAACACTCACGGACTTCTAATGCAATGACGCACACGTGTTCACACACACGCGCACGCACAGATGGATACATGCCCTGATGTACTCAGGCCCTCTCACATGCTGACAGCCAAAAACACGGGCACACACATAACCACACCTCCAGTTGACTCAACAGTCACAGCCAAGGACGCTTTCACTCCGGTCACTGTATTACGCAGAAGTGAAGGACGGTGTTGAAATTATAGAACTGAGGACGAGGAGCTGGTGGATTACAAATACAGAAAGCCTGCCAGAGATGGCACCAGTGAAAACAATATTATCATGCAGTGCAGTGCAGCTGGTTTGGTTTACTGTGTGCAAACAAAGCCCATTATCCCTCTCAGTGCAGTTTGATACATACACATCCAAATGAAAGCTTATCGTTTAAAGAGTGTTTAAAGGATACACTTAATTACACTGCGACGAGACTCTTTAGCATTCTGTGATTACTGAAGCCAAATGTTAAATGGCTATTCTCTGTGAAAGAACAGTTGTTTTATTCGCCGCTATGCTCCATTAGGGTTAGTTACTTATGTCCCTGTCTGTCAGACAAAGTTCAGCACCTTGTGGGAATTTTCTGCTGTGAAAAAGCAGCTTTGCTTCACTTCCCCCAACCCATGAAACATCAAAGCATGGCCACACTGAAACTTCAAGCCCCATTTTGGCATTGCCCTCCTACCTCCAGATCCAGTAATTACAGTTCATACAAGACATCAACATTATTACTCGTCAAACCACTGTATAATAACACCACAAAGCACTTCAAAGAGGCAACTCAGATTTCAAGGGAAAAATAAAAACTCATGGATTATGCATTAGGAAGGACTGATTCAACCTTCTGTGGCTCAGTTCACGGTATCTGGAACGCGATCCAAACTTCATAATGAAGATTTATGTTGGCTTTAATTTGAAACTAAATTTTACGTGTTTGTAAAAACCGATCAGGCCAGTGGTTTGAGGTGTTTTCACCTTCATTCATAATGCAGTGCCTTTTTCATTAGAACAATAGGATTATGCAGCAGCCGCATATGAATTTAGACTGTGAGGTTAAACTGCAGTGCCTTGTCAGTTTAGAGTCTTGCCAAGAGAGAATTTATTTACGTTTCAATACTGCCCTCTTGTGTCTTTGTTCAATATGGAAAAATAAAATACAAGTTTTGTATCTTTTTAAAAAACATATTCTTCCCTAATTAGACGAGAACCTTCTGCAGTCTAGTTTTACACCAAGATGTTCTCACTAATCCTTTCCATGTCTGAAATTCTCAATTCAACCTGACATGGAAAAAGAATAGAAAACATAACAAAGAGATTAAAAAAATAAAATACTATATTATGAGCAACTACAAAATACTAAAAGAAACATAACCTGCGTGTTACTGTACATAAATACAAAACTAACTGCAAGATCCAAACACGAGGTGAAAAAAAATACAAAATGTACACTTTAGGAAATTAAATGGTGCTAATATATTGCAGGAATCACAAACTTAATATATACTAACAGCTAATAATTTTTTATACAAATGCACAATAGTTCTTTTTATTGCTATTAAAGGAATTCAAACAATACTACTACTACTACTAATAATAATAATAATATAGTAACAATTTTAGCAATGCAATGAAAACATTTGACTGTGTTCTTGTTAAAAATAAGCCAAATTAGAGTAACAAAGAGCTTGACTGATTTGTCAATAGGTCACGTATCACCTTTTTGCCAATATATATGAATGTTGGCATTGATAATGGCCAATAAATGCAAATTATGAAATATGTGAGAAGTAAAAAAGAGACCCGGGGAGACACCCTTCAACCATGTTGTGTCTTGAAATTGCATCTGCATCTTTGGCAGAGTGTATAGTATTTTCCAAAAAGTACAAAGTAGTTATATATGAACAAATCATTCACACATACTTAATTTGTTACAATTTGCTATTGATTAATGTAAACTAGTTTCTAAAAGTACAATAATGCATAACATGTAGAGCATGTATTCCATCCTACCCAGTATTTTAAAACCTAAATTTTCTTCCCATTTTCCATAGATGTACTATCTTGTAGGTTTTGAGGGATGCTAACAAATACATCTTGCACAGAGACATTTGATCTCTTCTAACTTTTAGCTTGGCACGTCTATTACTGAAATAGACTAGAGGGGTGCAGGAAGCTCAATACAACACACTCTTTTTTTTGGTCAGTAATTCAGTATCTTCTGTCATTAAGGTCTTGTTTTGGCTTAAATGTGTAACTAAGCTGTACTATTTCCAGTTTCAAATAAAAACTCAAACATTTATTTTTTTTTAAAGGCACACTATGGCACACATCTACTGTATCTCTGCAGCAAAAAGTTGTTGTTTTTTTTAAAAAAAAGAAAGATGTTGCCAAAGAACTAATCCCCCTTAGTCAAACTCACAGCATTCAATAGCAGCAATATCCTTTCTACACTGCAGGCTAGAGTTTGTCTATGAAAAATTTCTCTTTTATTTTCTCTGTGAATGGTGTTCAAAGTCAAACCCACTGCTAGAAAACTGAGATGGTAAAAGGAGACAGGGTGACAATATACAGCAAGATGGATTGTGTGTGGGTGCAGAGATACGTGGGCGTGCACAAGCCTGTGTGCAAAAATGACTCCCATGTCAGTTTTCTACATGTATAGTAGACATAGGTTACATTTAACTGGCAGCAGTACGCTGATCAACCATGAATGTTAAGAATATTTAAAAAAAACAGTATGAAATAGCTTATAGTATCATCTTTAATAATGCTGTGACCTACTTCCTGACTGGAAAGTCAACAATTTCATCATCGCTAAACGCCATCAACCTTCCCTAATGTCACTAACATGTCAGCCATTTTAATTAGTAATGGAGAGTGTCTGTCCCATTTATCTCAACATGACTTAATTGAGTTTGAAGCCTGCACTCCCCACCATCCTCATTTTCATCCCCGTTCAACACTGCTTTGTTCATTACAGTGGAGCTCAAGCAGAATTTGTGAAAATATAGTGCACATTAAGAAGTTATCTGTGGGATAAATTATCACAGAGCATGGGCCTCTATGAGATTACAGTTATACTGTGCTCATTCACTAAAATTCAATGCATTTCCATCCAATTATATTGCTTTAGACAAAAAGGCGATAGCACAAAGTATTTATAGAGGTGCGACATGAGGAAATGAAAAGCATCACATCATTAGGCCTAATAGCCTAATGGTTCAATCATTCCGACTGGTGAAAATAAACTGGAATGCAGTGTGCTGAACAACAATGACACCCTGTGGTTATTTGTAATTAATACAAGAAATTCAGTCGCCTCACTTATACACTTTGGAGTCTTGGTCAAGCAAGGACCAATATTTATTTACCTTTAACAAAAACAATAATTGGGCATTACTTACAGCTGCTGAGATCATGCCTTCTCTTTAAAAATTAGTATCAGTTCTCCAAGAGTTGCATGGTTTTTCCATTTACTTTGGGAGTTAGGCTGTTACACCATCTTGGAAAACTTCCCCACATTACTTCATGTATTTAGGCTGTTTCACTATCCTTATGCTGACTCCAGAATGTTGAAATCAGGGCTCTGTGGGACTTCTTTCAATTGATGATGCAGCTTTTTAATTCTTTTGGATCATTGTTATGCTTCCAAATTCATTTGGGGCTCATCAGATGCTTCCCTGGTGGATTTGTACTTCTCAACACTGAAGAGACAGATAATTTTGACCAAATTGTCAAACTTGCCAAAAATTACACCCCAAGCCTTGAGGGATCCTTAGACTACACTCCTTGCATAAATCGTCTGCCCTTTGGAGAACAAACTGGCTTCTGTTAGTGGTAAGGATTCAACATTTTGACTCATCAGTCCACTGAACCTGCTGCTATTTTCTGCACACATTTTCAGGGCTGAAGTGAGGCGTCATCTTGATTCCACATCTGAACAGTGGCTTTTTAGCTACAAGTCTCACATAGAACTCAGACTTCTCTAGATTCCAAATCTCAGCTGATGGTGATCAAGCATTTGTGATACATCACATCACCGTAAAGGAATTTTGGCCTACTATTTTTTGCACAGTTGTTTAATTCAGCCACACTGGAAGGTTTTTGAGCATACATGGTCAGGGTACAAACTGATGGCTGGATATTCTCCTCCTGGTAGAGAGCAAAACTCATGGTTCCATCAACTGCAGCAAGTCATCGAGGTCCTGACGCAACCCCAGACAATCACACTACCACCACATTTGACTGTGAGTATGATGTTATTTTTTTTTATAAAACACCGTGTTTATTTTAGGCCAGATGTAATGGGTCACAAACCCATATGTTCCCAGAATTCATGGGGATCATCATCAAGATTTTTATTGGCAAATGTGAGACAAGCCTTTGTGCTGTTTTTGGTCAGGAGCAGTTTTCTCCTTGGAACTCTCCCATGGATGCAATTTTTTTTGGCCTCAATCTTATTGTTCAGTCCTTTATGGGTTCTTTTGTGACCTCCTGGATGAGTAGTCAAAATGCTTTTGAAGTAATTTTGGTAGTGGGGAGGTTCGCCACTGTTCCAAGTTTTCTCCATTTGTGGATAATGGCTCTTACTGTGGTTTACTGTAAGCCTTGCCACACTCATAAACGTCAGTGACTTTGTATCTAACCTGTCATGGTCCTGGGCCATGTGGGCCCAGTATTCTTAGTTTTCATGTATTTTTGTATTTTGTTCTTTATTTAGGCCATGCTTCCTGGGTTGATCTGTTACGTTGTTCCTTATGTGTTTTCCCTTCGTGACTCTTACCCCCTGTGTGCCCCTCTGTGTATTTATGAGCCCTCGTCTCTCTTTGTGTTTTATTCTATGTTTTCCCCAGCCCGTTATGTCTGCGTTCTCCCCGTGCTCTCTCTCCTCCTGTTTGAACCTCTGTGTACTTCCTGTTTTACTTTGCCCATCTTCCATCAGTGTTACGTTCACTCCTGCCGTGTCTTGTTATGATTATCAGTGTCACCTGTGTTCCCCGTGTGCATCCACTTCCCCTGATCATCCCTCATGTGTATTTAGTCTCTGTTTCATACAGTCTGTGTCGCGTCGTCTGTGTTCCCACCCCCTGTGTTCCGTATTTCCAGCCATAGCCTTTCCTTAGTTTGTCCAGTTTAGGTTTCTGTTGAGCTACTACTCATATGCTGCCTTCACTCTGTTTTGTTCCTTTCATCAGCCATAATAAAAGGCTCGCTTTTGTTTAAATCCACTCCTGCATCCTCGCTTGTGTTCGCACCTGGGTCCACCATACACATTCCCGCACGGTCTGCCTCCGCAGACCGTGACATAACCTGTTTTTGAGTTTCTTTAGATTACTCTTAGATGTTATTATCCTTTGCCTTTTTTTTAGCTAATTAATGATTTAATGAGTGGGTGGGGGTAGTTTTTCACACAGGGCCAGGTAGGTTTGGATAACTTTTTTACTTAATAAATTAAATCATCATTTGAAACTGCATTTTGGTTTGGTTTGGTTTCTTTCACTGGATTCAGGCCAACCAACAGCAGGGGAACTGAGGGAGGTGAGAATAGAGCCAATGAGTTGAATCTGTTTTTCAATAGATTCGACACCACAGTGTCTGCTCCTACCCCCACAACCTCACCTGTAGTCAGCCTGGAATCCAGAACCACACCACTGTGCCAGCCTCTCTCGTCACATGGCGCTGTTGCCTCCTGTGAGATTCCTGACACCCCTCCCCCACCCATCACCTTCACTCAATACCAGGTTGAGATGCAAATGAGGAGACTTCACTCAGGCAAGTCTGCTGGACCAGACGGAGTGAGTCCCCTTGTCCTCAAGACCTGTGCCCCCCAGCTGTGTGGAGTCTTTCATAAACTGTTTATGCTGAGTCTGAGTCTGCAGAGGGTCCCGGTGATGTGGAAGACATCATGCCTCGTCCCTGTACCAAAGACGCCACGTCCCAGTGGCCCCCAGGATTACAGGCCCGTGGCATTGACCTCCCACATCATGAAGACCCTGGAAAGGCTCATCCTGGACCAGCTGCGACCCATAGTAAGACCACACCTGGATCCCCTTCAGTTCGCTTATCAGCCTCGTCTCGGAACTGAGGACGCCATCATCTACCTGCTCAATCGTGTCTACACCCATCTGGACCAGCCGGCGAGCACTGTGAGGGTCATGTTTTTTGACTTTTCCAGTGCTTTCAACACCATCAGGCCGACCCTCCTGGGTGATAAGTTAGCAGCGATGCAGGTGGATGCTTCTCTGGTGTCCTGGATTGTTGATTACCTGACAGGAAGACCACAATATGTACGTCTCCCACAGTGTGTGTCTGACAAGGTGATCAGCAACACAGGGGCACCACAGGGGACTGTCCTCTCCCCCTTCCTCTTCACCCTCTACACCACAGACTTCAGCCACTGCACAGAGACATGCCATCTTCAGAAGTTTTCTGATGACTCTGCGGTGGTTGGATGCATCAGCAGGGATGATGAGACAGAGTACCGGGCTGTGGTCGACTCCTTTGTCACGTGGTGTGAGCAGAATCATCTGCAGCTCAACGTGGCAAAGACCAAGGAACTGATCGTGGACTTCAGGAAGACCAGGAAACACTTGACCCCTGTTTCAATTCAGGGGGTCAGTGTTGACATTGTGGAGGACTATAAATACCTTGGAGTACACATTGACAATAAACTGGACTGGGCTAAAAACACCACAGCACTTTACAGGAAGGGCCAGAGTCGTCTCTATTTTTTGAGGCGACTGAGGTCCTTCAACATCTGCCAGAAAATGCTGAGGATTTTCTATGAGTCTGTTGTGGCCAGTGCGATCCTCTATGCTGTTGCATGCTGGGGGAGCAGGCTGAGGGTCGCAGATGCCAACAGACTTAATAAACTAATCCGTAAGGCCAGCAATGTTGTGGGGATGGAGCTGGACTCCCTCAAGGTGGTGTCGGAGAGGCGGATGCTGTCCAAGATAAAGACAATGTTGGATAACACCTCCCACCCACTCCATGACATGCTGGTCAGTCACAGGAGCACGTTCAGTGAGAGACTGAGATTACCGAAAAGCACCACTGAACGACACAGGAAATCATTCCTGCCTGTGGCCATCTCCCTGTACAACGCATCCACTTAACACACTGTTTGCTGCTACAGCTACACATGTTTCTTTTCCAACTATTTATTTATAAGTGACTTATGTATGTATGTATGTATATATATGTATATATTGTACTATTCTTAGTTAGTGTATTGTCTGTCTTGTCTTAATGTTGGTTTAAAATGGAGCACTGTAACAAAAAATAATTTCCCCCAGGGATCAATAAAGTATTCTGATTCTGATTCTGATTCTGATTTTGGTGATGAAGTGTGACAAATATGCACAATCCAGCCCCCTCAACCCACCCCCCCCAAAAAAACAAAACCCCAAACTGAGAAATCAGGAAGGCGCAAATACTTTTTCACAGCTGTGTAAATGTAGTTAGGTGGCCTAGGTGTCCAAATTTGTGTGGGACTGCTAAGTATTTTTACCTCTTGTTTCCCAAAAATTGAGAAAACGCCCCACATTTTCAAAGGTTATAGTTTTCCAAATATTTTAAAAATATTTTACCCAAAGAAGAAAAATACAGCTCAAAAGGGGATGAGTTAACAGCTTTAATAGCCATTCTATGAATACAAACTTTAGCTGTCATTTACAGCTAAAGTTTTCACTTATTAAATATAGTATTAGTCCTTCAAATGACTGATGACAGAGCTGTGTTAGATGTATCAACAGTTTAAACCTCTCATTATTGGGTAAGATCCCAGTCCCTCATACAGGCATATTCCTTACCCCACACGTTTTAGTTATGAACTGGTCAACCTACAGTCAGTACAGTGCTCAAAAATACTCCTACTGTATGATAGTGCTACTGTAAAATTTTGGGGACAAAGTTCAAACAACATAAAAGTCATATTTTTACGTTTTTACATTTTTAAAGTGGAAAAGAAAAACGTTAAATACAACCATCTCCAGGTATGGCTGTGTTTAACTATTTACCTTCTCTATACAAGCCAATGCACCCACGAAAAACAACGCAAAACGTGTTAGCTACAACTGTAAAAGCCTGTGTGCCTGAACGTCACGTGCGAGAGTGCGAGCACGGTTTTAAAACTACAAGACCCACGATGCTTTGCAGCGAAATAGTCATTATCATCACATATCTTCAACATAAGGAAAAGCTTCCTCTTTGGAAGGGTTTTATTTGCTAACCTCGGGCAGAGGGTGACTCCTACTCAGAGTCAACATTTTGAGTCAATAGATAGTTCCTTCTCTCGTAAAGTATTGACTGTTGGGCAAATGTGCGCCATAAGTGACATAGTGCTAGCGTTGTAGCCTAGGAGCCTGCTCAGAGAGCGAGCTTCAGAGGCTAGTGCGAGCTAACGCTAGCAAAAGCTAGCTAAACTAAGACCGAATCCGTGAGATTATAACTGTATTCACCGAAAACATCAGGCGACGGGAGTAACCGTTGATGTAATATCTGCAGGAGATGTCAAGAAGCAGCAGCATAAGGTAAGCAGATAATTACTGGTGGTGTTAGTGTGTGTCCTGAAAGACTGCTGATAGCTAGTTAAACTTGACAGCTAAGTTAGCGTTACGACTGGAGGGATTGAAAACATGTATGAAATGTCTGCTTTTGCACAGTGACAGTGAGCTAAATGCACGCTTTTGTCTAAACGGGAGAAAAAAATGCTAGTCAGATGAGGTATCGGTAGCTGTGTCTTAATGCGCTGGCTTGTGAAACGTTATCACGTGAGTTGCCACAGCACAGGAAGCATATGTTAACCCCTCTGACGTGGATTTTTTATCCTTCTGGTGGTGTTATTTTTGTTCTGTAGCGTTAAATTTTTGAATCGTTAAAACTGTCTCTGAAACTTTTCGTTCAATATTTTCAGTAGCGCACCTGCGGTCGACACGTAATCTATACTTGTTTAAACGTGTGATTTTCAGACTGTTCAGCCCTTGATTGTATGATAAGTTGATTAACCGGGCTCGTAGGGTTACAGTAAGGTGTAACCTGCACCGGTGATCCATTTAACCCTCCGTACAAATTCCCTGCACCCTTTTGATTAATGGACTCCTTGTATTGAATTTACTTCGCTGCCAAATACACAAAGGTGAAATACTGTTTTTTTAAAGTGTAATTAGTAAACCCTTTTAAATCCCACATCTGTTCCTGTTACTGAAGGAACAGTAACTCTGGGAGAACTGTTTTGTATTTGTCTTTTGTTAAGACAGTCAGTGCTGTTTCAGCTATGTGCAAATATGTACCTTTGACAGTGGTTTCAAATTTCCCTCCTGTAACTAGATAATGTGCACAGAGCTAGCAAAACATGAGCTACACCATCACCTTGCTTCTGCAGTGCTCCCAATTTTAGCCACAGTGAAAAATACCCTTCATATTTTAGCCCCTATCACTTTTTATCCGTCCTGGTTGTTACTCCATTTATTACAGATTCTGAATACTTTTCTAGCACAATTAGAGACTGGTCTGCCAAGCTGACTGCATATCTCTTTCAATTAAAGCCCTCTTGGTTATAACCTCTAAAAGTGCTGATGTTGAACTAATGGTGTGCATTTTTAAATTCGGAGATGGGTCACGGGGATCAGAAGAGCTTTGGTGCCAGTTTGCTAAGCTGTCTGTTTGCTAAATAAAAAGACTAATACCAAGGTACACCAAGGCTCTTTTACAAAATATTTTTAAGATTACTGAATGCCTTGCCTTCATAGTGTGGTTTGACAAAGACTGTTTAGAGACATGTATTTCTTCCATGCTAATATTACAAGTGCTGAGTGTTAAAATTAATTTGCAGTCAATATCCGGGAGTCGGTAATGTACTTGAGGCTTGACGCTGACTGAACCAAATCATGTGCTGTTTATCTCTTCCTCCTCTTCTTCTTGTGACAGCAAGTCTGTAGTGATGCTGCTGATGTGAAATTATAGGTTACGCACAAAGATGAGCAAATCCTTCTCATGGTTTCCCATGAATCTCACCTGGAGTGGGAGGGTTCTGTGAAAAGGGCAAGAAGAGGAAGGATAACACGTGGACTATAATCAAGAGTCATGAATCTCCATCAGGTCCTTACGGGAGCTGTCAACCCTGGAGACAACTGTTTCTCTGTAGGAAGCGTCAACAATGTGCCATTCACGGTAAGATATTTCAGACTCTGGAAGTATTTCCCCCCTCAGCAGTTTAGGAGCTTTGATTCATGGGGGGTGGCTAAACTGATTTGTCACAATAGCAGATTTCCTAGCAGATTCCTTTGAAACCTAATGTGCTAATGTACCGCACAAAGTTGTTTAATGGGCTTGGGACTTTGTTATGTATGAAAAACAGAAGCTGAAATACATGTGATCTCAAAGCTTAAAACTCTATTAGAGAATTACATAAATGTTCGCCACACTGGTGGCAACTTTGTAAATAAAATAAATGTAATTAAAAAACAACAACAATAATGAAAGTCTCTGCTGTATTATAGGCTTTCTGTGTCATTGTTTTATTATTTGTCAAAATGTTATTGTATGTTCTGCTGTCACCCAGCTCTGCCTCGAAGTAAGTAATAAACACCAACTAATCACCAGTATGTGAAAACCTGCCTGTACTGGTCATTCTGTGGTGTCATGAGTTTGTGAGGAGGCGGCCAAACCTTTGAGACCATGCAAAGAAGAATGTGATTGCAGTAGAGTCTGAACAGTGAAGAAAGGAGATTTAAGTTGATTAGAGTAATTAGATTACATTACGTTTTTTAATGCTCTAATTTTTCAGAGCATTGAGGGCTGAAATCAACTTCTTTTTTCCTTCAAGGGTAGGTTTTATTCAAAATGTAATTCCATCTCATGAGACTGGTATAAAAAAACAAAACAAAACAAAACCTTACTGATGGATTTTGTCTACCTGACCCCTTGACAGGTGAGTCAGAGTGCTAATTTCAGACACTGGCAACATGCTTTTCAGGAATGGATTAATCGGGGAGCCATTATTGTCCTTATGTCCTCTTGTGAAAGAGGAAAAGTCATAGTGAATCACAGTTCATGTGAGGAGCTCCTTTTGAGTGCCACAGAAATAGAGCATGGAATTCTAATCTTATCTGCTTGGACTTGAGGGCTGTCATATGATGGCATGTTTGATGCCTTGACAATAGCTCTGGGACAAGTGCAGTTCAAGTGACCCTTCATGCAATCCTGGCCGGATGAATCTTAGAGTTTTATGTTCATTTCTCTAACCCTCTCACTGTCTTGTCTCTTGATAGGCCTATGCATCAGGTTGTGACGTGGTGATTTTGGGCAGTGATTTTGAGCGACTGCAGATCATCCCAGGGGCCAAACATGGCAACATACAGGTCGGCTGTGTCGACTGCTCATTGCAGGGTGGACAGGTAAGACCAACGGTGTGGTGCTTTTATTCACTGGGGTCCTCAGGCTGACTTGTGCTTGAATGCGCAAGCGTGAGATCCCAGTGATGTAACTAAAGCAAATCCCAGTGAAAATAAATGGAGCCAGATTTCAGTAAAAGATAAATGGTTTGCCACATAGAGTAATTATGTAAGACCATTAGACGATAACATATATTTATAGCTAGAGCAGGGTGATATGACCAAAAATATTTATCACGATATACATTTGAAAATTTGCGATAACGATATAACTGACGATATAATTGACACTAGACAAAATACTTTACAACTCCACAACTTTATTAGTGCAAAAAAAAAAAACCCCATCAATGTATTTTCACTTAAAGAAGCAGCTGTTTTTTATTTGCATTAAAGTTACATAAATATTTTACAGTGCAAATGCAAATTCCTTGCTGACAGTTTAACCAAAAGGCATTTCCAGTGGAAATTGGCCAACATATCCTCAGCATAACCATGTATAATATCCACAAAACTTAAAAAAAGGTTATACACACACACAATACAGTAATATTATGTTGAAGCACAGTAAGTATCACTCTGCGAGGTTCCTGCCTACGATAGCTGTAATGCCCCGACAATCCATCAAGCGGTGCGGCTTCGTAGCTTAGCAAAGTTGTACTAAAACATTTGACAGATTTTTGAGCGCCGTGTACCACATAAAATCGTTTCGAGGTCAGTAAACACAACCAGAATTCATACATAAGGCCCACAGGATCATAAGGGGCACTGTCGATTTTCAGAAAAATCAAAGGATTGATTTTAAGTGTGCCGTATTTTCCAAACAACACGTAATAACGACGGCGTGCTAGCACGCTCTACCAAAAATAGTGCTGTGTTGTGTATCTGACGGATGAAAGCTAAACCAGTTCCACACCACTGAAGTTGCAGCATTTTTACAAACCAATTCTGGTTCATCCGTTTCATTCAACGATCCACTTTCGCCCTTCTCATTCTCCATCGCCGCCATGCTTTTTCCGCCATGCGCATATGAAAACAAAGGCACGGTGCATGCGCATTTACCCATATTCTATCGCGATATTTCATTTTCTTATTATTGCCCAACATTATTACAGTGAACGGTATGATATGGCCCAGCCCTATTTATAGCTCATTAATTGTTTTAATTATATTTATTTTTCCACATAAAAATACCAAACACTTAGTTGCTTGAGCTTAGAAAATGTGCAGATTCAGTGCTTGTCTTTGTTGTATATCATTTTAGGGTATTCGTTTGTGCTCTGAATGGCTTTTTAAAAGTTTTGTTTTTTAGACAAATTAATTGAAAAATGGAGTTTAAATATATTTTAGTTCCAGCCTTGAATAAAGTTATAAGACATTATATTCATTCCAAACCCATAAACTGTCTTTTGGTTACATGGGACAAAGCAACGATCAACTATAAATTAGCTTTAATGTTTGAAAAAACATCTGACCCATAATTAAATTAAAAAGAAAAAAAGCAGAAGGTGCTAAACATTGCAGGGCCCCATGACATACCGTTTTCTTTTACTTTAATATAATGACCACACACGTGTGGTTGATTATATTGAGTGGTAAGCAAGTTCCACTTTGTGACTTGCTGTTTTTAGTTGTTTTGGTATATTAGCTGTTTTGCAGTGCAATTTATTAGCAATCTCTACTGCTGTCTTAAGTGTTGGCAGCTTATGCTTTCAGGAAAGTCACTTGCGGGCAACATCAATGGGCAGCTTAATGAACTCGAGCTTCCCATCATCAGCTCTAAGTGAAGTAAAAACCACCCAGTAAAGCTGGTGATTGTACAGCAAGTGCATTTGCTGTTGTCACTGACAAGTCCTTTAATGTGGGCACAAACAAAAGATCTTCTGTGATTGTAATTTGCATTTAAGAAAAAAAGATGTAGTTATTTAATGTAGTCTTTCTGTTCTGTTCTTAATTGCCTTTCCCATTTCATATGCAGAACAAAGACGATGAAAGATTTTCTTTTGCATTTGCTTTGATGGACCTAATTAAGGAAGTAGATAGTGATGTCATTGCAGTTGCAAAGTTCTTAGGAAAATGAGGAAATGCATAACGTTACTTAAAAAATTAAGTTTGCAATTTAAAGAATCTGACTGACGCTTGCCATTCTTTCTGAGCTTCATATCAGTTACTCTGCAGTCAGACCACAAATGTTTGGAGACTCATAGCAGGTGACCTCTGCGATTGCCTTATGATCAAAAGCGGTCAGCTAAAGATTGAAAGTGTTGCACGTTCAACATTTGGTTAATCAGTTAGTGGCCACAGCTGTTTATAATTGATTACCAAATGCAAAAAGTCACCAGGCAAGCATTGGTTGTTCCTACCTGCGAGAGCCATTTGGAGGTGGACCGCTGGAGATGGCCAATTTTTACTTGTGTGACTAAGCCATAACCATAAGTGGCTGCCATTAATATGTTGTCTTCTTTTATCTGAGTATTAAAGACAGTCAGTAGACTGATATTGACCAATATATCATCTCAAGTTTTCATCGTAAGAGTATGACTCTTCTATCAACTTTGGGCTCTGCTGACAATTTTACTTTAAAGGTTGTCCCTCGTGGATACTGTTTACTTGTCTCAGGCTGTATTTATTTATTTGTATATATTTAAATCTAAATATATATATATATATATATATATATATATATATATATATATATATATATATATATATATATATATATATATATATATATATATATATATATATATATATATTTACAAGATATTCACCCTGTACAGTGGCTTCTTTTCATGAATTTAAATTTGATTCTTCAGTAAAAAAGAAAAAAGGAAGAGGATAAAATAACACAGAATTTAGATTCTTTCTTAATACACTACACATTTCTTGTGTCTCTGGAAACAAAACTTGGCACATAATGGCAACAGTCATTATGCAGTCGAGTACTCAGTTCTGCTTGTTGGTAAGTAGCATTGCTGCAAAAGGAGCCACAAAAGCAGCTTGCAACATCTGCATAAACCTGATAATAAAGATCATATAGCAGAATTCTAATGAACTGGGATTAGTTTTTAATTAGGGAGGGTGGTAGCCTTTTTTTAAAAAAGTGCAGGCAACACTGCAATAATTTAAATAAATATAAAACATTCTCAACCAGTCGTTCACTTCTTCCCTTGTGACCTTAAATCCAATCCGTTGGGCCAGAACTACCCACACACGCCTCCAGCATGGTCTAGCATCTGTTTAAGTATGCCAAGTTGGTCTGCTTGCCATTTCCACTTCATTGCCCTCTGCTCACTGTGATATTTGCAATGCTTTTAGTTTACATAGTACATCCTTTGTGCTCATACTTTAAGTGTTGTAGCACTTCATATCATTTTATGAGCTTTAGTAAGTTGTTCCTATTAAGGATATATTTTCCAAATACATTATTTTAAAGGCTAATTAGGTGTCTAGAGCATAAATATTACTACACTATTTTGAGAAATGTATGTCTACTTGCGATGAGAAATCAAATAAAGAAAGTCAGTATGGAGGTGGAGCAAGCGATCTCTACAAACATCATAAAGCAGTAAAAATAACTTTTTAAAAGCTGCATCCATCACCCTGCAAATCTACTGTTCATCTCTTCTTGGTAAAGTTAATGGTTTCATGAGAGCCTTAAGATGTCTCTTGTAATATTCATAAATATTAGCATAATACCATCTTAAAGTCTCTGTTGGGGGTTTATGAAAATCAGACCAAAGAGTAGTCATCATTATAACCACAGAGAGGGAGACTTAATTTTTTACAACTCACATTTTCTTTCTTTTTGTCAGTCGCTCTACAGGCTCATGTTGAATTGACTGATTTATCCCCAGAACTTGATCTCAGCATAAATGTGTCTGCCTTTTAGAATTTAATTAAATTTGAACTGTGCTGCTTCTGCAGAACCTATATTTGTGCCCCAAAAAGCCTGTCTTATACTTTGAGCCATTGTGTAGTGTCCATGTGACTATGCTTGTGCATGTGATGACTTGTATGTCTGTGTACACACATTTAAACATGTGCATGTGACTCACCCCTTCACAGAATTCCCTCCCTGACAGTTGGCATATTATTTACCACATTAAAGACGCAGCTTGTATTATCGTTTGCTCAGTTAACATTATGACTCTTGGGTCCCATGGAAATTACTTGAAAATTTAGCCCTTACAAATTGATGAAATTGAGGTGTGAATAGAGTAGATAAGACTATATTCACTCATCACTGAGTTGTTATGACTTAAGGTATTTTTTATTTATTTATTTATTGGCCTGTTGTCAAGGTGTCTTCTCTCTTACTATGTAGATATGTCATGACTCATAAAGCAAGTTATAGTTGATTCTGATTAGGATCTATAAGTATTAGTATTTTTGATCTATATTACAAAGCATAAATTTAACCTTTCAAGAATTTTTTTGAATTACTTAAATTTGGATAACTAGGCTGATATGGAGGACAGTATATGTTTCTGTTTGCAGTGATACCTTTGTATTTGTTTTGTAGTATATCTAAAATGTCGACCTTTTTTTGCTGGCAGATTGCAGCTTCCTATGGAAGCATTGTGTGTGTCTTTGAGCCTGTTCAGCAACCAGATCAAAAAGACTCATCGTTGACCGTGAGTAGCCTGCACTTTCTTCCAGTCACAGTATAGTCATGCATGTTTTCAGGTCATCCAGAATGAATGAATGAAGCTTTTTCTGTGTGGCAAAACTCTCTTGATATTTGAAATGGAGAAGAATATTGTTCCTCTGCAACTACTTGCATAAATCATGCGATTATTGTCATGTTCACTGTTTTGGTTTCTGTTCTGTAGTCCGTAAAGACGTTTGCTTTGTCTGTTGTTAGAGAAGTCAAAGAATAACCACAAGAAATGAGAAGAATTTACAACATCTTAAGTACAAACCGTATTTCGTTTATTGCAGAAGTACCCTGGTATTACAATGCTGTGTGTGTTGCCTGATTGCATGTGACTCAATTGAAAGTTCACTGTTAGCGCTTGTTAAAGCTTCATCTATAGTTCCACATGTACCATCGAAACAGGGAATTTATTTATTTCTGAGCTTATCTAAATAGGGAATTATTGCACAAAGTTTCAGCCAACATAATTGCCAAAACATGACATACTTGTTTTGAATTTTGCCTTTTTCTGTTTTTCCTGTACAGAAATTGAACTGCCAATGGCAGAAGACTGGTCAATTTGTATTACAGTCTATAGTACGGAACCTAGCATGGCACCCTACAGGTACTCTAACCATTGTTCTTTCTTAAAGTAACACAGACATATTAAGATAAACAGTTGTGATTTAAAAAGAAGTGTTGGGGTGGTACTACAGATCCAGCAAAATATAAATGTTTAATAATTTTTTTTAAACAGAAATTTGATGATATCTGTCCTGAAAGATCATATCTGTATATGTTTGTCTGTCCAGGTTGCACTCTCCTAACAGGCTCTAGTAGCCTGCAGTTGTGGTCTAATGTTGATGGAGTAAAGGATGAAGCTGATGAAAGGGGGCAGCCGGCAGAAATGACCATAAGAGACTGCCGTTCTGCCTGGAGGTGTATCTGGCAGAGCAAGTAAGAACAGAGTTTGTAAAATAGTCACAAACAAGACAGAGACTTTAAAATTAGGATTTTCATTTATCTTGTAAGCACCAAATAGACATTAAAATAAAATCAGCTAATGCACATTTTTCTGTAACATTATATTCAATACAAATCTGACTGCAGCAGGACATGCACTCAGTTATCTGATTGACTGCATGTCCTGCTGCAATTTGTTTAAACCTATTTTATTTTGTCCTAAACATTACTTATTATATTGACATGGAGTGTTGAATATAATTTTCATTTTGTATCTCAAGGACTGCTTCTCCAGTCAATTTAATGAAGTTCTCTCCTGACGGTGAGTTCTTTGCCACAGCTGGTCAGGTAAGTTGTGTCCCTTTGTTACATCGCACTTAAAAACCGAACACTCTAGATTCATGTGAAATTAGTTGATAATAATTAACTTCTACCTTCTGGTGTCGTGTGTTTTTTGTTAGAACTACCTATGGTATCGCTTATATCCTTCATTGCCTCTTCTTTTCAGGATGATTGCCTAATAAAGGTTTGGTACAGCACCAGTAAGTGGAAGATGGGTGTTACCACACTCTTTACACCTCCAGACGCCAATGTGAGTGACCCGGGAGAGCTGGCCTTCTCCTTTATCTACCTGGCTCATCCCCGCTCTGTCACCAGTTTCTCCTGGAGGAAGACCAGCAAGTACATGCCACGGTAAAGACACTGTTAATTTGTCATCTCCTAGCCTTTTCTAACTTCCTTTTCTTTAACTTCCTTTTCTTTGAAGGTTAGGTCAAAATGACCTAACCTTCCACAGCTGGGCAAAAGAAAAAAAATGCCTAAGTTAACAAGCTGGTTGAAAGGATGGTTGAAAAATATTAGGTCTTTATCTTCTTTACATTAGAGTAGAAAGCAGCTTGAGGTAACTTGTTGTGGACAGGTTTGATGTCTGTCTTTGTTTATTTAAAATATGTCACTACAGATGGTGTGGGTTGAATAAATTTGGCACATTCCAAATTGTTTCATAGCTTTATATAATATTGGTAATCGTATGTGACCTTCAGAGGGCTTCCACACAGGAGGGGAATTGCAGCAATCTGGTTCTCTTGTTGCAGGCGTCAAGCAGAAGAACCACACAATTACGTACACAATTAAATTTAAGAAAACTACACTGAACTTTGAAAAAGGAAAAACACAGTTGTCTTAATTAAAGAGATTTAACTGAACTTCAACTATAATTTAAGAATTAAATAAATAAATGTGAGCTGGCAAGGTGTCACAATGTGAATTTTTTTTATTAGAGGCAAAAGTAAGTGAAAATAAGGGGCAGAAATGCAAAACGAGAGCACAAATGTGAAATGGATTGAGACAAATAATCATTTCTGTCTCAGTTATCGTGATGTAATAATCATTGTAAGACAGAATTGTAATTGAAATTAAAATTCCATTAATTTTTTTAAAAAATCTCTCTCTTTTTCTCCCTCCTTTATCCTAACAGGGGCGCAGTGTGTAATGTGCTGCTCACCTGCTGTAAGGACAGTGTATGTCGGCTGTGGGCAGAGACGCTGTTGCCAGGTGACAGCCTCTTATCTGGTCACCATAAAAACCCTTCTTCTGGCCAACACAGTGAAACGCTTAAATCTTCTGCTGGCCTCTCAAAGAAAAACGGCTGCAATGGGAAGACACACGGACAAGCCTCACAAGAAGTAAGCCACAATGACTTTGACTTTCCTGCTTAAAATAAACACTCAGTATAATCAGCAGGACTTTGCTAACGTTAACACAGTCTAATTAAGCAATCCTGCATTTAACCTTTATTTTCAGTTTCAGCTGTATGACAGTGCAGAAAACAAGGCCTTTTTAGCAACACATCACTCAAAACACATGAAATGTAAAAATCTATACTATTTGCACACAGGCTCGAAATTAAAAATCAAACACAAAAATGCTATTTGTTGTTTCGATAAACAAAAAAATGCGCAATTACTTTAGTTTAATTGTTTTTTTTAATTTGGCAGGACCCTTTGCTCGTGATCAGTTTAAATATAGTTTACTAACACAAGTGAAACACGTGATTTTTATGGTGCTTTATTTGATTTGAAGAATTTCTCATTATACGCCTTTAAGTCTAGCATTGCATAGTAAGACTTGTATGTCAGTGTTTTATTTTTTCTTAAGTGATATTAATAATTAGGATAAACTGAATATTTAAAAGGACCTCACATCATTTTGTGTAAATAATTCTATCTTTATAACAGAGAACAAGCTATGAAATGATCATCAGCGTTGTTCATGACTTCCCTAGATACTCCCATATATGCACTTTATCAGGTGTTCAGATGTCATGCTTTCTTTCCTTTTTGCTTTGAAATGATAATCTGACAGAGTGTTACACTGGCTGCAGAAATTTCATTTCATTTCATCACACTGTTGCATCGGAAACGTTGTGCTTTTTGGGTATAACTTGTCCGTATCAGAAGTATTATTTGTAAAGCTGTATCGCTCTCTAGTTTGTATACAACATGCAAAAAGAAACAAGTTGTAATTTCCTGTGTAGTTGGAAATGGATGGTACAAATGATATGATTTGTGGTTTCCCCTTTTTTCTACAGAAATAATTTCCAAGCTTTTGTATTTTTATGTATTGCACAGTGATAATTTAAGGATGAGAGTAAAAGAACAAAGAGGCACTGAGAAATTTCAAAACAACTTTGAGAAGGTAGATGGAGAGCAACAGAGGTTTGGTATAGTTAAAAGGGAAAATTAAGGGTCTCAGACATGAAGGTTTTTGAAACTGTCTGCCTTTCTGTAATGTGTACGATACCTTAAAATTATACCTCTGACTTTTGATCAGTGTTTAATCTTTTTCAGTTCTCTGGCGCATGTTTGTGTTTGCAATACTGGTGTGTTCTGTTTTAAGTGACCCAGCTTGTTCGCAACATCCTAACCGACATTCATTTTATCTTTGGAAAGTTGTGGGTGTCACCAGTGCTTGAAAAGCTTGGGGCATATTAGTTTACAAAAAAATGGATACGCAGAGTCTGTAAGACTGTAAGACGGTAGGGAATTATTCATTAGAAATCCCAGCAAATGTTCTTGCAAATCAGTGCAGTTAATTAAGCCCCAATATTCTGAATAAGTTGTTATTTGAGAACATCTGGAGGAGGCAAGGTTATGGGATTTCATTTAAAAGTATTTGTACCTGCTTTGTCATGTCTTTTTAATGGTGAGTTTACTTGTAGTCTTCATAAATCTCAAAACCTACAGGTTTACAGCTCATTTTATCTTACTCATTTTGCACCTGTGAGTCTAGATACAATCACATATTTGGTTAAAGAAACTCTGCTTTTAAATGATTGTTTGTCATCCTGTGAGACTTGTTTTCCATTGGGGCATTTAGCTGCAGTCTGCTGTGAGACACCAAATTACATAACCTGAATACCCAATAAACTTTAAAATTTCTTCTATACACGCTCTGTGACAGCCACTCCTCCATGTTGCCAGCTCCTGTTGCTCTGTTTTAAGACAAATTGGGCTCTTCACTTAAATGCAGTTTAAACATCAATACCAATAAATTAAAATCCCACCCTGAGGGGACCACCTGTTCACCAAAGTAGAGTAGCTTAGCACAGACTGGGATGAGAGCTGGAGAGGTTTGTAAGTCGACACAAGTTGATTAATTCACATCAACCTCCAAAAGACAAGCTCAACCTGTCTTTTCAGCCTGAAAAGGCAACAAGGAACAATGGTGTTTCATTTTTCTCTTTTTAATCTTATTTAAGTAGCTCCACATTTCTACAGGTTAATGTAATATTTTAGTGCCTCTTACATTTAGTATTATGCATTTGGATGGCACAGACGATGTCTGCAGTCATAAAATATTAAATTGACATTTGAGCAATACTTCATAATAATCATACTTGTTTTCTGCACAGCTGGATTTTCAAGAATCGCGGCACTATCGGGACATACCTCAGCTATCATGGACCAGCGGCCTGCCTCACCTTCAAAGTGGACACTGTAACCACAAGAAGAGCAGCAATAACATGCCCCATGCCAATGCTCTCTGCCACTTTCACATTGCTGCCAGCATCAACCCAGCCACAGGTTTGACTTGAACACACTCTGAAACTACTTAATAATCCTGTTGATCCCCATCACTGGTATTTTGTTAAATACCAAAAGAAATCTCACAACATATTGAAGAACTAAAGCTTTAACATGACATAAAGTTCTTGATAAAGACGAATGAACTAAAGCACATCATTTGCTATTCCTGAACTGTACAGAGTACATGGATGGTTAACTCAGCTGGAAGTCAGAAGTCTTAACCTCTTGGCAAAAATACCATTAATTTTGCAGATTGCCTGAGGTTGTTTCTTTAACATTCCAATGAGCTTGTGCTCAGTGAGAGCTGTTCAGAGTAACTGTGAGCATTTCATTTTCTTCCTCTCCGTTTTAGTTGGGTAACTTAATTTGACCTGAATTAGGATAAAATCATGTAGACTTATTCAGCCTTCAGGCTGAGAAGTCCTGCAGGATTTGTATGCTTGGATTATGTTTTAGGATACTAAACCATGCTTACATTCATGAAAGTTAATTTGCTCCAGCAGATATATTTTTGTCCTGCATGTCAGCAGCCCGGTCTGATGTATATTTTGTTGTTGTTGTTGTTGTTATTTATTCATTAAGTTTTCTAAATGTTTAACAGCTTATAACTTGTATGTTTCACAGACATTCCCCTGTTGCCCTCCATCTCCTCTCTGAACGCTGTGGATGATGAGGAACCAGGAGGCCCATTTTCTGTCCACTGGCTCAACAACAAAGAGCTTCACTTTACTTTAGCCATGGAAGTCTTTCTGCAACAGCTTCGAATTAGTGTAGAGCAACAGAACGAGTGCTCCAATGAAGGTAGAGAGAAATGATTTGGATGAGTCAGTAATGGGTGTGTGCATGTGAAGCTGTCATAACAGTGACAGTTAAAGTCTAACCTTTAGAATAGAATTTAACATATTGTTTGGCTACCATGATTTGTATTCTTTTCCAGAGCCTGAAAATGAAGATGACTTTGAAGAAGAGGAGAACAGACCAAGTGAACCCCAAGGACCAGGAACAGTGGAGCTGCCTCTGGCAGCAGTGGAGCACCAGTTGGATGTGCTGTTAGAGGAGTGGAATAAAGGGGCCGACATGCTGTTCAGTATTCATCCCATGGATGGCTCTTTGTTGGTCTGGCATGTGGACTGGTTAGATGAATACCACCCAGGCATGTTCAGACAAGCTCAGGTACTTTGCTGCTATTGTTCTTTATATAGAACAGTTGTACATTCATTCTGTTTGTTTCATGAGAGTATTCCTCCAGTTTCTTTCCTCTTTATCTTTTATAGTCTTATTTCAGAGGTTGATACACAGAGAAACTGCACAGTTAGCTGCACAATTGGTCTTAATTTAATCTCAGTATGGCTTTTTCTCTATTATAAATAAATGAACATAAATAACTGTTATTGAAAATGCATGTTCTTCCAAAAGAACACAAAGTAAAAACAAGTCAAGCACCCCCTTGATCAGGACCTGATACTGTGCCTGCGTCTGTCCCATGCAAGCTTGAAATGTTCTTGATTGGTCTGAATAAGAAAGTCTTTGTTAAAAATACAGATACTACAAAATTTTAATGTCTAGCACAACAGCAGGTGAAGAACTTGTCCCTCAAAGTGGGTCGTCATCCGTTGTTTGGAAGTACTTCTGATTTGGCACAAGTAACATTAACTATAAAGAAATCATCTGCAAAAAGTGCTGTAGAGTTAACTAGTCTGTAAGGCAAGACTACTAACTTATATTCAGCCTCCTGAAAACATGCCAAAAACTGCAGTATTATTAATGCATGAAGGCTAAGAAAAACAATGCAGATGTTGCCAGCATGAGTCATTCAACCTCATCTGAGACATTTATAAAAGCAAGCCTGTACACCACATCTGCATAACCATCTAGCTCCCAAAGATCCATCTAATCACAGTTTATTTGGGCAGAGACAAGTGTCCAGTAAACACAGTGAACAGTAACAAAGGCTTTGGAGAATTGGCCAGCATGCTGCTGTTATCTATTCTGGAATTATTTTTCTGGTAAAACCTACACCATATGCAAAACATTTGCTGCTAAGTTTTATTAATCATGCAGGTACAATCGATGGGGTGAAAGACTTGATTTTTCTTCTTAGAGATTTACTTAATTTAGGTCAGTGAGGAAGTTCAGTATTATTTTTAAGCAACTATTTTACATTAGTGGAAATACTGCACAACATAAAAACAAGTTTATGTTTAATGAAAATTGTAATTAAAACCTTTTTTCCACTATAATCAATAAATAACAGTGATCTCAATATTGATCAAAATAATTGTTAATCATTTGACCATAATCATGCAGCAATCAAAGGTAACTGAATTCTGAATTCTGCTCAAAATATAACTTTAACCTTTAGATTAAACAGTTTTCTATTTAGTTATTTGTTTATATTCAGAATTTCAGAAAGTGCTTTGTGGGAAATCATTAATTTATCATCAGAGTAAGGTTGTGATTTATTTTCACAGTTGTGATGGTGTACTTGTTCTAATGTCTTCTCATCTGGCGACTCACACAAATATATTGTACTTGTCTATGACTTCATATCAAATTCAGACATGCCCTAGTGCATTTTTATGAGCAGTAAAAATAATGAGGACAGAGAATCTGGTCATTCAGGCACAAAACTGAATCTCAGGTTTCATTGGCATTCATTTTTTAGGCCTGGCTGTTTTAATTAGTTTAATTAGTCCTCCTCTTTAAATCTGAGCTGCAAATTACAGTCACTTTTGATGACATTGCTATGACATCTCTTTCTGTCTCAGGTGTCGTTTGCATCCCGCATTCCTGTAGCGTTCCCCGCAGGTGACGCCATCTCCCTGAGCCAAAGTGTGGTAATGTATGCCTGCAACAAGAACGTGGATCTAGCTATCCAACATGGCAGACAGCGACCGCCTGGGAGCACATTGCCTCAAGCCAAATCTGCTCTAATAAGCTACGGAGGTCAAGGAAAATCTGCACCCAGCAGTAGTCTTCGATTAAGCATATTTACCCCCAATGTCCTTATGATCTCCAAACATGCTGATGGCTCTTTAAACCAGTGGGCAGTCAGCTTTGCAGAGGACTCTGCTTTCTCGACTGTGCTCAGTGTCTCTCACAAGTCACGGTACTGTGGTCACCGCTTTCACCTCAATGACCTGGCCTGTCACTCGCTGCTCCCTCTTCTCCTCACCACCTCACACCACAATGCCTTGAGGACGCCAGAGGCAGACAGCATCTTGGTTCCTCCAGAGGCGGCCTCCTCTGGTTTTTCTCATTCTGCATCTCTATCTCGTGGGTCACGACCCACGCGGGTGTCCCTGGGTATGGTTTCCCAGGATCCCAATGCGATCTACAGTGAGCTGATTTTATGGAGAGTGGACCCCGTCGGCCCGCTGTCGTTGTCAGGCGGGGTCTCGGAGCTTGCTAGAATCAATTCTCTCCATGCATCAGCATTTGCTAATGTAGCCTGGCTGCCCACACTCATTCCCAGCAGCTGTTTAGGTGAGAAAATATTATTACTGGTCAGATTGCTAAGTACTTTATTGTGTGTTGCCTTAGCAAAAAGGCAGTAATGAGATTTTTTTGTTTGTTTTGGGTTTTTTTGGGGGGGGTTTTGTTTTTTGTTTGGGAGGGTTGATTGATGTGAAGGATTGTTTATTGTTATTGTTTTCTATATAGTTAACTATGTCCAACTAAGAGTAGGTCTGAGACGAGTCTCCATGTGTGGTTATTAGTCCACTTGACACATCTACTGTGCATTGTAGATAAATGTACAAAAGCAACTTACTTTACCAAATGACTTCAGATTTTCTGAATTAAACATGAGTGAATGTTAAATCTCAGTAGTGTTCGCTTGACATATTTATTTAGAAAAAACAAGCATAATAGTGGTAACATTCAATTGTTTTTCTTTTTAGGTTTGTACTGTAACTCTCCCAGTGCCTGCTTCGTGGCAAGTGATGGCCAATCACTCAGGCTTTATCAGGCTGTCATTGAGGCTAAGAAACTTCTGAGTGAGCTCTCCAATCCGGAAATATCAGTAAGTGATCAAGCCTGACAATTTTCATGCACATTAATAGCAACACTCAGCCATTTATAGAATCTGTCAAATAATGTACGTCACTGTTTTGCCATTTTGTTATTACTAGTGTTGGCCTGAGATGACTTGGAGAAAAATGACTGTAGGCGAAATTATATAACATGAAACATTAATTGGAGTGAAACATTTAAAACTCAGGGAAAAAAAGTAGTATGCAGCAAGAAGAGGAGAAATTGTTATATAAATGTTTTTGGGTTTGTTTGGTTTTTTTGCATTTCTTTTATTGCGTTTACTATGCCACCTGTTAGCTGTCAGTTGCAAGATGTTAAGTGATTTTCAAATTGGTAAAATAATTTCCTTGCATATTTAAACTGTGTAATACTAATTTATAAATATATGCAGATGATTTTTTGTGTGTGTTTGCCACCTTTCAGAAATATGTTGGGGAGGTTTTCAACATCATCAGTCAGCAGTCCACAGCAAAACCAGGGTGTATTATAGAACTGGATGCCATTACTGACTTTGTAAGTATACACGGAGTCCAAGAGAACCGAATTGTTTTCTCACACTAAACAAAGTTCAACCTCCTTTATTTGGGGACTTTCTGATTGTCTCATCTAACAGTAGACAGACATTGTCAGAATCTTTGAAGGTTTTCCCCTGAAAACAAACCAAAAAAAAACCCCATTGTTGACTTGCAAACCATTTGTGGCATGAAGCATTCGGCAGTGGCCTGAGTCGCTGAAAGGTCAACCACAATAATAAAAGGCAAAAAAAACCTCCCTCGTCTCCTTAGGGTGTGCGTGTCTTTGTGCATGTACTATTAATACAGCCTGTGTCTATGTCAGTGTGTAGACAGAAAATGATGTTCAGAGTCTACATCTGATGTAGTTTGACAATATCTGCTGCTGTTCTCTGCAGCAGGGGAAGGAGACACAGCTCCTGCATGTTTTTGAGGAACATCTGATTCTTGGTACTGAGATAACGGAGAGCATACATGAAACTCCCGACTCTCGCACGGGTAAAACCTATTTTTCCTAGTTTTCATGCCTGTATTTAATAGCAGCTGCTTGCATCTTTCATTAAAAAAATCACTGTGTGGGTTTCTCCCCCCCTGCAGCCTCCAGTAAACCAGCCTTCTCAGCCCGCTTTTTTCTGGTGGTGGTAGAATTAAGCCCAACAGGTCGCTCACTGCTCCACATGTGGCATCTCCATCTTGCTGCTCGACCAGTCACTATGGGTGGGTACTTATACACTCATACACCCTAAAAGTTGGGTGATGTAAGAGAGGTTTTCTGCCATCCTGTCTAACCTTAGCCAAAATAAATGATTGCAGACCATAAAGGGAAGTTTTTAAGGGTTAAAAGAGCTGGAAGTGTTGCAAAATTATAATTAGTAACTAAGTAATGACTTTATCACTGTAGATGCCTTGCATTTTTTAAGTTCCAAGTCCAGATTTGTCTCCCTTGCAATCTTTATTACAAGTCTTCTGTGTAAAAGTTGTAAAATTACTAAAAGTATCTCTAATGATTGAAAGAGACCTCCAGTATCACAGTGTGCTTTAGCCAGATGGTGATTCATCTGTTGAAAGATTTGTTTTTATAGATTTTTCAAATAATGACTCTGATGAAGTGTAGTAATGGTGAATGGATTTGACCAAGCCTAACTGTTCTAAATATATTCCCACTTTTTGTATGCCCACAGAGGAGACTGCAGCTCATAAGGATCTCACCACGACTTCTCCCTTGAACAGCTCTCAGTTTGTCTATGACGCACCCAGTTCTCCGGTAACTCAGAAGAGTAAATCCTGCACTTCCAATCTGCAGAGTGCCTGTCGTCTCAGCCTCACAACACACAGGCTGTACAGCCAAGAGCTGGCTCTTCCAGCAGAAGTGGAAGCCATCAGTGTTACTCCCTCGGCAGGTGAGGGACAATGAGGACAGGCATTCTTATTCCAAGGACGCAAAGCAAAACCACTTTGTTTCCTTATGCATATTGATGCATGCTAAGGTTCAATGTTGCAGCTTGAACCTAAACTCTAAATAATTGATCGGCTAGCTAATGATGGAAGAAGTTACTCACTAAAGTCATTTTAGGCATTAAATCTTATGAAATATCATGAAATCACATGAAATTATTCAGACATACCCACCACACAATCGGTGCAGTACTTAGCATTTTTTATTGGCGAGACTTGTCAATACAGTAAGCGAGACATAACAGTTTGTGCAGAATTTTCCTAACGGGATGGTTCAATTTTGATATTTAGAGAAAGCTAATATGTAGTCTATATGCTATATGTAGTCATGGGACAACATCCATACACACTCTTGAGTAAACCCATCAAAAATGATTAAACCGTTGCGTATAAATGACATCTTACCAGTCTGAAGTAAAGTGCACATCGTAGTTTCCTTTTATTTCACCATCAATGTCCTTGTATTGGGGATGATTTATTATAAGTAATTAATGACGTTTCCTCTGTTGTGACATGTGATTATGAATTGATGAAAAACGTTATGAGTGGAATGTAAGAATCACAGAAAAACACTTAAAAAAGAAAACAGCTGAAAGCTACCAACAAACTCGGATTGCCATCAGAACTCAGTTGATAATTATTAGTGTTTGATCTGACCTGTGGTATCACAGGCTCTGTCTGCATCATGTAAAGAATTCCCCTTGAAGTTGAGTTGTTAATGATTTTGATGAGGCGGTGTAAACCACCAACCACTGTGTCTCTTCCAATGTGTGATGTTTATGGTCCATTGTTGGTGCTAGAGTGTCGAAATACCTGATTGTGACTTTGCTTTCTCCTGCACTTAAATCAATTTATAATGTACACTTATTTTCTTTTCACAAATGAAGTGGTTTAATGCTTCTATAAGATTAGTTTGGATACAGTGAGAACCTAAGACAGTCTAAAAGAGGGTGCTTCGTGCAAAAAGTGTATTGGATTTTATTTTTCTCTTTATTTTTCTTTAGGTTGTTTACTAAGGCAGTGGTGTATTTTTGTGAACTGAGTTATAATTTAGTGTGTACTTGCACCTTAATATGAAAGAATGCATTCAGGCTTGTTCTGTGTTGAACATGGTGCATAAATGTTTTTTAGGTCAAGGTTTTTAGGTCAAAGTTGGTAAGATTGTGGCAACACTGTTAAGATAAAAATGAGCAGGGTGCACAGTGAGACAGGAAGCCGACTTGTAGATTAAGAAAAGCGTGTATGGCTGAAAGAGGCCTGAGTAAAAAGCTGCTGCTAACATTATTGGAATGAAACATAAGAATAGACGAAGGCAATCTTTTGTTTCGTTTACATTGTATTTTTTTTTTAATATATCTGCCAAATGTTTTCAAAATTGAATAAATCACAGAAATTTAACTCTAATGATATTATAGATCAAATCTTTCTTTGCTAATGGTGCATTACTTTTCTTCTCAGGTCACCTGAGTGCGTCATGTTCTCTTCCAGCCGGCCACGTGCCTTATCTCCTTGCTACTTTCTGTTCTGATGGTAAGGTGCGCTTCTGGAGGTGTAATGTCATGACAACAGAACCCCCCACTGTGGACAACTTGGTGTACCAGTGGGAGGAATGGCCTCTCCTGGTGGAGGAAAAACTTCCCAGCAGCAGTGCAGTAAGTGTGCCAGGCCGGCCCATTGAGGTCAGCTGCTGTCACGCTGGACGGTTTGCAGTTGCCTACAAGCAGATGCCTAGCACACCTCTGAACCTATCTCCTCATCTGAATGCTCATGGACCTCTGACTTCTCCCCCAGCCTCTGCATCTTCCCCATTTGTAAACTACAGCACCACCAACACCCACCTGACCCCGACCCTTAATGTGCCGCATAGCCCAAAACCCATTCACAGCCCTAATGCAAGCACTCGAGAGCCGCTGGTCCACATTGGCATCTTTCAGTGCGAGTCCACTGGTGGTTCGCAGTGGATTCTGGAGCAGACCATAGTATTGGACAATACAGACCCTATGTCCAGCTATCCTTTAAGTAGTAGTACCACTGCAAGTGCCAGCATTCCAAGTAACATGGATTTATCCATACAAAACGAGAACTGTCTTGGTTCTACTGGTAAGAGTCTGGTTCACTTGGACTGGGTTTCCCAGGAGGATGGATCACACATTCTGACTGTTGGCATTGGGACAAAGATATATATATATGGTCGTCTGTCTGGAAAGCCTCCAGATCTGGGAGTGTCTTCTGATGCTAATAGAGACCAAAGCTTGTCTCGCCTGGTTCTGCTTCGATCGGTCAGTCTGTTCTCCTCTGTCGAAGGCTCACCACCTATCCCAGTCTCCCTGTCCTGGGTACGAGATGGAATCTTGGTAGTTGGCATGGAGTGTGAAATGCACGTGTACTCTCAGTGGCAGCCTCCAGCACCACCCAAACCGACTGTCACAGTTGCCCAGGACAAAGACATCAGCAGCAGTGTTTCCTCCATAGTCTCAGCTGTCAGACAGTGCCAGGAGGAGGGTCTCAGCCCTGGGGCCCCCACTTCTTCACTTTCTCTTCCCAAAAAGACCCTGACACGATCAATGACGAGTCTGGCTCAGAAGCTCAGTGGGAAGAAAACCGCTTATGACTTACCTGTAGAAATGGAAGATTCTGGTCTTTTTGAAGCAGCTCACCAACTTTTTCCAACTCTACCCCAATACCACCCTGTACAGTTGCTAGAGCTTATGGACCTAGGGAAGGTAAGTTAAATAAATTACTCAATTACTTTTTGTACTCAGTCTTTAGCAGTAATAGGCTTTTTTTTTAAGTGTAAGTCTAGTCTCCAATTACTTTTGAGCTTCTAAAATGGGAGGGATTGTGTGTAAAAATGGCTCTAATTCCTGAACAGTTACTGTATTACTTTTGTATATTGTAATACTTGAATTCGAGCTGAAAGTCTGCTCTTCAGTCACATCTTGATTCTTTGATTTGAAATCCACGGTGGTGGCAAGAAACTACAAAAAAATGTCATTGTCTAAATACTTGGACCTGCGTGTGTATGTGTCTGATCTATTTGTGTATTGTCAGATGTTTTTGCTTGTGTGCTCTATCTTTTTTCCTTTGTCCCCTGTGTTCTTTCTTCCAGCTTCCTTTCCTGTGTGTCTCTGCTTTCAATATCCTGCTCCCCGTCTCTCATTTCCTGTTTTCTTTCGGTCTTCAAGATTACATTCTGTCTATTTCTCTCTCTATCCTCTTTACTCTTGATACTCTCCCCCCCCCCCCAATTCATATTAGTATTTATTTATTCCTTCCTCTCCCCCCCCCCCCCCCCCCCCCCCCCCTCCCATGACACTGTTTTCCAACTAAAAATAATGTAGTAAACTTGTATATGTTCTTTAGTCCATCTTTGTGTTTGAAGTTAGATTGATTTTATTTTTCTTTAATAAAATAACATTAGGACAATATAATCTTGCCAAATTTACTTTAGTTGATGCTATAGGTTCGTTGTACTTCTACCATTAACTCTGCTCTTATAAAATTATGTCATTAATTTCAGTTGAGAATTGATTAGTGTATCTTTCTCACTGTCTCTGTTGCTACCTGGGACCTAAAGGATTACACAGTCCACACTGCACCTGTTCAACATAGTCAGTCACTATAAACTAAACCACAACAGAGTAAACTACCCACTCACTGTCCAGTGTAAACCTTAAATTGTTTTTAATTGTTTATTGTCTTTTCATTTGTAAAAACTCAAAAAGATTTTAGTGTGTGGAATATCCAGATAACTTGTCGTGTACAGATCAAATTTCTCATCCAATATCTCTATTACATCAGAGCCATTGAGTAAGTTACTTAATCAATGGCTCTGTGTGGCATCAGCTAAAAGGACCAGTGAACTGCAGGATATGAAACCTGAGCTCATTTTGTATTAAACTTCCGGTCAAATCTAATTACTCAGTAATTGAAGGACCTTGAATGCCATTTCAGATCCCTCTTTAACCCCTGCGTGGGTACACAGGATGCATTTGTCGATGATGTGTTTGACTAAATTGGACTGAAGTATTAAGTAGCTGGCTTCCAGTTACCTGCGTGTTGCTTCAGCTAATGGAGCTTCCAGTGTAGTTTCTTGAGATTTCCTGACAGAACTAAGTGCTGAGTAAACTGTATAATCAGTACATGCCAAAGTCTGCTATTTGGTATCGCTACAATATGTTTGAAGCACCAAAAAAGCATTATTTATGGGCTGTTTAATATTTTATTTAAAAAAAACTTTTAATAATAGTTGTCTGATTTCCACAATAGCTTAAGCAGTAGTAAGGTGGACCGATACAATTAAAAGCCATGAAAATTTCCAAAAACTGCTTTTGTTGTGGTTGCTGAACAAAATCTGAAATGTATTCTGATTTATTATATTGATATTGTTCATCTGTCTTCAGGTTCACCGTGCCAAAGCTATCCTCTCCCATCTCGTGAAATGCATTGCTGGAGAAATCATAACACTTCAAGACAGTTCCACCAGTCCCGAAAAACGTGTGCGGTCTCGAACCATCAGTGTTGGGGGCAGCACAGCCACGGATCAGAAGATGTTCAGCAAAGCAGAGAACTCGTCCGCTGACTACACAGAGATAAGCTCCATCCCTCCACTGCCTCTTTACGCCCTTCTAGGAGCTGATGACGACACACCAAAACCTGGTGGGTATATACAGCATGTGATTTGAGAATAGTGGTCCCTCACTATAACGCGGGTCACTTTTCGTGGCCTCGCTGTTTCTCGGATTTTTTCTGTGCAATTTTGCATGCTTTTTTTTTTCTTTCTTTTTTTCTTTTTTTTTTAACAGCGTGTTGTGTTCTCCGTCCTGATTGGCTGTAGACCATTGTCATTCAGTCTCCTCCGTGCAGTGTCTCCTGTACAGTCACATTTACATAAATCTTTGATCGCTAGCAGTGTGACTCTGAAGTGCTGTACTGTTTGTACGTTTTCTCCCCAACAAACACAACAATATCAACAAAACATTTTGTACTGTCAAAGGCATGTGCGGTAGCCTGAAAACAGGGTTTGATCTTTGGTTTCATTCTATAATACTGGACTTAGTTTTCTACAAAGGTTTGAACTTTGAGGGTGTTTAAACAAGAGAGAAAAGTGTGAAAATGTTCATGCCTGTCTGAGAAAAGTGTATGAAGTGTGCCAGGCAGCAGGAAAAGAGAAGGTTATGGATGTAATGAAGGACGAGATGTAGAAGGCTGTGTGATAGAAGACGATGCAAGGGACCGGGAGCAACTGAAAGCAGAAGAACAAGAAGACTTGGTGAACAAGAACACTCTGCACCATGGGTACAAAAGCATAAGCCTTGGCTTTTTTGTTTTTCTACTTTTTGCTGCTGTTTTTGCCTTTTTGTTTTCCTTTGTTGACCTGGCACTCTGCAGGTGAAAGCATTTCACGACTAAGACTGAAGCCTTATTCACACAAGTCTAATATTATTATTTGAGACTTGTTGTATAAAGCTCGTTGAGTGCTCAAGTGGAATAGCAAAGTGCTATAAAAGAACCAGTCCATTTACCGTTTATCTTGGGACCTCTATGTAATGATTGCAGAAGTCAACTGTGACCTGATTCAAAGTAAATGTTCCACAGCTAATAACATAACATACTTCATCAAACAAAGATGTTCTGTGATAGTATAAGTCCACTAATAATCAGGATGTCACTGATTTCTTTGATATTTTCTATAAACAGCATTATGGATGCTCTGTTGGCAGTTGAATGAAAATAAATGGAAGGTAAAAGGCGAGCTTGAATCCATCAGAATAACAAAAGTCAGAAGCATGACTTGCTTGGCAGCATTTTGTAAAGAACTTGTTGCCTTTTTTTTAACATGCTCGGCAGTTATGTGGCAGCTTATTAATATTAATATTAGTGCTGTCAATAGATTAAAAAAATTAACTAATTAATCTCACAATTTTCTCTAATTAATCGTGATTAATTGCAATTACTTGATCAATAGCCTGGCTAGCTGGCTTTTTCAACTTTATATTTAAGCTTGTAACAGACATTTATGCAATATAATGAAGTAAATGGAGAATAAACACAAAGAATGTGTGCTTAAATTCAAAGAGAATTTGAATAGTTTTAGCACAGGTTCTTTTTAAAACTTTTTAAAAACCTACATACTAATAGGTAAGTATACACTAATATATAATATATATATGTTAGTTCTTTCAAACAATTACAATTTTTAATCGGACTCATCACAGGGTTACTGTAGATTAATTTTGATTAATCACAATTAAATATCATTCATTTTTAATCTACGTTAATCACATTTCATTTTGCATGAGCAAACAGACTCAGAAAAAAAAGGGAAAATATATGCATTTAACATGTTTATTGAACATCTTGAACATTCATGTTAACAAAAAACTCTGTAAACACTCTCTCTCTGTCACGCTTGGGGAGGCACTTAAAGTCCTTGAAACGAGGAACCAAAGCTATGTAAAGCAGCGGTCCCCAACCCTTTTTTTGCGCCACAGACTGGTATATGCCCGACAATATTTTCACGGACGGGCCTTTAAGGTGTCGCGGATAAATACAACAAAATAAAACTAGTACCGGTGCGGGAAAAAAAGAAGTTTTATCCACAACACACGTGAAAAGACCCAGGAAAACCGAGATAACGATAAAAAAATAACGCTAAAAACCCTGAAAACCATACATTTCACACCCGAGCCTCAACTCTCGCGGCCCGGTACCAAACGACTCACGGAACGGTACCGTGAGGTAGACTTACTGAGTCCCCGATGCTCCGTGAGTGGTTTGTCGGAAGCTGGATGACGTGTTAGCCAAAGTCCTAGCAGCATCCCCGACTAACATATGCTTCGCATCAATGTCATATTTTAAGCTGCAAGTGCTTCGGTGAAAAGAAAATTCCTTCTTGCACAATGTGATTGGTTCAGCTGGCCGTTACTCCCAGATCAACTGCCCATTTGCGCATGTGTGAAGGTAACTACTTGGACAAACTGCCCGAAATGCGTGGACAGAAATATTTCAGGGATTTTGAGTCATTCTGCACTCCAGATGCATTAATAGCGTTAAATTTTTTTTATCGCATTAATCATGATGACAGCTTTAATAACGTGTTAAGTTTGACAGCACTAATTAATATTAATATTAGGTCCCCAGGGGTATCGAGAGACGTCAGTAAATCTGAGTGAAACACAGACTTTTCATGCCACGTGAATATGCAGCATAAAACGTAGATGTTGGGGGGTATTTTTAAAGGTCATACATAAAGTCCCTTGTTAACACCAATCCCATGTGAATAGGGCTTATTCCTCTGGAGGCAATAACAGCCCTGAACATAAAGCTAGACCAGTGGTGACAGTTTGATAGTGCTGAATTGAAAATGAATGTTTATGACTTTTTGAGAGTATGCCTGCATATTTGTCAGAAATCAAAAATGTTCTGCAGATATGCATTAAAGCAGGTACACAAACAAGAACAAAGAAATGGTATTTATATTGTAAAACCAGTTACTATTATTAACCACCTCGCCTTAAGGTGAAGAAACTGAGAATAACAACTACACTTCTTTCAGATTTTCCCTCATTATCTGTCTGGGGATACATGGTGAAAAGAATGAAAGCAAATGCATGTATACAGTTTTGGGTTGTTGTTTTTTTTTTTAAAGCTCTCTGATATTTTAATCTGCCATCTTCCCAGCAGGAGGATACTTTTCTTCAGGCCTCTTGTGAAATACTTGTCTCATGTTATTTAACTCTGTCCTACACTTCCTTACAGATAAAGTGGGCAGTGTGAGTGGAGATAGTGGGCATGGTTCCAGCCACACCGATGCTTATGATGAGCTCTTTCACACACCCAACGTGATGGATCTGGACCCCCTGGACAGTGATCAAGAGAAAACAGGAAATAAGGTGAGCTCTTTCGGTATTCCATTGTATAGATTACAGAAAGCATTAATCCAAACTGGGACTCTCTCCCTACCATTCAGTGCATGCAAATGACATGACTGTTAATTTTCTAAGAAAACTGATTTTCTGTGCTGTTGTGAAAACTTTGTGACACTGGGTTCATTTAGACATGCAGACTCAGATGTTTTATGCAGAAGGATTTACTGCTGCAAGATCAATAATCGACATATTATCACCCAGTCCTGAAAGCACTTGTTTTTTGGCAAGCGGTATTCATATTAATTCTAGAAATTTGCTTTAGTACGATATAAAAATAACACATTTTTAACCTGTTTATGCTGGCCCATTTATATGCATCTTTGGTGCACACATCCTTGGACCAGGGACACTGCAGTGAGAATAAGACTCTTTCTGAAAGGTCCATCAGCTCATTCCTGCCTGCTGTGTCACATCTGGCTAAAGCTCCTTTTTACGGCAGGAAATGTCCCAGTGCTCCTAACAGGCCGTCTGTTCTTGGTAGCCAAGACATGCATCTCAAGGTTTATTTTAAATTTACTCCTGCCTGAAAAAGCAGGCCAGTCGAATCTTCATGATGGGCCTTATTAATGCATTAAAAATCTACATTATTAACTAATCTCTAGATTTTTGAAAAAAAGGTTACTGCATTTGAAAAAGCTTATATAGTCAGTTTACACATAGAATATCATGCTTATGTTGTGAAATTGAATCCAGTGATGCTGTATTCTGCTTTGTAACATTATTGACCGATTCTGTATTGTCTTTTGTAAATTGGAAATATCAAACAGTGAATTTAACAGGTTGGCACCTTTTCTGTCCCCAGGTTATAGACCTGTCCCAGTACAGTCCTACATACTTCGGTCCAGAACACGCCCAGGTTCTGTCCAGCCATCTCCTCCACTCCAGTTTGCCAGGATTAACTCGTATGGAGCAGATGTCTCTCATGGCACTGGCTGACACCATTGCTTCTACAAGCATAGACCTCAATGACAGCCAGGGCAAGAGCAAAGGTACTGCAAGGAAATGATAACATAAATACAGACTTTTCAGATGGGTAAAAATTTAGTAAATAAGCTCTGTTATCATTCTTTTTACCTCCAGGGGGAGAGACATTGGATGAGTGCGGTCTGAAGTTCTTGCTAGCTGTCAGACTTCACACTTTCCTCTCTACTTCG
This sequence comes from Rhamphochromis longiceps, assembly GCF_057381845.1. Lineage (NCBI taxonomy): Eukaryota > Metazoa > Chordata > Actinopteri > Cichliformes > Cichlidae > Rhamphochromis > Rhamphochromis longiceps. The sequence continues at coordinate 33,499,065 of NC_140568.1, read as the reverse complement.
CTGCCTCCAGCCCACAGAGCACAACTACTGCGGCAAGGTACAGTGGTGTTGTTTCAAACTCTTTTATGTCAAATGTCCTTCAAAAATGATGCGAGGTCTTGATTTTGAGTCTTTTGTGAACTTCTGCTTTGCTGCTTGTAGTTTTATAGCCCTGTTATCACTGTAATTCCTGAATGGGCAGAAACAAAAGTTATTGACATTTTTGTTTTTTACTGCGTTCTGTCACAGTAATGTCATCGCCCCTTGTAAAAATAGAGATTTATAATTTCCTTTTCCTCTCTTTGCAGGCTTGTCAACATGTCACTATGCCTGGGGTTTCCACTCTGAAGCTGAGGAAGAACTCCTGAACATGCTACCTGCAATGCAAAAGGGAGAGCCAACCTGGCCTGAGCTGCGCTCAATGGGTGTTGGCTGGTGGCTTCGCAGCACTAACAAGTTACGCAGATGCATTGAAAAGGTGAGGCGAACAAGTTAGCTGTCGGATCCCAAATGCTAATCCCTGAGCCAGTGCCACTTTTGTAAATTGACTTATTTGAAGTAGAAATTTTCAGACTATAGTTGGTTATAAATCTGCGTATTAAAGAGTTTGCTTTTTTTAAAATATCTTACTAAAGATTTAATGATCAAATAGTTCATGATCTGGTAATTTATGGGATCTACATGGTAATACATATTAGAAACTAGTTTGAAGATCATAAACACAAAATGGGAAACTATTTTTTGGTAATATCTTAATGGCTATTCCCATGAAAAAAAGAACAACGTACAGTGAACGATGTAACATCGGTTTTCGATTGTATTTTGCGGAGTGAACATTAACCAATAAATTGATTCAATTAATTTTTTTTATCTAGATTGCCTTTTCTTTTTTTTTTTCTTCAAAAAAAAGCATCCGTATAATTTAAGCGTGCACACTTAACAGCTCTGAAGGATGTCAAATAGTATGTTAGGCCTGTTTGCTTCCTCATGGGTGTTCAGTTTATAAGTGAAATACTCGCAGGTATATGGGAGTACAGTTGTGCTGAGGCTGCTCTAAACTGCAGCATACTGAGTTACTCCCTAAAATGACCCATAAATTTGCAACTTGTTCTGTGGATAATGCTGTGTGGTGTGCGGTGGGAGAGACTGAATGTACTTTTCCTTCTATTTTGTCAGGTTGCCAAGGCTTCTTTTCAGAGAAATAATGATCCTCTGGATGCAGCTATATTTTACCTTGCACTGAAAAAGAAGGCAGTGGTTTGGGGACTGTACAGGTAAATGAAACTGGCGTGATTTTTGCATATGAAATACACATACAGTTATCACATTTGTTACTAGATTTAACCAAGGCTAGCTATGTTAGAACGCTGAAGACCAGTGAATTTAATATTTCTGCTTTCAATCCCTAATCTCATTCTCCCCAGGTCTCAGAAGAATGCTAAAATGACAGAGTTTTTCCACAACAACTTCAGCGAAGACCGGTGGAGAAAAGCAGCACTGAAAAATGCCTTTTCTCTGCTGGGAAAGCAGCGGTTCCAGCATTCTGCAGCCTTCTTCCTTCTAGCCGGCTCCCTTAAGGATGCTGTGGAGGCAAGTGGAAAACAGACATAAAACAGTGTTTCCAAGAACCATCTTTTTTCCCTTCAACACCTCCGACGCATCTCAGCTCGCTAAACCTCAGTTAGAAACCTTACTGCAGTATGAGTTAAGTCAAGTGCTCCTCCTTTTCATTTGCAAACTGCCTGTAACTTAGTAAGCGTTGGGGGTTTTTTGTGTTTTTTTTTTTTTTTTTTTTTTTTTTCCCTCAACAGTTCATAGTCAAGGGCAATGTTTAATGATCTATTCAAAAGCAGAGAAACCACATTGCTCAAAAACAGAGCACACCAGCAGTATTTCTGTGGTGTTCTTTGTATTATTAAAACACCTCAATACATTTCCACTGTGGTGTCTTTGTCAAAAGCTTTTAGCACAATTCTCTGAAGCATTTTTGATGTTGGCAATTGACTCTTGGGTGTTGCTGTCGCTACTTCTTTTTGGGTGAATTATCAGTTGCATGTTATCTCATTCATAAACCAGCATCTCTGACCCCCTTTTTAGACTCTACTTAATGCCTCTTACATTATATTTGGAGAGTGCTGGTTAGTTAATGTGAAAACATGTGTTTGTTGTGAATAGTGGTTTGAAAGCTTGGCGTCAATCAGTGCGAGCCACAGAAATGTCCAGAAAGCTGCTCCTGGTCATGTCGATTGTTTAACCTTTAATTTGTCAAGGTTATTTCTGTTTAGTGAGTCCCTGAAGCAGTGGGTCACATTATTTCATCTGCATGAGTAACTGAAAGCCCTTTAAGCATTTTATGGAAATAAGCACCACTCAGGCAAAGGGCTATCATTGACTTTGCTCAAGTCTGTCTGACTGGGAGGTAGTCTCATTGATATGCACCTCACACCTTCCCAGTTGGGAGCAACCACAACAACTTGAACTAGTCACTCAGTTTTTGCTGTGAGCACAGGCTTTTGTTGTTTGCATTTTTGGCCCTTTCCTTTCCATTTTGACAGGTAAACAACAGTTTCAGATGATCAACACATACCAAGTCATATGTATTATTTATCTGCTCTACCTCACTCAGTCTTGCCAGTAACAGAATCCACTGCTAAAAAATACCTGGCTTCTTTGTCGTCCTCTAGGTGTGTATAGAGAAAATGCAGGACCTCCAGCTAGCGTTGGTGATCTCAAGGTTGTATGAGTTTGAGTTTGAGACGGCATCCACCTACAAAAAGATCCTCCAGAGACATGTTTTAGGACAAGACAAACAGGTGTGCAGACACCAAAAGTTGTTTTTTCAGTTTTAAGTGTATAATTTGAGCAAAATACCAAATGTTTGAATCCATAACATGAAAAAACGCAAGATGAGCCGTTGTAATTAGTTCATGAATTTCAGATTCCGGCACACCAAGACCCATTTCTGCGGAGCATGGCTTACTGGGTCCTGGAGGACTACAGCAAAGCCTTGGATACTCTACTTGAACAAAAAGCTAACATTGCCAGATCTGGGTCTGCTGAGAACCGATATGACACTGGTAGGTCTGCTGTGCTCTTTATGTTCTTTAACTAGAAAAATTCCATAAAAAAATATATTTGTAACAATAGATCTGTTACACTTGGTTTCACTGTCTGATTCACATTACTACAATCTTTTTTTTTTTTTTTTAAGCTAATTAAGAAATCAAGAAAATAGGGCATAGTGAAAATTTAGGTTCATACACATACCATCATTTCTGACCACATTTGTTTTAATAGCTGTCTACAGTGAACTTTAGCTTTTCTAAATGGAGTTTCTCAGATAAATTTAAGTATAATATAGGAATCCAATCCAGTTTTCTGATTTTTATCTTACCACTCCTTTAAAATATAGAACAGTTGTTTCAAGGGCCATTTTATTTATGAATGGAAAAATGTAATTCAGCCAGAATCTGCCTGTCAAAAGATTCCTTTGTAAATTTCTGTTTGATATAGCCTTTGTTGTCAGAATATCAAAGGGCTGTCCAATATAGGTTGTCAGATAATAACACGAGGTAGACTGAAAGTGCTGCAGATTGTAATACACACTAAGGTTAAGTCCTCATTCACAACCTTGCAACTATTTTTGGTTCGTTAAGTGAGCTGAAATTGCACAAGGAACCTTCTGACCACAGAGCTCAATTTATTAAAAGAAATTATAACCAGCATGAATTATGAATGGATGAAGAAATGAACTTAAAGTGAACCTCACTTTGACTTAAGGGCCCAACCAGTCCCACATTAAAATTCTGTGACATGTGGTTGGTAAATGATGCTTCTCAGAGCATGCTTAGTATGGTTCTAGCAAAGGTAACACAGCTTATAAAAACTGCAAAACGGTTCTTTAACTCTGTAGACATTTCTGCTGCCAGGTACTCTGACATTTTTATACCTCAATGAAAATGAGTGAACATGATGCTTCACCTCTAATTTAACTGTCAGTTTTTGAGCTTCCATCTACATCAAATCAAAATTTATTTATATAGCACATATTAAAACAACAATGTTGACCATAGTGCTTCACAGTCAGTAAAAGCACGAGACAATTAAAACAAACAATAAAACAGGACAACAAACAATAGGTAACAACACAACAAGCTAGAACAGCCAACTAGTTAGAATCAAAAGCCAAAGTAAAAAGTTTTAAGACGTGATTTAAAAGACTGGATAGACTCGGCAGTACGAATATGAACAGGGAGGTTATTCCAGAGTTTAGGTGCCACGGTTGCAAAGGCCTGGTCACCTCTCGACTTCAGTCGAGACCTAGGTTGTGCTAGGACCATGTGATTGGACGATCTTAAGTGCTCTGCTGGGATTGTATAAGTCGAGTAGTTCAGAAAGATAGCTGGGCGCTAAATTATTCAGAATTTTAAAAGTGAACAAAAGAATTTTAAAATCTATGCGATATTTAAAAGGGAGCCAATGTAATTTGGCTAAAATTGGAGTTATGTGTTCATAGATTCTCGTACCTGTTAAAAGACACACAGCTGCATTTTGAATTAACTGAAGCTGGTAAAGAGAAGAGTGTTGGAGGCCCAAGTAAAGGGAGTTACAGTAGTCCAATCTGGATATGATAAATGCGTGGGCAAGCTTTTCAAGGTCCTTTAAAGGAAGGAACGGCTTTGCTTTAGATATCTGACGCAATTGGGAAAAGCTGTTTTTTACCACAGTGGAGACCTGTTTCTCAAGTTTAAAAGAGCCATCCAGAAACACTCCAAGGTTTCTTACAGTGAGCGATAGATGGCTAGCGAGAGGGCCTAGGGAATCAGCTAACTGGTCTAGCAGAGTGCGACTACCAAAGACTATGATTTCGGTCTTATTCTCGTTCAATGTAAGAAAATTATGCGATACCCATATTTTAACTTCATGCAAACAGTTGAACAGAGGTTGCAAAGAAGCAGACACATCGGATTTCAAAGGTGAATAAATCTGGATATCATCAGCATAACAGTGAAAGGAGATGTTGTATTTTCTAAAAATTAATCCCAACGGCAACATGCACAAAGAGAAAAGAGCAGGACCGAGCACGGACCCTTGAGGCACACCACAATAAATAGGGGCAGAAGCCGAGGAGTGTTGCCCCATAGCAACAGAGAACGACCTCTCTGAGAGGTAGGATTTAAACCAAGATAAAACCGTACCTTTGAGACCAACAACATGTTCCAATCTTGATAGAAGAATGTTGTGGTTAACAGTGTCAAAAGCAGCAGTCAAGTCTAGTAAAACTAAAACCACGGAATAGCCAGAGTCAACGGTTAAAAGAAGATCATTAAAAACTCTAAGTAAGGCTGTCTCTGTGCTGTGGCGAGGTTTAAAACCAGACTGAAACTTTTCATTAATACCATTTGCATCTAAAAAGGTCTGAAGTTGTTTTAGAACTACCTTTTCCAATATTTTGGAAATAAAACGGAGTTTGGAGATCGGCCTGTAGTTAGTGAGACCATTAGGGTCAAGATTTTTCTTTTTCATAATAGGTTGCACAACAGCATGCTTAAAGACAGACGGTACACAACCTGATGACAATGATGCATTCAGCAGAGATAAGATACAAGGACCAATAACATGTAAAGCTTCCTTAAAGAAACGAGAAGGAAGAATATCATGCGGGGAACCAGAGATTTTGAGATGATCAATTATATCTTTTAAAGCAGAATAAGACACTGGCTCAAACTGTTGAAAGACAGTCAAGCATTCAGAGGCTGGAACTGGGTCTAAAACTGATGATGAATGAGATGGATGAGAAGCCCTTAGAGCTGAGATTTTTTCAGAGAAATACTTTAAGAATGTATCACAAAGAGCAGGGGAGGCATCCCTATAAGTGGTAGTGCGAGGGTTTATCACAGAGTTAAAAGTATTAAAAAAGGCTCGGGGGTTGTGGCTATTAGTCATAATAATGCTAGACAAAAAGGCAGGTTTGGCAGCTTCAACAGACTTTTGATACTTAGATAAACAATTATGGAGGATGTCCAGAGAGACATGGAGTTTGTCTTTCCTCCATTTTCTTTCAGCACGACGACATTCACGCCTAAGGGCGCGAGTAGTATCATTTAGCCAGGGTTGTGAGGATTTGGCACGTTTAATCCTCAGAGGTGCCACAGAGTTAAGAATGTCAGCGCATGTAGTATAAAAGAGGTTAGCAAGCTCATCCGCTGATAAAACCCCATTACAGTTAGCATCAGAGAGGGGAGAATCAAGGAAAGCATCCGTGACGTGAGCGATTGACTGGGAGTTAATAGTGCGCGTTTGCCACACAGGACCATCACTGTTCAAATTCACATCGCTACAGTATTAAATAAAACTGGGAAGTGATCAGAAATCCTTGCCGTGAACACTGGTGCCATCTTGTATTTGCATTCAAGTGACAAGATAAGGTAGTTTTGTCAGTCATTAGTTCTCTCATAAGTGCATACCTGAAGTTGTCTGAAGCTTTGACAGTGATTCAGTTAGGTCAGGTATAGTTGTATTTTGTTTTCCTCTAATATCACAGCTTGTCTTTGCAGGTATTGTTGCTAGGACTCGCCAAAGAAATAGATGAAACCGTTTTGTCTAACTTTCTGTCTGTGGCAGGTACCTCTTCTGTGTCGGCTTGTAACCCTGAGGTTTTCAACTTTTACACTTACCTGCGTACTCACCCACTCCTCCTTCGCCGGCATTTTGGCTCATCAAACAAGGCAAAAGTTGGTCTGACTGCTGAGGTTCGCAGCGCTGACTCCATCAGCCTGGATGAGAGAAGACTGTTTTTCACAGCTGCATATGCACATTTGCATGCAGGGTGCCCTATGCTTGCACTCGAAGTCCTCTCCAAGATGCCCAAAGTCCGCAAGCATTCTAGACCCCAGGATGATACAGGCAACACTGCTGAGCTCAGTATTGGGAGTAGGAACGGACAAGCATCGGACCCGGATTGGTGTCAGTCAGCTCTGAATGGCTATGAGTCAGATGGCAACAGCTTATCAAACAGCCGGTCGGATTCAGTGTTAAGTTTCGATTGGAGCCAGCCGTCAGTGGTAGTTCCAGATGAGCCCCTAGAGCTGAAATGGGATAGCGACAAAGATGATGAAGAAAATGAGGATGAAGAAGAAACTAAAAATGGCAAGAGTGGCAGTGGTAGTGTGTTCCACGAACCAGTATCTCTGGTTGAGGAGAGCGAGGACAGCAATGATTACATTGAACCGTCTGATGATATCCTGGTGACTCAACTGAAATTTGCAGCGTGCTTGAAGATTATGACCAATGAGCTCCGGACACTGTCAACAGGGTACGAACTGGATGGAGGAAAGCTACGTTACCAGCTCTGCCTGTGGTTAGAAAGAGAGGTACTGACATACACATATTTAAACAGCTTTGCAAACTTTGAGGTCAAATTTCATTTTTCTTTTTTTTTTTTTTAATGTATTTATTCATTCATTTGTGTTATATAACAAGTCTTTCTGCAGACTTGAAGCCACGCAATAAAACTTTTGTATTTTACATAATGCCCACACATCTCCTTCTTGCCTTTATGATTATTGAGCATCTTGTCTGTGTGCATATAAATGTTACATTTCATGGATGAGGAGCGCCTTGTTGATTAATTGATTTTTAAGATTGGATTCTGTTTTGTTTTTGTTTCTTTTCCCCTCAGGTGGGGGCTCTCCAGCATTGCTGCAGCTATAAGCGTTGCCTGCCAGAACTGTCAGTCCAGGGTGATGTCCCTGTTTCTGGGTTAGTGGAGGAGGAGCAGGTGGGTGTTGATAGCTGGCTGCTTGCTATATTAAAATTAAAACAGCAACGATATCTAATGACGTACTTTGAAGAAATATTATCTCTGTTTGTCAGACATGCATACCCAATTATATATACTTACCCTTGCACAATGCACCTACTGTGTGTTTACAAATTACTTTAGAAAACCCACTACTTTTTTTTTCTCTATTGTTGATAGACCACGTTAATATATACCATTTCAAAGCATGCTGCTTTTTGTTTGTGCCCTACCCAGGTGGGTGGATTTACAGAAAGGCTGAATGACTGTCTATAAAACTAATGAAGTCTGAATGTTTTTGCCAGCCTGGGAGCCCCCGTGGTGACAGCCACAGGAGCAGGAGACACTGGCTGCAGAGTAACCAGCCCTTACTGAGGATGTTTCTGAGTTACTGCAGCTTGCACGGCTCACACGGAGGAGGTCTGGCCTCTGTACGCATGGAGCTCATACTGCTGCTTCAAGAATCTCACCAGGTAATTAAAATGGCAACTTTTCTTTCAGTTGGAGCTGTTTTGTCAGTGAATGAATGAACAATAGTAATATTGTTTTTTTTGGGGGGGGGGATTTGATATGAAATGTTTAGTTGATTACAACATAATTATAATTCAGGTGATTCAGAGGAAGATTTTCTCATGCTTTTCTCTTTGATTTTGCGTTTATCAGCGTGTTTAGAATTAAACATGAAACAGTTTTTTGCTCATTGATTACTAGTGTTGGTCTTCATGGATTTAAAAGTGACAAAAGTGATAGCTTTAAAGTTTTCTAACACTGCCATGTTTCTTAGTTTGTAGTTTTGGTTTGGTTTTTCAAAGGGGCTTCTTGCAGTAATTTATAGTCTTATTAATTGAGTCTTAAGCAACAAGTCAAGAATAATTAATTATGACTGTGCTCTCTTTATGGCCACTCTGTTGTCTTACAATACTTGAATACTGCGTCATATTTAAAGCAGGTCTTTTTCACTACAGACAGTGAAGTATTCTGGGCAGTATAATCCGCCCAGAGTTTCCACTTAATTTAACTGAAGCATATTCTCTTTGAAGGGAATGATACTGGGCAGATGAGTCAAAGAGTACGCATGATAGACGGAACATGAAGCCATCTGAATAGCTTGTGTTAGCACACACCACCACGCGCATGCACACACCTCGTTGTTGTGCCCAGGCAACTGTCTGCACACTGCCAGCAATAGGCCGACAGGCTGTACTGATTCCTGGAGCTCCTAAGGGAGGGTCGTGCCTCAGGCTGGCGATTAGAGAGTAAAATTTTAGGAGGTAAACAATTCAATGAGCCAACATGGGAACAGTGCTATTAAATGTTAGCACAAGTGATGATTTGAGATAAAATTGGATTATTTTGTACAAGCTCTGCTCCCATGGTTGTCAAATTTAAACTTTGGTGTCAAGGAAATTTTTGCATTTTTGCTTTTGCCTTGACTTCAGTCAGGGTGCAGAGCTTCTGTTAAGATGGTGACAGCTGAATGTGATTCATCAAGAGTGACGAACATAAGTCTGTGGTATTCTTACACACAGAGTCATATTCAGGAATTTGGTAGATACATAAAGAACCAGACATCCCTCCAGTGCCAAAGCTTTCTTTTTTTGCTCATTAACTGTCATTCACACAAAATGTATGTAGAAATCATGTATGACATTTACACGAATTGGCTCATCTTGTCATTATAGCTACAGAAAAGGCTGTGCTGTCAAAGGTTCAAAGCAGCTCCCCTCTGTTCCTTGTTCTTTTAGTGAGGTGTCTTTCTTTCTTCATCCTAAAGAAAGAAATAAGAAAGTAGAATCCATCTACATGTTCTTAGTTTGCTAAGTTTACTGTTGTGTAACCTTAGTTTGTGTCCTTGTGTATAGGTGTGGGGGTTTGTATTTACTATGATAGACATCTACAGATGTACCATAATGATTTGACACTCATCTATGACATTTGTACCCAGGATGACTTCATCCAATCTGTGGTGACGGTGACTTCACAGCCCACCTCCATCCCTCTTTTGATGGCTTGTACAACCAATGTAAAGACAGTGGTGGCCAATCCACTTGTCTATTTGACCAACCTGACTCACGACATCCTGCAAACCATCAGTGCACTCGATTCTCCTCCACATCCAGATGTTGTTACCAACGAGGTGAGACAATTAATTTCCTCCTTATCCAGATAATTAAGAGTTGATTTTGTTGTGTTATGTCTGTAGGTTTATATACTGCATACTGTTGTGGACATATGCTTTTTATTTGGATTATGTGTGTGCCAAACCGTTGAAAGATGGAGAGATGTTGCATTCAAATAATATTAAAAACTGTAGTGAGCAGTTTGTGTTTTTGCACCAACATATGTGCACAGTAGAGGTTTGCAACAGTTTTAACTGTGTAGTTTTCTTGGCATCCATGAAGTTTATTAGTAGGGCTGCACCGAATCCTGTGAAAACCTCTATACGACACTCTTCTCGCTCACATTGCTTCTGTTTCTTTGGGGTTTATGGTCATTTGTTGATACATAGCTCTCTTAAGGTCCCTCCACAGCATTTCAGGCAGCCTGGTCAGTCTAGACTAGACTGGGCCAAAGCAACACCTTGATTCTTTTCTTTTTCTGCTGTGTTAGGGGTCACTGTTCTGACATGGTCCAGTATGGATTGAAGCTTAAGCTGTCCGACAGATGCACTCTAGAAAAATATGGTATTTAAAAGAGGTCATGGTAGACTAAATGACTGAGATCCTGTAGCTGCAAAATAAGCTAAGCTCACCTCCTATCCACTGTCATACGTATCACCTGGTATGAGGTGCTTGCTTTTTGGGGTTTTTTTTGGGGGGGGGGTTACCAAACATGTTTCCATGCGTTATGCTAGACATCTCCACTTTTGGTCTCATCTGTCTAATGGACATTGTTACAGAAGTCTTGTGGTTTGTTTAGATGTAATTTTGCAAACCTGAGCCATGCTGCCATGTTCTTTTTAGAGCGAAAAGGCTTTGTGCTGGCAACCCTTCTAAACAAGCCATAGTTGTTCAGTCCTTTTCTAATTGCACTGACATGAACTTTAACATTTAACATGCTAACTGAGGCCTGTAGGGTCTGAGGTGTAGCTCTTGGGATTTCTTTGTTTTACAATTTCTCTGAGCATTGCACAGTCTGATATTGGGGTGAATTTGCTGGTGCATCCTCTCCTGGGAAGAATGTGGCATTGTGTTAACACACACCTGAATGCGCCAGACCAGCAAACACTTCTGCTTTTATAGAGGTGCTCACACTTGCTAATGATCAAGTGTTGCACCTGTCTGCTATTTGCCCTCTCAGTTCCTCTAAATGTACATAGTTTTTCAGAGAACCGCAGTCTTGTGAAATCTTGTATATTGATCTTTTATATACAGTATATGAGACTGAGCTGTAAATAAACCTATAAATGTCAGGAGACTTTGCAATACGTAACATAAAAATAACCTGGGGTAGTAAGGCAAATGTTAGGCAGTTTTAATCAGAATTGATGTTAATAGGTGTGTGTGTGTGAGTGTGTGTGTGTGTGTGTGTGTGTGTGTGTCCATGAGTGCTGATTGCTGCCTTATCATTAAACTTGTTTCTAGAGAGATTTTGGTTCATTTTGCAATATTTTGAGTCAGAATATATTTGCTATGCTGCATATAGGAGGCTGTTTGCACATGAAGCATTTGTGTTTGGGAAATGAAAAGGAATGTGTTTTTGTATTCAACAGATGAATGTGTCAGTCACTTGTCTTTTAGCTGTTATTTGCTCTTGATCAGATTTCTGGGAACTATGCGTTGATTGAAAACCAAACTTTAAGTGTAGCTTAATTATTGAACTCTCATGCTAATTAATGTTTTATTTTGTTGTTGTTTTTTCATTGCTTCTTATTTCAGATCTATGTGATGCACACACTGGCAGCCTCCTTGTCTGCCTGTATATATCAGTGTTTGTGTGATGGACACACATACAGGTAAGTGTTGCAAGAACTTTATTTCCTCATATATTTATTTGCTCTTGAGCATTTGCTAAATACACCCACTTTACTATACTTTTTAGACTTTTAATCCCTAACCTGTCATGTTACAGATACTATCCATCAAGGTATCATGAGTACATGAGTAGCTTTATACTAAACTGAAATCCACCAGGGCAATTTGGAAAAACTCTTACATAACCTGACCCAAAAGGGTTGGAGCTCATTGTGGGTATCCACTGGGCTGCATCTCTGAGCAAAAGTCTTGAATTCTTTATGTATTCAAGCAAAGCTAATTACACATTTCTGTTCATTTTCCATCACATTCACATTGAATATTAAGACAAATTATTAATCTGTCATAACTACTGTTATTATATGTCCCTGGTGGTTCAATTAAAGCCAAAATGCTGCCAATAATAATGCACATTTGTGTCCTCTGGTTCACCCTGTATATGTGTTAGTGTTTTTAGGCTTATTGGAGCAGAATAATAAGAAATAATGGGGACAGGACCTGACTGCTGGTAACCAAGCATACTTTATAATGGGAGCGTAATGCAGTCATACAGCCAAACACTATACATGTAATAGCAATGTAGAAACTGCTGTTCAAGATCATCTAAGCATATTCTTTGTTTCAGATTTGCACTTTTTTTTGGGGGAGGGGTGAAATAAAGATGTGTTGGACGTTTACCACACAGAAGTATGACAGTTACTTGTCTGTTTTGATCATGTTGAGAATGAATTATAAAAGCTGCAGGGCTGCTGTTTGTCATTCTTATTGTAAATACTTAATTAGATTCTTGGTTTTGACAGATGGGAGGAACATTGTTTATTTAAGACTCTTATCTACCATAACTCCCAATCACTCTGACAACAACCCAGAAGGATTTAAGCTTAGAATGGATGAGTGTGTTTTTATTTATAACATTTTTTTAATGACCCATTTGGCTTACAGCCCTGTTGCTATGTGAGTTCCTTTTTTTCTTTTTTTCTTTTTAAAATAATGTAGCAAATTTTATTAACTAGTGCTTCACCAGACTGGGACCTGAGTCACAGTGCCGTGACTGCAGAGAGACTTGCTCGTGTGTCATGTATCAGAAAAGATGAAGATTCATTTTTAAACTGAGAGCAAACTTTCATTATTCTTTCAGAGCAAGCTGTCCGACCTCACTATTTCAAAGTTAACACGACTCTAAGTGATGTGATTAAATGAGCACATGGTTTGGCATCTTTCTCACTAAATACTTTTTAAACGTGTACACACACACACACACACACACACACACACACACACACACACACACACACACACACACACACACACAGCCATCTATCCCATGCTGTTCTGAGTTAAATAGTGTAACTAAATTTGCAAGGCAATTTCTAATTTAACACTATCTTTGTTATGGTAATTATAATATAAAAATCTCCCGTTGTGCCGCTGCAGAGGTTTGATGAAGCGCTTTTTCCTCTTGAGCATCTGAGCAAGTGTGTGAATTTTTCAAAAGGTATTTTGAGGATGTAGGTTGCTGGGGTTGAGTGTTGCAAGGTTGACAGGGTTTTAATTCTTTTCCTTCCTACCAGTGATTTTGTTATCTTCAGTCTAATTTGGTTAGGAAATCAGCCAAGAGGTGTATCAAAATGAAGCCTAAACATACGTGAGGTTACAATACCTGCACAGTTGCAGCATGTGTGGCTTTATGAATAAAGTTTGTTGTGAAAAGATGTCTTCAGAGTTGTGACTTGCCGCTCCTTCTGAATGACGTTCCCTTTGACTTTTGAATTCTGTTTGAAGTGGAGGCAATTGGGTTTTTTTGTAGGAGCTTAAAGGGGGACTTATTGGATGTTAGAAACTTAATAGACTCCCTGGTGACTTGAGCATTCCATATTCTCTATAAAGATTTCCTCTCTAACCGTCCAAGGATTTTTGTATGTTCGAAAGCCACTTGATGTGAGAACTCGGGCACTGATGTTTTCTTTATTACGTAGCGTTTCTTCTCTATCACCAAACAGCATATATAGGCAGCTAACCTGAGATGCAGCCCATTAGTATTTCATGTCCTGACAGAACAGAGCTCAAAAGTGGTGTCTCTTAGAAACAACATCCTAGAATTGGGAACAGAGTAAAACATTTTAGCATTATATATTTACACCACCTACCCCTTCCTTTCCTCACTTTTCTGTACAGCTTTTCATGTTTAATATAAATGTTTGGCTTCGCAACCTCATACTTTGCGGGGTCGATTTCTTGTTTCTGTTTCTCCCACAGCCACGTGAACCATTTCACTGGGACTGTGTACCAGAGTGTTTTGCTGTCTCAGAAGCAGCCTCTCAAAACTATAAGCATGGATGAGTCTGTTCAGCCCAACACTTCTCCTGCACAGTGGCCAGGTAAATCAATCAAAACAAACTTTTCACACCGAAGCATATTTTGGTTGTTTTCAGTAAACAAGAACAGTAAACAAGTCTTTACCAGCTCACCCTTCCTGTTTGTGACACGCTGCAATAAATCTTGTTATCGGTATGCTGTTTTATTTCTGCGTCCCACCAACATGTCATATGTTACACACATGGTTATGTTTTAATGCTTTTGTCTGAATAATTCACTTTAGCTACCTTCGCCACAGGTATAAAGTACAGATTAGTTGATCTGATTAGATTTTCAAGTACTTTCCTGCATTAATTTGCTTTTAAATGAGGAAAGACTGAGATTTTTTTAATTAATTAATTAATTTCGATAATGAAACTGCTTTTAAGCTACAAATCTGTGCAAATTAATTAGCTAATGGACTAAGAACACCGACTGTGAGCCTGAAAACTCAAGAACGAAGCATTGCATAAATGTCTTAATATCACGGGTCTTCCATACATAGGGGATTTGATGGGATTGTGGTGTTTCCTACTGCACAAGTTTCTAAATTAGTAAGATAAAAACTTTTTCTAAACTTCTCTATGAACTCTTAATTATGAACACTATTAATAATGTGACCATGCATGGCACACAACATAAATATTGCCTTATATGAATATCATGAGAAGACATAAGACATGTAGTTTTTTAGTCTATATTCAGATTCTGCTGTCTAAATATCTTCTTTTCTTTTTTCTCTTTTTTTTCCCCCCCGCTGTCCTTTACTCGTTCCTCTCACCAGGTATCGCCTCTCTGATTCGTCTGTTGAGCTCAGCAGGTGAGGAAAGCCAGCCAGGCTTAGCTGTGCTGCTGTGTGAGATCCTGACTGCTGTCTTCCTCAGTCTGTTTGTTCACGGCATGACCACTCACTCCTGCAACGAGCTGTTTCGCATCATGGCACACCCACTCAACAGCAAGCTTTGGGTGACAGTGTTTGGAGGAGGCGCTCGAATCCCTGTCATCGAAAAACTCAGCAGTCCAACAAGGACGCCCCCACCAGGTGATTCATTTGGAGGATGTAGTTTCCTTTGTGACACTGGTGTGTTCTTCTGAAGGTGACCTTGTAACTATAAACCACTTTACTCCTGTTAAATTAATTGGACTGTTAGCGTAGTGATATCCACCAACTTATTTGTGTGGGTGTGGGTTTGCCTTAGTGCTTGCTACTGCTTGGTAGACCTGATATAAAGTTACTGTAAATATTTGGAAAAAATCTAGGCGCTTTATTTATTTATTTATTTATTATTATTTTTTTATTTTTTTTAATGAGCAAAAGGCACAATCAGAAGCATTTTAATGGCAGCTTGAAAGGGCGATTTAACACACTCTTAACTTTCTCTCAACACTCCAGCCTCACCAAGTGGCACAGACAGGAAGTCCAAACGATTCAGGCTTCTCTCATCACGTAGCGGATCCAAGGAAGAGTCTGGGATAGAGAGGGAGGGACCATTGAGTCCAAAGCACCATGTCCCTGTTGTGGAACAGGAAGCTCCCTCTATCTTTAAAGAACAGTTCGTCCCTCCAGAGCTCAGCATTTGGGATTACTTCATCGCAAAGGTAATCCAAATATTAGTAACAGTGGTTAAGAAGTGGTTTTAAAACATAAGCCTGCATATCTGCTCTCATTTCTGTTGGGATTTTGTTGCATCTTCAGCCTGTATAATGATAGAATGACTTTTTAATATAACTTCAATTTAACATCTTCTATAATACATTTAATTTTGTAAGTTGTCTCTTCTTTCCTTATACGGTTTTGTTGTTGATCTAAACAATTTTGTTTGTCTGTCTTCTGTTTTCTTGCATTCAAGCCTTCACTACCACCGTCAGAAAACAGAGTTGATTATGACTCCGAGGCGAGCCAGGGAAGCGAAGATGAAGACGACGACGATGAATATGATGATGTGTTTGATCCCAACTCACCGCAAAGGGAGCATTCAAACCACAATTCGTACAGGTATTGGCACAGCACTGAGTGCATATTTCTCCAGTCAGTGACTCATTTTTGAGCTGCCAAGATTTAACCTGAAGCTCTTTACAGCTGCTTGTCTTTTATTTATTTGTGCTGCCTCTAAATTTTTCTCCACTCTATCTGAATAAACCTAAATGTAATTTTTTAAAGACTCTATTTCGGTTCTAAACTGGTTTCTTCTCCTTTTAAGTTGGTGTTTGATGCGGCTGGCCATGGTTCAGCTGGTGTTGGCCAATCTCAAGTCTTTCTACCTTACGGCAGGATATGATTTGTTAGGTAAACACTAAAATATACGCCAGCCCCTCGGATGTACATCCAGGATGTAAAGAAGCACTGTCCTATTTCTTACTGCTTGTCTCAGCTAGTCTTATTGTCTTCTTTTTAACCACAGACCTGCCTGTGGCCTCTCCTTTGTGTCATGCTGTGCTGAAGACGCTGCAGCGGTGGGAGCAGGTGCTGCAGAAAAGGCTGGAGATCTTCGGGGGCCCCCCTTCCAAGTATATCTCCACCCACCTCCATGATGAAATTGCCACACCTGGCCCCGCCCTCCTCAGGCACAAAACCCTATTTGAAGCATCAAATACCCCTTTCAGGTATTGAATCAGATTTTTTTTTTTTTTTTTTTTAAACTTTTTTTGTCTTGTGGTTTGTTTATTTATTCATTTTTTTTCTCTTGTGTATCCACAGAGGTCCTCAGTCAATGCTTTGCATTTTCCCCATGTTTATTTCCACAAACCTGTTTATGTCAGTACTTCTTCATATATTTGTTATTTATTTTGGCATGTAAGTGAGGTGGCAGTGATTCAGTTTGTGGCCTGGGGTAAAGTTTTCATCTACAGCAAAGTAAACACATCAGCAAAAAAAAACAAAAAACAATATTCCCTGCTTGTGCATGCAGCTTAAGAGGAAAGTGCCCAACTGTCTCTGCATTGTTTACATTCAAATTCAGGCTATGACTCACAATGAACAGCAAGTACACCTCTGTGTACTGCTGATGTATACTGCTAATTAAAACACTGTCTTTAACAGCGTCCACATGAGTGGAGAAAATTCCGATTGGCAGTTCTAATAAATTCATTTGCAGAGTTCTTAGTGGACTCATGACTTACACAATTTGCATACTGATGGAGAAAATAAAGAAATACATCGGTTAATTTGGCTTGGGGAAAATGCTAAATGAAAATTTGTATTAAAGGTATTATTAATAATATTTAAAAGTGAAAGTAAAACAAAAGAAAGGAAACGGCTAACCTAATAATCCATAAATAAATAAATGTGGATAATTAATGGATCCAAGTCATCCTCCCTGCCACTTAGTGGACATCCAGCTGCAACAGTTTTGCTAACATCTGCTTCAGAACAGCAGACAGACAGAAGGATAAAGACATATTAATTACTGTCTGTTATTTACTTTTTTCCTGTTTAACTGGCTACTGTAAGATAGTAAAATCCCAAAAATTGGGATTTTACTAACTCAAATATCTCTTATCTTTAATAAATTGTGGAGTAAATAGAAAAATATTCAGTAAATTCAAAAAATCAGTTTTTCTCACTTTTTTAGACCACCATTTTATCCATGTGCAGACTGACCCCGTTGGATACCACAGTAACATAGTCCATGGATTTACTGTTCTTTGAACAACATCATTCGTGATTTGTGATGTTAAATGCACATTACTGTTGACGATGTTCCTTTCAGGTCCAGCCACCACTCGGCGCTGCCAGTCAAACGTTTATGGCACTTTTTGGTGAAGCAGGAAGAAGTGCAGGAGACCTTTATCAGAAATATCTTCACCAAGAAACCGGGCACACATCAGGTATTTACATCATATCCCCCTGCTGCATGATTGCGTTGCTGGCACATTTTAATCATAGTCACTGAATAACACATTAACTATTTTGATATGATAACAAAATGCATCATTCCCAAGCTAAACTGCATTATTATTGCTTTTACATCCTTGTTATACTGTTTTTGTTTTGCATGCCAGCCTCTTTTTTTTTTTTCTTATTACTGCCTCCAGTTGCATTATTTTCATTCAAATAATTCCACCTTTTTTGATTAACAGCACAATAATTGAGTCTCTGTATGTGTTTGCATGGCTTGCCACTGGTGGTGGTTGCACTTGTGTGTGTGTGTCTGTGTGTCCACCCTGTGCTGCTTCCCCTGTCATTAAAGTCGGTTGAGGACCAGACTGACAATATGAAATGTTCAGGGATGGACGAGACAGGAAACAATCAGGTACTGTTTCTGATGAATTTTTGCTCATGATGTTGCAGTGGGATGGGTTGCTAAACAAACCTCAGTATCTGTTGCAATATTTAACCAACTGAAAAATCAAAAACTGAAGCTTTTGATTTTTTTTTTTGCTGAATGTGCATCAAGAACTACATTCAGCAAAAGCTTAAATGTAGTTCTTGATGCCTAAGATTGGTACATACGTCGACAGTGATGGATACTGAAAGACTGCGGGTGATCAAATGCCTTGCAGGTATAGCATGCTTGCAAGAAATGTAACATTCATGTCAGATGTTGTGTACATTTTTTACAAGTTTGACAAGTCGGCTTCAAAAAAATCCTCCCACATTTATTTGCTCTTTTTTTGTTTTGTTTTTAGGTTGGGTTTTTTGTGTGGTTTTTTTTTATTTTTTTATTTTTTTAATTTTTATAAATAAGTGAAAATCACTGTTGCTTCAAGGCTGTTTAATTGGTCACAGAGTTTTATAGTTTATAAGGGACTTAAATATGAGTTTTACATATTGTCCCTATGACACAACTGCAAACGTAAAGCTTTGAAGCCTGCAGTACCTTGCCTTTTTGTTTTTCTTGTAGCATGTTTATTCAGACGTGCATAACAAAGTAGTATGTCTGAGTTGACAAGACCCCTCTTTATGCTTCAGTCACACTAAGGAAAAACGGTTGTTGGCGATCGGGTGCAGAGAACTTGCAGTCTCATTGCTTTTGAAATCGGTGTCAGTTTGCTCTGAGTTTGTGATAATACAGCAGTTGGAATAAATAGGTAAAGATCACAAGTCTCTTGATGTCACTTGCAAATTTTGTTATCTACAAAGAAATTGACATTAAGTACTTACATTCAGAGTTCAGTCAAAACCTCATAGATTTGAAATTCAGAAACTTCTCTACAAATACTTACAAGCTGTGCTTTTCATAGTATAACCAAAATACAACCAGTAGAGTAGAAGTTGAGAGTCAAAAAGGCGTCATAAACAAGTTGTGCTCAACTGAGTCTGACTACAATGTGTCTGCATTTAGAAGTTAAATGCCAGTTATTTGCATCCGATCCAGGTTGGACTGCAGTTGTTTGGATGTAATCTGTACAATCAAAATTTTTGCTCAGTGTTCGGGGGTTATACACTGAACCTGTGGCATCTGTTGCATTCATTTACCAACAGCAAAAACATTTAATGGTTTCTAGTCGCAGGGAGGTAGCTGTCCTACTTTTACTCTAGTGTGGCTGAGCCATTATACATGTGACTGTATGAAATGTAAATACCATATGAAACGAGACCATACTGTTTAATGCGGATGTGCACATTTTACGTCTTGAACCTGTCACGCATTATCTTAAATGCTAAAACTGTGATCAGGACCAAATTACAGTACATGTATTTTTAGTGCCATGTACCCTGAATGCTCTTGTCAAGAGTGAGATATTAATCTTGCATTTAGCTGTCTAAATATTCATGTGAATGTGAACCATCAATTTTAAATTGCACTGTAAACTGATGCTTCATAGAGGTTTTCTAATCTTCTTGCTCTCACCATGCAAGCTCCCATATTATAGCTACTCCATTTGGCTCAGTGTTAATTAACCCAGTCTCTCTGAGGACAAACTATGAAGCTGAATAGCTTCTGATTAATGGGCCCAACACTGTCGCAGTGAATCTGCATCCTACAGGGATTATGTGCTCGGCAAAAATGGCAAACCACCATATTTAGATTTCTGCAAGTCAAGTTATATTTTATTCCATCCGACAGAAAATGACATGGTCTTTTCCTCTCGAACAAATGCGGTGAAGACGTTAATTCAATCTCATGCTTAGAGGATGCTTGGCTTTGGCATCAAAGTGTAACATCTCTGTACAATATCCCACAGGACCACAGTGGTACAGTGTGTACTTGTGCTTGTGCAGAGTCCTCTCCCCACTCTCCTGCCTCCCTCGCTTCCCCCCCTTCCTGACACCATGACACCCCCCTCCTCCAATCCCTCTCTCAGCAGCAAGACATCTCCCCCCCTCCCCTCCTCCCAAACATCTCCCAGTGTCACAGTGGATCAGGTCAGGAGGCAACTGAGGAAGCTTCGCCCCAGAAAGGCAGCAGGCCCAGACAAGGTGTGTCCTAGGATGCTTAAGGCGTGTGCTGCTGAACTTGGGGAGCCGCTACAACGAGTCTTCAACCTCAGTCTGCGACTGGGGAGAGTGCCCGCCCTATGGAAGACATCCTGCATCGTCCCGGTCCCCAAAAGGAACCGGCCCAATGAGCTGAATGACTTCCGACCGGTGGCACTGACGTCACATCTTATGAAGACTCTAGAGCGGCTCTTCCTCAACCTCCTCCGACCACAGGTACAACATGCCCAGGACCCACTACAGTTTGCATACAAGGTGGGTGTCGGAGTGGAGGATGCCATTCTGTACCTCCTACACAGAGCCCACTCACACCTGGATGGGGGAAAAGGCACGGTCAGGATCCTGTTTCTTGACTTTTCCAGTGCCTTTAATACCATCCGGCCCTGTATGCTTCAGGAAAAACTGAACAGGATGGAGGTGGACCCCTGCCTGGTGGCTTGGATCTCCGACTACCTCACCGACAGACCACAGTACGTCAGGCTGAAGGACATCACGTCTGACACAGTGGTCAGCAGCACAGGAGCACCACAGGGAACTGTGCTGTCCCCTCTTCTCTTCACCCTGTACACCTCTGACTTCTGCTACAACTCTGAATTATGCCATATTCAGAAGTTTGCAGACGACACAGCCATCATGGGGTGTATCTGGGATGATCAGGAAGAGGAGTACAGAAGTCTGGTGAGGAACTTTGTCGCATGGAGTCACACAAACCACCTGCAACTCAACACCTCAAAGACTAAGGAACTGGTTGTGGACTTCGGGAGGTCCAGAGAAGGTCCACTGCCAGTTCAGATAGAGGGGGAGGAGGTGGAGGTGGTCAACAAGTACAAGTACCTCGGGCTGTGGGTGGACAATAAACTGGACTGGTCATGCAACACAGAGCACCTGTATAAAAAAGCCCAAAGCCGACTGTACTTCCTCAGGAGGCTGAGGTCTTTTAACATCTGCAGGAAGCTCCTGAGGATGTTTTACCAGTCGGTGGTTGCTGGAGTACTTTTCTATGCTGTGGTGTGCTGGGGGAGCAGCACAGCAAAGAGGGACTCATCCAGGCTGGAGAAACTGATCAGGAGGGCTAGCTCTGTGGTCGGCATGAAGCTGGACACTCTGGTGACAGTGGCAGAGAAAAGGACATTAAAGAAACTGATGGACATTATGAACAATGCTGGGCATCCTCTGCACACGGCCATAAACAACCAGAAGAGTCTGTTCAGTGACAGGTTGCTTCTCCCCAAGACAAGAACTAACAGACTTAAAAACTCCTTTGTCCCACACGCCATCAGACTGTTTAACTCCTCTCTGGAGGGGAGAGGGAGGGGAAACAGGAGGACAAAGGAGGGGGGAACAACTAAGCTGTAGTGCCTCTGCACCTCACTGTACAATACCTTGTGCAATACTTTTTGTAAATAGTCAACAGTGCAATAGACTCAATACTTGAAATGTGCAATTCACTTGTATTTTTATTTTTTTATTCCTATTTATTCTATTTATCCCCTTTGTATATTTTATTTATATTGTGTGTGTGTGTGTGTGTGTGTGTGTGTGTGTGTGTGTGTGTGTGTGTGTGTGTGTGTGTGTGTGTGTGTGTGTGTATATATTGTTACACCCCGGCCTAGGCAACCGGGGTGCAACGTAGAAAAACAAAGATAAGGAAAATAAAACCACGAAGGCTCTCCACCAAAATCCCAAAACAAAAATATCCCATGACGAAAGTATTGACAAACCCATTCACAACTATTTACAACAGACTATTTATTTACAACAAAACACCAAACTATTTACAACACGGGGGAGATCGCGACCATGACACACTGAAACACAGGGTTTAAATACATAGAGGGAGCAATCAGGAAATGGACCACAGGAGGGAAACACAGCTGGGGCAAATTAGAACTGACGAGACAGGGAAAATGTAAACTGAACACACTAAGATAACACAGACTTTCAAAGTAAAGCAGGAAATACATAAGTCATGCAAAAACAAAACACTGACACACCGAAACGTAACATTTCCCCCTACCCAAAAATCAAACATGTAACCCCAAGTGAAAAGTTTGATTCAGACAAACGAAGGCTGAAACGAAGGCAGACGAAGCTGATGGAGGCTGGAGCGGTCCCACTGACCCTCCAGCAGACGACGAAGGCTGGAGCGGTCCCTCGGACCCTCCAGCGAAGGCGGATGAAGGCTGGTGCGGTCCCACGGACCCTCCAGCGACGACAAAGGCTGGGGCGGTCCCACGGACCCTCCCCCCAGCGAAGGCGGATGAAGGCAGACGAAGCTGATGGAGGCTGGAGCGGTCCTCGGACCCTCCAGCGAAGACAGAAGGCCGAAGCTGTCTCTCCTTCGGACCCTCCAGCGATCCCGGACGAGCCCCCATATGTTACACCCCGGCCTAGGCAACCGGGGTGCAACGTAGAAAAACAAAGATAAGGAAAATAAAACCACGAAGGCTCTCCACCAAAATCCCAAAACGAAGGTGTCTCAAACGAAAATATTAACAAACCCATTCACAACTATTTACAACAGACTATTTATTTACAACAAAACACCAAACTATTTACAACACGGGGGAGATCGCGACCATGACACACTGAAACACAGGGTTTAAATACATAGAGGGAGCAATCAGGAAATGGACCACAGGAGGGAAACACAGCTGGGGCAAATTAGAACTGACGAGACAGGGAAAATGTAAACTGAACACACTAAGATAACACAGACTTTCAAAGTAAAGCAGGAAATACATAAGTCATGCAAAAACAAAACACTGACACACCGAAACGTAACAATATATATATATATAACAGTTCTGTAACTGTAACTTTGGTCGTTGCTGTGCTTTTTTTGGAAGTCGAATTTCCCAGAGGAACCCACCCGAGGGATTAATAAAGTTCTATCTTATCTTATCTTATTGCTGAAGGGTTTTTGTTCTCATGCTGTCTAATGACAGTAGCCCAGTTATGCTGGCTGCTGTATTTAACAGTGTGGCCTGATGCACTGAACATGGCCTTTCCTAACCCTAAGGGCAAGACAAACGAATACATAAACATAAAATACACAAATTGCATAGCAGAGAAAACTGTGAGTACGCTTACCTAGATTTATGAGCATCATCTACAGCAAATAATTTGATAGTTCACTTGTCAACCCTTCTCTTGTCGGGTCATTGGTCCTGTAGCATGAAAGGAAACTGAAATTATGGTGGATATTTGTCTGCGGGAAATGTTTCAGTTGTAATGATTGAATCCGTGTGTATTTTCTGCTGTCTGCAGACTGAGTCAGATCAGGGCAGCCCTGGAGGAAAAGCACGCATCATCCACAAGGAATCTGACATCATCACAGCCTTTGCCATCAACAAGGTAACAATTTGCTGACACAGATGTCATCGAACAATACGAAGTACTATGAGAATAAAAGAATGCATTACTCAAGCATGCAGCCTGTATTGGTCAATTTAATTAAACATTTAATATAAGAAAATTGCCATTAAATTGATTTAGTAATCTCTCTCTTTAAGAGAGTGTTTGGAAGGATAACTAAATAAACACAAAGTTTCCTCAGTGCAAAAGTATTGGAATCATACTTTTATCTATTGGAAAACTGTAATACAAACAAAGTTAACACCTTAAATAAACTGTTAAGTTTATTCAGCTTGTTAAGTGTGAGGTAACCTTTTGTGGGAGTTAGACATTTAATGTGATATACACCCCCAGGATAAGAATCTCGCCTCCAGAAATCTTCCTTAAGAATATTTGTTTCTCTAATCAATATTTTCATGTGTGCAGGGGGTCAAACATTGTTGTCGGTTACGAGGAAGAACTCGCAGAAGATGCAGATACTTCTAACAGTAGTTTGTGCAGACCAAAGAAGGAGACTAATAGGAGGATTGGACTAATAGGCAATAAATATGTCAGTGTCGCATTTCTCAAGAGGCAAAAAAAATCAAACAAGTAGCTTTACCCCAATTGTGCATAGTGACAGATCGATCTTGTGTGGTAAAACAAAAGTACCACTTACCAAATTAAGGAATATGTATTGTGAATATGGGGCGGGGGAGCTCTTCCCTATTCCCTTTGATAAATAATGCATGATTATATGTAATTCTTACAGGACTTGCTTATTTCAAAGCACGATTTACTCTTTTCACATTTTCACATCCATATCGGATGCTTTGTTTACATGCGATGGATACCTTGTTTTTCTGTACTATTATAAAAAGATGGCAACTATTTGAGTCGATTCCCCAGTTGCAAATAGATGTGTGGCACATGAGTTGCATTCGTCGGTGCAAACTAAATCAGACTGACGTGTTCGCGCTCTCAGGGCTGATTGTGCAAGCCTTTTTATCTTCTGTGTTTTTGTTCATTTTGTTCAATGGTTCGGACCTGGTGTTAGTGAATTCTTCTCAATATTCATCTCTGTTCACATTAGTCTACGTTAGTCTGAGCTGTGTGTTTATCCAGAGTGCTGTATTAGTACTGGCTTCTTCTAAAAAGCAAAAATGGAGAAGGGTGGTTTTAGTGTTGGTGAATCTCTACATTTCAGATTTGGCACATGCATCCAATCCAATTTTATTTACATTGGGACTCATATTTCCCATACCCCAATCCTCTCTGCGCTCACTTCTCTCTCTGTGTTTCTCCCAGGCCAATCGTAACTGTTTAGTCATGGCCTCCACACATGACATTCAGGAGTTGGATGTGTCATCCATCTTGGCTACTCAGATCTTGACATGGATCGATGATGACGAGGCTGAAGCCAAAGGGTAAGACAGCAGTCTGCTTTATACATATATACAAACAGCCATGAGTTCATCCAGAGTGCCATCAACTGTTCAACCTCGTGCCAAAAGAGCAAAATGTAAACGTTGGATAAAGACACTTTAGATTGTGTACATGCATCTGCACTGCCTCTCTCTGTATAGCACAGAGAGCATCTGTTTTTATATACAGAATTCTAAATATTAGCTCACAAATCACATTAGGCGTTAAGGTACTTTGCAGGTTTGTTGTTGAAACCTCTGTGCATATCAGTCCAGCTGTTGCAGGACTCATTGTTAGCTAATGATGGCTCTTTATGACTGGTTTGAACCAGCCAGGCACCTCGTCTCATCATATACATCACTTCTTCTTCTTTCTTTTTTTTCTCTAAGTGTGGGTGGTGACGACTTCCTGGTGGTCCATACACGCGATGATTTTGCCGCCCTCCACGGCACCACGCCATACACCCACAGTAACCCTGGCACTCCTATCAACGTACCGTGGCTAGGAGGCATGCAGACGGGCAGAGGTGCCGCCGTGGTAAGCTCCCAACCTGGATTTATACAATAAAACGGCCAAATCACAAGGAGTGCTGTATTTTTGTTGGGTTCTTTTGTTTGTTTTGTGTTTACATATAAATAACATAATTGTGACTTTTGTTGTATAATATTGGGCCGATTTCAAAAATGTGCTAGTGTTTTAAAAGTGTTACTTTTAACATTTGCATTTCACCAAAACCTGATAAAACAGTTGTGAAATTAAAGTTGGCTGAATGTTCACCGGATTATCTAAACAAATAGATTTTAGCAGATTTCTGTTGTCTTGATGTTTGGAAACGATCAGATGTAATATCAAGCACAGTTTTTCACAGTTTGGCTCCATGAGCTTTCATTCACTACGCAGTGATAATGGGTTTATAATACTCCCTGCTGCTTTTGTGTAATTAATTGATGTTGTCTGCACTTTTTGTACTCAAAGCAAAAATCCTCAAAGCATAGCTTAAATAAATAATTCATTTTTGTCTCTGTCTGTTTTGCCAAAAGCGTTGCGGCTGCTAACATTAGCTCCTCTCATTGGCTTACTGAGGAACTGAGATGGTGTTTTGAGATGTATGAGTCAAACGTTTCTGCTGTTTTTGTGGAAAACTGTGCTGATTTCTACCGAGCGGAGAAGGTTTGCTTTAGCAGGAGGGAGATAATTTGGTTCTTGTGGTGTCATTGAGTCAAGTAGATGCGACTCATGTTTGTTATTTCAGCTAGTTAACTTATTGCTCCTGATATGCAGACTGGACAGTAAGAGCCACTTTGCATCGTAAGTATTTTACCAACCAGTCAGTTTGTTCAGTGTCAGAGTGGAGTATATTTTGAGATGAATGATAAATGGAATCCTCGATAGAAAATACATTGCCATTAATTTCAGCCTCTCTCAGCCAACAGTCATGTTGCATATTTTCACTCTGATATACTGAGGCTCAGTAGGTTTTTCCTCCTATCATTATAATAGAACAGCCTTGTATTTATTCTTTAATTTCAAAGCAGGGTTTATTATTAGCTAATAAATTGACACACGGGAACTCTAATACTTGTATCAGTTTGGTATCAGATGATGAAATACAGTAAATACTAGGATGGTCTCTGTTGACTAATGTGAACTATGTCCTCAGTCTTTGCTTAAATGAAGGATGTAGTCAATGTGATGTCACCCAGTGGTTTTGGGCACCAGATCTGGCAACTTTTTCTTAGAGACAGAAGTGATTAGCTCTGTGTGAACGCTAGGGAATATTTAATTGTGTAAAAATATATACCAGATGAGGATGGTAAGATATGGCACTGCCCTGGTGTACAGTTATTCATTAACTCTCATATTACACATGCCAGAAGTTTCAAATAATGGGTTCACTGTATGAACATCAGTTTCTGCAAGCCAAAACTGAGCATGTAAATGGCTAAAGTTTATGAGGGGCAGCCAAGCAGAAGAAACAGTGGTCTTAAGGGAGAGGAGTAAAAATGGAATGCACCATAAAACAGCTCAAAATCCTCCTTTATTTTATTATCTTTTTTAAAAAAAACTGGATTATTTCTGAGTGCAAGAACGAATATGGAGTTACAAATAAATTACCCCTGAAAGAGAGCGTCAAACAGGAGGGAAGCAAAGTGGCAAAAGTTTTTTCCGCTCAGGCTGATGGGCTATTGTCCTCACCCCCCTGGGCGTGCGGGCAATGTGGTCACCTAAGTTTGTGAATGTAGTAATTTGAAAACTAGGTAACGTAGGATTTTCAAAATAATACCATAGGTGTGTTGACTGGGAAGCTGAGGGTTGGCTAATGGCAGTTGGCCAACCCTCCAGTATTTGATGCCAATATTTTTAATTTATCCGTCAGCTGCATGAACAAAATATTGAATATCAATTAAAATGTCTAACCTACAGTATGTGAAGACATTAAGTTAGACTTAGTGTCTGCCTTTTGGACTATAACGTTGACAGAATTTACTTTAACGAGAAAATGATAGGTTGTCAGTGGATTCACTGGAAGCAGGAGTAAGCACCTTTCTTGCTTTTGATGATCATGATTAAAGGGGTCACGTTAAAGTTAATCATCAGAATCTACATCATGTTATTTCTGAATGAAGCACGTGTGAGGGAGCCATGTGAGAAGGGATTTAAAAATCATTCCTTCAAGTCATGTGACACCGTCAGGAAACGTGTATTTTGTGTAAAAGGGGCTTTAAAACAGCATAACACTGTTTCACTACATCTCTCTGCACTTCACCTGGTTTTAAAGATTTATTCTTTACCATGATGAAGCTCTGTTTTCTCACTGAATTTCTCCTCCTCCTCCTCTTCACTTTTCTTCTCCCAGATGATCAAGAGAAATATCAACAATGTGCGAAGAATGACCTCCCATCCCACACTGCCGTACTGTAAGTACAACTCCGATGTCTGTCGGTAGATTAGAAAACTATTCGCCTATTAAAAGTGGTATTCGGACATCATATATCTGCTGTTGAAAAACAGCCTTCAGGGGGTGATTACATACAAAAAAAAGTTTCTCTTATGTTGATATTTGTAAACTGGCAGAGCTGTTTTCCATTAGTCCCAGTGCTGCTAAAGGCTGAGTGCGCTCACTTTGCTGCAAACTTGTATTTTCCAGTCAAACTGCAGACTGGTGATGCAGCTGAGGAGTGTTTGTCTGGGATGAAAACGGCTTTCAATCAATTTAACCTGGTCTTCACTTATGTAGTAGATGAATTTGGGAACAAAGAAGTGCCAAAACCCTCCTGTTGAGGTCTGAATGGTCACTGGGATGTATTGGAAGATGAGCTGTTATCACGTGCGGTTTTGTTTCTGTTCATCAGACCTGACAGGAGCTCAGGATGGTAGCGTGAGGATGTTTGAATGGGGTCACTCCCAGCAGATCATCTGCTTCCGAAGTCCAGGCAACTCCAGAGTCACCAGGATACGATTCAACCATCAAGGAAACAAGGTTACAAACTCTCACACCCCTCCTGCTCTGTGTACCAGGATAGTGAACACATTGGCCTGCTGACTACCGCCATACAGATGTCAGGCTATTCTTAGCTTTGCAACATGACTGCAGAGTGATGTGAGCCTGTCGCATTCGGAAACGTTTTCACACTTCCTCTGCCGTTCAGGCACGGACCACAGCGGGGAGGTTGGCTTCAGCACGCATTGTTCTTCAGCTCAGTGATTCAAACACTCTAAACTGAGGCACTCGCCTCAAGCTAATAATTTTCTCAGATGGTGCCTCTCTCGTGCCAGCGCTCTCTTACCTGCTTGATGCAGCCCAGAGCGCAAAATATGCTTTAAGAGGGCAAAAAGGAATGAGAGGATATAGAAAGCACTTTAGTTATGTAAGTGGTGCTTGGCCGTATGAGGCTGTTGACATGTTTTGGAGGACAAATTCACAGTGAGGGAGTGAGCACAAACATTTTTTAATATATATGTCAAATGCAATATAAGGGATCATTCTATCCTATTTACAGCAAAGTGTGATATCTGCTTTGTGCTTGTTTTCTGTAGTTTGGGATTGTGGATGCTGATGGAGCCTTGAGTCTCTGGCAGACCAACACAAGCGGGACTACACCGAAACCATACCTGGTGAGATGCTCGCAGCTCATTTAGCTGGTTTTTCTTCTATATCCCTCGAGTGTCCTCCTGTTT
Source organism: Rhamphochromis longiceps (assembly GCF_057381845.1). NCBI lineage: Eukaryota > Metazoa > Chordata > Actinopteri > Cichliformes > Cichlidae > Rhamphochromis > Rhamphochromis longiceps. Next base: position 33,469,634 of record NC_140568.1, on the reverse strand, counting down.
TTCTGTCACACTCCTTTTTGTTTATTCTTGTCCTGCTTTATTATTAACGTCACTGTCACTTCTCTGTTTCCCGCTACCAGACTCTGCAGTGCCACAACAAGACAGCTAATGACTTTCTCTTTGTGGGCTCTTCCTCCCTCATCGCCACTGCGGGTCTTTCAACAGACAACAGGTCCCACAGACTTTCCAGTCAATTTAATCCTATGCCACCTCTCATTAAACACTGAATCTGCTGTGCCTAATGATATGTTCTGTAATGAAAATGTTAGAAAATACTGTAATTTGGTTACTTTTGACTCTACAGGAATGTGTGTCTGTGGGACACACTAGTGACTCCTGCTAACAGCCTTGTGCAAGGTAAGATACTGCACCTAATTAGCCTATTTAGTAGTGTCTTTGGCATGGTTAATCACATGCTTCAATGGATTTTCTCCAGCTACTCCAGCTTTCTCCAACAGTCCAAAGACATGCATATAAGACTAATTGGTCTTTCTAAATTGGCAGTACTTGTGAATGTGAGCATGAGTGATTGCGTCTCTGTGTTAGCCCTGTGATGGACTGGTGGACTATTCAGTTTTCTCCCCCTATGACAGCAGGGAAAAGGACAAGATATTAAATTAATGGAGGATGCCTTGCAGGCTCCTTGGTTATGGTTCACAGATTCCTGGAGATTGCCAGTGTCCCCACATTCAGAGCCGCTGTTCTGTAATAAATACCTTTTGGTGTTGGAAAGAAAGTTTGAAAACAAATTAAATCAAATGGCGAAAAACATTTAAGAACTATGATTGACATTTTTCTCTTCTGTCTACCTCTCTCTGTCCTTAGCTTTCAGCTGCCACGAGTCCGGTGCCACCGTGCTCTCCATGGCCCCCAGGCAGCAGCTGCTTATCACAGGCGGGAGGAAGGGCTGGATCAGCGTGCTGGAGCTTTCCCACAAGCACCAGCGGCAGAGCTTCCAGGCCCATGACTCGCCGGTCAAAGCACTAGCCGTCGATCCAACTGAGGATTGCTTTATCAGTGGATCAGCTGAGGGCAACATTAAGGTTTGTCAACTAGTCTTTTTGACATTTGATGTGTGATAAAATGTTTCTGAGTGGCATTTTTTTTTCAGGTGTACAGCACTTGTTAATTTGTTTGCAAGTGGGAAGCAGACAGTTTGCTGTGATATAAATGCTCTTCGAGTTTCTTCTCGAAGGTCTTTAGTTTTACATGAGCTTCGCTGGGTACAGTTATCCTAAAAATCTATATGAAGAGACTTGATCATTTCCTCTACCCTCGTAAATTCGTCACTTGCAGAACTGCCCTCCAGGGCGTTTGGCACCCAGACGTGTATGTCTCTGTTGCGTTTATCGGTGGAGACGGTGACCTCCAGCAAAGCAAAAGAAATCCATTGTCACTTGTGATTAACCACCTGCTCGGGACAGCTGTGTGACTGATGGAGACTAACATGTAAGGTGAAAGTGGGTTGACACTGGGAAAGGCAGAGGAGAAGGCAGTAGGAGGAGGATGTGAATGTCTGCAGCTAATATATTACCAGAGACAGCAGGTCTTTTTTATCTTTTTGACTTGGATATGCTGCTGCAGATCACACAGCTGTCACTCCAAGGATGAAGCCCCTGTGTCGCTCACATGTAGAATGGTGCAGTGCGCATCTGCTTGAAATTCAAATGACTTTCACTCTGGATAATTGCTCAGAAAAAAAAAACCTTTCAAAGCTGTGCGTGAGGTTACTCATCTAAAGTCTTTAAAAGCTTATAAATGTGCAGCACAACAGTTTGCAGTTTGCAGTCAGTCAGTATACAATTAAAGTGTTTGATGAGAGCTGGAACTTCAATAAATTAGATACCTTAATGAATCATGCAGCTCCCAGACTGAGAATACGAGTCAAATGATCCAAGTTGTTCAGAGCCTATCGAGGTCTTCAGTGGAAACTCAGCCATGTATTTCTGTTTTTTCTGGTAAAGAGGCCACAATACATTCTGCTGCAGTAGCACCCAAACCTGACCGTATTACATTGATGTTGTTTTCAGTGAAGAAATAATTCTTAAATACAGGCTTAAAGGGGCAAAGTAAGAATGCATGAAACAATGAAATGTCAACAGCGAGTTGTAGCCATGACAGAATAAAAGGTACCAAATTAATCTCAAGTTTGAACTGGATACCACTAAGAGCACATTTAAGTTTAAACTACATTAGTGACTATAGCTACAAAGGGATGAGAGGAGGGGGGGGGAGACAAATGTCCAACATCACAATAATAATCATAACCGTGATGAGACCCTGGCACTGCAAAGATTATTAGGACGGTTTGCTGTGAACTTGCTTTTGAAATAGTAGTTTTGAAGGCTTGGACCAGGTCTGCAGCCACTTGCATTCTTTGGAGCAACTTTCATGCATTAAGATGGCAATAAAACAGAAGCTGGCAATTACATACATTTTGAAACAGAAATTCAGAAAATCATCCGCAAACAGTGACCCAGTTGCTGCAGGATGGTTACTAACTGTAAGTCATAGGACATAGTTGCTTAGTAACCTTGCTTTTATACAGGAATATAAACAAGGATGCAATCAGTTGGCAACCAGTTGAGTTGAATCTCCTACTGCACATTGAGACACGTCGCAGACAAGTTGCGCTCACTGATTCACATGAATTTAAACATGCTGGAATTGTCATTTCTAAATTGGAACCTTCACCAGTTTGTCTGAGACTGATTCCAGTCTGAGTCAGAACATGATTGTTCGATGGTTGAGTGTGTTGCACACTCAACACACAAGTAACACAGTTACTTGTAGAAAGCAAAGAATTCAGCACAATCATCAAATTATGAAGCAGTTTGTGACTTTTTCATCTTGGAGTTAGAGCATCGGAGAGAATTTATGGCAAAAGATATTTGGTTTGGGGGATTTTAATTTTTTTTTATACTGGTCATGTTTTTTAATCAGAGAATGAGCTTCATCAGGTTCTTAGTAGGTTCAGTTCATTCAGGTTTGGATTGTTTATAGATGTTTTTATAGAGACGCATTCTCCCTTTGACCGAAACAAACTCCATTAAACTGTCCTGTTTCTGATTTTTCAAATCTTCCTTGCTTCCTCCAGGTTTGGAGCCTGACCACGCATAGCCTCCTTTACACCTTTCCCAACGAACACGCTCGCCAGTCGCTGTTCAGGAACCTCGGCACAGGTGTGATGCAGCTCGAAGTGGGACCAGCTAACTACATCTTCTCCTGCGGCGCGGACGGTACCATGAAGATGAGGATCCTCCCGAACCGCTTCAGCGTTACGAACAACAACCACGGCAACCTCAAGAATGATGTGAAATTCTTCATATAGACAGAAAAGTGTGGCATTAAAACAGTTTATGTGAGCAGAGGCACGATTTGTGAATTGCGTGTCATACGTGATTGGAAAAATGGCAACTGATTCATTTCTAGGATTTATAGACTTTCACAGAAGGGAGGTGACCGTGCTGTATCACCTGTTGTGATCCACCTGAATCCAAATTTGACTTTAAAGCTAACCAAACACAGGAGCTTTTACAAGTGTTTTAAAATGTAGAGAAAGGCAAATGCAGGCTAATGTGCACGGGACACCTTCAGTCAGAATCAGCTGAAGGAGAGACAAAATAAGCAGCTGGAGACTCTGCACAAAACAGCCATCTCTGTCTCCACCGAACAACACACGGAGAGCACTTTTTGCACAGGAAGTGAAAGCTGTAGGAGCAGGTGTGAAGTCTAAACCTGCAGCATTGTTTCACTTATACAAGATACGTTTTAGTTTGTATTAGGAAATCAGTTGTGATGATGGCAAAAGCTCTTCTGGAAGCATTCAGGTGATCACTTTCAGAGCCCTTGGCACAAAGCGGAACAGTCGGTGGACGTTCAAAGCACATCATATCCAGTTCTGGTGCTCCAGATAAACCAGCTTGGTTGGAGTAGCAGAGGATCAGGACGCTTCACAGCCTCCTAGTGTTATGTTGCTGCTGTGTTTAGTTTTAGGCACCTTTCTGTAACCCAGCTGCAATTGAAATGAACGCAGGATTTATAACTATGGTACCAATAAACATGGTTCATGAATTTAAAGCAGCGGCTTAACATATTTGGGAGATTCTCTCATTCGTTTTCTGATACAGACCTTACGCGACAGTTTTTGTGTTTGTCCGCTTAAATATGAGCCTTCAGCGAGCTGCTGGGTGGCTTAGAACAAAAACCAGAAATGGGGAAACTGCTAATAACGGTCACAAAATCAGCCGATCAGCACACACTTTCCTGGGATCCACGCACTCCTAGGTAATTAGCTCCGTCCGTTAAAGAAGAGTCTGGCATATTGACGCTTTTTACCTTCATACACACCATCGGAGAGCAGTACAAGTGCTCCTTGGCTGATTTTGTTACTGCTAGACGAAGCCAATAGTTTCCACATCAGGGCTGTCTTTATTTTTAACAGACAGACATGAAAGTGGTCGAACGCTGTCAGAAAGCAAGTGTTTTCCAAAATGTTGAGCTGCTCCTTAACCAGGCTAGCAGGATTTGGTACATTTAAACCACTCTCACGTGACGTGAGTAGCATTCATCATCCATGCTCTGCCGGGAAACCTCTGTTTTTTTTGGTTTGTTTGTTTGTTTTTTACACACACCAACCATGCAAGCACACCACCCTCACTCCCCAGCGTCTCCTCCCAGAAGCCACCACAAATACTGCTCAGGAACAGCATGAAGAACTTGGAAAAGAGCCCAGACACCCAGATTCCAATGTGATCTGCCACCAGAACAAGCCTCATCCTCGGGGGCTCATCCTCCGCCCCAAACTCACAACCCTACAGGACCCGAAGGATCCGCTGCACCGACCCAAAACCACTCGCTCCATCCCTCAGCCGGTCAGAGCTGTTCATCTGAGCAGCTTTGGGAAACTGTTTCGGTCTTTTTGGATGGTTTAATGTTGTGGCTGATCGGTGTATGCGTGCCACCACCCAGTGGGCTGTCTGATTGTGCCAGATTTTTGTGTATTTGCACGTAAAAACTAAGCTAAATTATATGTAGTGTTATGAATATAAGGATAGAAGGCAGGCATGGTCTTAGGTGATGAGATGATGACAATACGTAATGAGATATTTGTTCATCTCGGCCTAGAACCAGAGGTATTCATTCAATATTAAGTGTCCTTAAATCTCTGAAGGCTACTTCTGCCAACCTGGCACAGTACTAGGACTGCTGGTTCTGCTCATGTTGTTTATTATTGATAATCGGTTGCACAAGGTAGCTTCAATTTAACACATTGATAGGGGCCGTCAGAACACCACCTCTGGGTGAGTTTTGTTTTTGGAAATGTTAAGCTTCCGATCATGTAGCAGGAAGCTTTGCTGTTGGCAATGGAAAGGGTTTTTTGAGGGGGAGGGGTTCAAATTTTATGGAGATTTAGTTTTGCTGTGGAAATGTTTTATTCCGGTTACCCTGCACCTCCCTTTCATCGACTCCTAGCTCTAATTTTTCACATGGACCATGATTGACAGATGTCTTTTGAATAATTTGCCTTTATTTTAATTTGATTAGATTTACTTCTTCTTTTGTCACACTTAATTATCAATTATCTTTTTAAAAATTCTTTAACTTCTTTTTATATCATCCAAATGCAGCTCATTGCCTTCAGTACACGTTTGGAAAATACAATCTAGGCTGTTGTATCACATGATGCGTCTTCCACTTGACTAAGGAAGAGGCTCTTACAAACTGTTAATCCAGTAAGCTAACTGCCCATAGAGCCTTGTTTTGCTGCTGTAGGGAAGCAAATAGAGATTAGCTTTGATTTCAGGGTGGATGAAGTATAGAAAACCTTTTATATGAAGCAGGTTGATCACAGTTACATACTGCGTGTGTAAATATAAAGATCCATGAACTAGCTTCTGATAATACCTGCATAATCGCAACGATTAGTCGTAGATTAGCGGTAGGTAACGACGAAAGCCACTTTATGAAGAAAATCATTGTGTACAAACAGGTATATTTATGAAAATGTTCATATTTAGAATTATACTGTTCAGGCAGCAGATGTAATCTTACTAATTTTTCTTTTCTCGTCATTGTTTCCTTTTGTTTTGTTCTAGGTTATTTTGTTTTTCTGATGTGGACTATTTTTGTTTTTCACACCAATTAAAGTGTTTGGAGATTCCTTTGTACTCCTGCAGCAGAAGGACAATAAAATGAGTTTTATCAAAGCCAAACGATATCTGCTCGAACAGACACTGGAGAATAAATAATTGTTGTTGTTTTTTTAATCTAATACTTCTCATTATTCTTTCAAAGACTGGAAGATTTCAGATTCTCTTTATTAACGTTAAAATCGTAGATGAAGAAAAAACTCACTTGGCTTGATCACAAAGAAGCGGATCGTCATATCAAGCGCTTTAAAAACACTTGCATATTGAAAATGTGAATTTGATCAGATTATTCTAATTTTATAGTAGAGATATTGTATAAATCAGTGTATTATAAACAGGAAAATGTACTGATGTAATAAAAGGATTGTATAACACGAGCAGATGTGTTCTGTGATGTCAGAGCATTGCAATACACAATCATATCGGTATTCACTTAGTTACACCTGTTAATCTGCATATTGATCTAATCAGCCAATCGTACGGCATCGAGTCGATCCATTTAGGTACACAGACATGGCAACGATGACCAGCTGAAGTTCAAATTAAGCATCAGAATGGGGAAGAACGATGATTTAAGTCATTTTAAACGAGACGAAATACTTTAACTGTGATTTGGCGCTATATGAATGAAAGTGAATTTAATAAATAATGGTTAACTTTTTCACACCCATTTCCAGCTCCATATATATTCTTCCGCTTTGTTCGGTGAACCTCTCGGTTTATTTAAGCTATACGAGCTCCTTTACGTTTAAAACATTGACCTTTTGTCTGATCGGTACGGAAGAGGATTAGGGCCACGGGGGGGCAAAGTGGGCACGTCTTTTTTATTCTTCTTCTTTTCCTGAATTCTGAGAAAAAAGTCAGAATTCTGACTTTTTTCTCAGATTTTTTTTTTTTCCAGTGGCCCTAATCCTCTTCCGTAAATCGGCCATCTCTTACAAACCAAAGATTTAACCCATTAAAGCCTGAAAATTCTTTATTATTATTATTATTATTATTTTAAATGGTGAGTTTATTAAACCATCTGACAAATTTGTTAAAAAATAAATAAATTTAACTTCCATATTGACTTTTAATTTGCATCTGGCTTTTTTAATGTGTTTTTTCCAATTTATTTTGGTTTTTCAGAGGGGAAAAAGTCACACTGGTGATGTAGTGAAGTCTCAGAAACTGCATATATAAAATATGACACACTCGGCATAACTGCACATACACTGACCTCATATTAAACTATATATAAAACCACTGTAAGACTAACATATAAAGAGGAGTCCTTACTGTAGGCTGATTGTGGCAACCACTGCAACACCAGCTAAAAATACATTAAATTCAGTTTTTCCTTTTAAAGAGCTGCCGGTGGTGACTCTTTGGTTCGACTCTGAATCACTTCATTTCCTTTAAAAAGGGAGGGAAAAAAAGCACATCACCTTTGCTCTGATAAAGATTTGGTGGTAATTATAGCAATTACAACAAGGTCCACCTGCCAAGTTTTTGCCTCTGTGTAAAATCTCAATAGACCTGAAATGAACAATCAATGTGTGATTTTAACTGCAAAATTACATGTTTATTTTAGGTGGTACTTTTACAAAGAAGAGGAAGAATTACACAAAGGATTATGTTTTAACATTCTTCAGTTAGTGATTTTCCAAAGTCTTTGCCTTCTTGTTTGTGGATCTACATAATGAGAGTTTCAATATGAGCAGCTACAAAACAAATTCAGCTCAAAGAATTACCTTCTATCCTTTCATTTGTTAGAAAAGATGAAAGAAACAGGCCACACCTGGCTGCAATTTATTTTTGCTAAACCTCTTGAATTAAAGCTGAAAGTCTGCACTTCAATCACATCTTGATTGCTTCGTTTCAAATCCACTGCTGTGGTGCACAAAGGAAAAAAAAAATATTAAAATTCAGTTTAGATGCTGTAAATGCTTTAATAAAAGTTCTGTTACCGTTTCAGACAAAAATCAGTCTCAGCATGAAGTTTACGTCTATATTCACACTCATTCAATTTTTATAACTCCAGATGACTGTACAATAAAAACACAGGATAAATACTGTTTTAAAAAAGGATGTGAAGAAAATCTGTCATTCTGCAGGAACTATGGTATTTTTCTATACTTTAAAACCAGAGCGCTGTACATACGACAGATCTTCCTCAGTGCCATGGTTGGCAGTTTGGCTAACATGCAAAGAAATGCAGCAGTGTCCCACATTTCCTGCCAGAAAAACTAACAAAACAGGACTGTGGCATAAAAAATGTTTGCTCCAGTGGTCAGTGAGTTCTTATTAACCTACAATAACTGACATTTTTGGACACAACATTGACATTTGGAGTGGCATTTCCAACAGCCTGACAATCTTATAGCTTTCCCCTGCGGGGCCCCTTAGCCATTGAGTATAGGTACATATATGAGGAGCGTGGGGGGGGGGGGGGGGGGGGGGGTGTAGAGCGTTTATGTACTGCCGTTGCCAAAAATACAAAAAACAACAACAGAGTGTTGAGAGTGAATCAGAAAAGCTGCTGGAAGCGAAGAGAGCTGCAGATGCAGGAGGTCTCTCATTCACACTAAACACAGTCAGTAGATACATTAAAGTAAAAAACAAGACATCTTTAGCCATTTAAGTGTTAAACGATGAGGTTTTATTCTCATTTAGTTCTTTTTAATAGAAGAGCAATCGTTTCATTAGACACATTTGAGCACAGTCTTTGTGAAGCAATTACATTTATGAAATGCTTTGGTTATTTTCTACATGATTCATTAGGCACAGGTTAGCAAGGACCGACTGTAGCCAGGTGTAAATAACCAGGTGCTCTGAATTACAGTTTCTCCTCATGATGGCTGAGAATAAAGACGTTTTATTTCAGACTCTTTGAAACTTGATTAGTGACACTTCAGAATTAATTCTCAGGGTCACTTTGTGTGTTTCCCTCGAGTGGAAAAGTATGTAAACACACACACACACACACACACACACACACACACACACACACACACACACACACACACACACACACACACACACACACACAGAAGGAGAAGGCGAGCTTGTAGGTTGGTCAGTTCTTGAAGTCATTTGATTGGCTGGCTGAGGAGCTCACAGCTTGGCGTAGTCCTTCAGGATAACCTCCAGCTTCTGACTCAGCATGATGTTCCCTCTAACCTTCAGCTTGCCAGAGAAGAAGGCCTAACAAAGAAAACAACAAAGAAACACTTGAGCATTTTTTTTTCTTCCCAAAGAGCCACAGTCTCTTCTGTTTAGGAGCCGGCTGGCTGTTAATCGTTTTCAAGAACAAAGAGAGAGCAAAATGGGCCAAGACGCCTGCAGCTAACACCAACAAGGTCTCGGACAAAAGGGAATCTTTGGCTACCGGTTCTCTGGCAGCAGAACAATCAAAGAATATTATATTATTCATATCCACAAGGTACGGAGCCAAGCGTGCAGCAGAGAAGCGCCTTCACTGGGAAAAACTGAACCACTGCCGACTTGTACCGCTTTCCACAGATAAGATTAAAAAAAAAAAAAAAAAAATCAATCACATGATGGGGTTATGATGACCCTGCAATGACAGCGGTGTGCCTTTCAACCCCATTGACTAATCTTCCTCCAGCTGCTCCTTTTCATCATGAGGGAGAGTGGAAAAGCAGCACCCAGCCCGATGACACTCTTTGTTAAGAGCGTGCACATGCGCTCCTCAGATCAATATCAGGCGCTCCGGGAAGCATATAAATTCTTTACAGTAGCCACATCCCATCTGTCATCGCCAGTGACAGATGGGAAGTACTGCCGATTGATTACCCCCGCCGAGAGCTTTCTGATCTGATAGATCATTGCATTCATTATTTTTTTAAAAATCTGACATGACGAGATCAGGGAGGTAGTCGTTACAGACTGAAGGGCTCCTCGAAGGCACTTTCCCTTTAATTACAATGTACTAGAAGTGATTTTAACATCCCAAAGAAGACGTGATTTAAAATATGAGGCTTTTTTTTAAAAACAAAACCACTTGGTCATAAAAGGATTTCTGCAGGTTTTTGTAAACTTTAACTAAAATATTTACCAGTGTGAGCACAGAAGCTTTAAAGAGCATGAAGCAGGTGAGTCACTGTGCAGAATTTTAAAAAAATAAATAAAAACAAGGTCATTCTTCACACAGCAACTAATTAACGTTGTTTTATTACGACTCAACAGTCACCTTCTGAGGGTTGAGCTTCCCCTGCACCACCTCCATGAAGTCTTCGTCCGACACAGTCATGGTCACATCCGCCTTTCCGCCGTAAGGCCCTTTGTGCAATGACCCGCTGCCGCTCTTCAGATCAATGGCTAAAGGAAAACGGCACAGAAGAAAAAAGCTAAATCAAAATCAAAGCTTCAAAATTGACCTGAACGGCTTATTTAACCCGTGACCTGTGTCTTAACCTTCGTTTCATGGGTGCGCGTGGGAGCCAATCATATGATTTTTTTTTTTTGAGAAAAGAAAGGAGGAGGAAGACAGTCGAGCACAAATTTACTACGGGACACTCCAGTGAGCAGCAGCACAATCAATTTTATGCTGACAGGAGGTTTGCGGCCTTGTAAATCCATCACAAAAATCACTCCCAACCCTCTCTGGGGAAATTTAAATGTGTGAACTCCGAACCACCCGAGCAACATGAGCAGCAGTATGGGCTCAAAATGTGGTCATAAATATTTTGTACTTGTAAAAAAGATTTGTATGTGTAAAAAAGATTTGTGTGTGCGTAAAAAAGATTTGTATGTGTAAAAAGAATTTGCGTGTGCGTAAAAAAGATTTGTATGTGTAAAAAAGATTTGTGTGCGTAAAAAGAATTTGCGTGTGCGTAAAAAAGATTTGTATGTGTAAAAAAGATTTGTGTGTGCGTAAAAAAGATTTGTATGTGTAAAAAAAGATTTGTGTGTGCGTAAAAAAGATTTGTGTGTGGACTTAGAAAAAAAACCCCTGCAAGTTACAAGTATGGATTTTTGACCCTATTTTTCTTCCCTTCATCTGATTGGTCAATGTCACGTCAATCACAAATGTAACAATCCAATCAGAGAACAGATGGGTTTGGCTGTCGAGGGGCGCTTTTTTGAACTGCAGGTCTTTGAAGGGAATAAATGCCCTTTTACATGCCAACCCAGCGTTTTCCTTCATCACCACGAAGGAAAACAGTCTGTGGTTGTCCGAGTTTGGTGATTTTTATGTCACAGGTCTACGTGTTTAATACAGGGACTTCCACAGCCTTTTCAACAGCGCTGCGGACCGCGGGGTGGGGGCGGGCAGTGTTTTGGAAATGACAGTCTTCATTACAAAGCTTTCTTCGTTATGAATTAGCATACATGTTTTTATTGAACATTTGAAGAACTAGCAAAAAAAACAAACTCTTGTAGAGGACATAAAGTCAGAGATAGAAAAGACAAGGAGCAGGTGCATCTAGTACAGGTAGAGCAGCTGCAAAAACCCACAGAGCCCAGCAGCCAGCGTAACAAATTCTGGATCCTTTGCTTTTAGTTAGCAGTTAGCATTAGCAGCGTATCCTGCATCCGATGTGAAAGGACTTTTATGCTGCGCACTGTGACTCACAGTAATGGTCCTGGGTCAGCCCTGACTTTGTGTTAAACTAATCCTAAAGTAATAATGTTATTTCTAACCACTGATATACCACAACTTTTTCCTTTCAACAGCTACTGAAAGTTAGGGGACCTAGCTGCTATCGGATATTTATATAGCGATCCTCCAGCTTCAAACGGTATCACCCTTCAAGGACCTGCAGTTCAAAAAAGCGCCCCTCTGACAGCCTAACCCATCTGTTCTCTGATTGGATTGTTACATGTGTGATTGACATGACATTGACCAATCAGATGAAGGGTAGAAAAATAGGGTCAAAAATCCGTACTTGTAACTTGCAGGGGGTTTTTTTCTAAGTCCACACACAAATCTTTTTTACACATACAAATCTTTTTTACGCACACACAAATCTTTTTTACGCACACAAATTTTTTTTACACATACAAATCTTTTTTACACATACAAATCTTTTTTACGCACACACAAATTCTTTTTACACATACAAATCTTTTTTACGCACACACAAATCTTTTTTACAAGTACAAAATATTTATGACCACATTTTGAGCCCATACAGCAGCCTTTGTCAGATATGTTTAGCAGACCAATTACAACACAATAAATCTGCCTGGAATACTTGAACCAACTTCCAAAAGTTGCATGTAAAAGGTTCAAATCTTTATTATTTCTTATTCTTTACTCATGTGCTCCCTTAAGAGTTGTCTAGCGCACCATCTCCCCCCATCTCACACCAGCCCTCTGCATGACCTTCTTCACTACATCCATTCATCTTCTGAGGTCTTCCTCTTTTCGTCCTCCCTGGCAGCTCCATATTTACTCCTCTGCACACATCCAAACCATCTCAGCCTTTCATCTCTTACTTTGTCTCTAGCTGTACCTCTGATGCACTCATTTCTAGTCTTCTCCATCCTGCTTACAAAAATGTTAACATCTGCAACTCCGCCTCCTGTCTTTCTGTCAGAGACACTGTGTCCAAACCATACATCATAGCAGGTCTCACTATCATCTTAGAAACCTTCCCTTTCACTCCTCCAGTCACAAATCACCCCTGATACTTGTCTCCACCCACTCCACTCTCATCTTCAGCCCTCTTGTGCACTGTCTGTTGCTTTGCAAGGTTGACCTCAGGTATTTAAACTCTCGCTGTTACACCTTTCCTTACAGACTTTTATTCCTCCACCTCTCCACGCCCTCTTCGATTTCCTTCCGTGTCTCACTGCAGATCACAGTGTAATCTGCAAAAATACTCCACGGGATGTTTGTAGTATTTATTTATTCCACATAAAAGTCAGGACCTTCTAAATATGATACAACCACCGCGCTGCATCAGACCTCCTTTGGTGCAACAGATCCACTGGCAAAGCAATCAGACAGCCCCTAGAAAAGGAATGGTATTGCACAGCTGCATGGTGCCCGGCTGTGAGCACACACTTCATTTAAGGATCTGTGCTCGCCATTGTGCAACTGTCATGATGAAGGTCATTTTGTAGAACACTGGAACTTGACACTATAGTACAATCCCATCCAGCTCTCCTCATGATCTCTCCTCCACTAGACAGAAAGCCTTGAGGCGGCACATGTAGATGTGCTACCCTGGAGGAGCTGGACTACCTGTGCTACCTGATATTAAACTGACTCTATGTTATACTGATGATCAAATGTAGTTACCTGAACTAAAGTTATATTTTTATTCTCAAAGCATTCAGTAGACTTACTCCACTGTGCCGCTTTCTTCCCATCTTTCGTTATCTCCCAGCCGAACACAGCGTTCACCTTCTTGACCAGCTCTGAGCCCACGTCTTTGATACGACGGCCGATCTCTGCAAACACCAGCTCACTCTGAAGGCCACCTCCCTGCACGAATAAGTAGAAATGACATTAAAAGCTCATGTCCATTCTCATTTTCAGGATCCATTATCGTGATATGTCCCAAGTACAAATTCATTTTGTCCAAATTACCTACAAATACGAAAAAAGACATCAGGTGCTCTAGGACAGAGTTAGGTAAAATTGAATGGAGTATTTTCCGACTGATGTACCTGAGAGAGATTTTCTGGAGATGCTCCTGAGGCTCCGTGCAAATCCACATAGGCTCCTGCCAGCACGACTGCATCGGTCTCCTTCACCTGGATGAGAGAGACTGGAGCTGAAACTTCACTGTAGTGTAACATTTACCCATTCATCCCTAAAATTGTTCTGATTGTATCCAAGCCAAACTTAAAGACACTCACTTTGCACTGGATGTGAACTCTGTTGCCTTCCTTCCACATCTCAGTCTGCAGTGACTGACCCGGCATCACCGGCTTCACAAAGCGAACCTGAGGAGCAAAGGCGGGCGGTTAAGGAGAGCGAGGGTGGCGGATCTGCAGATACAGGTTTCTGAGATGGTAGCCATATTAACTCTTCACTTCTCACTCCTTTTTGCACACAAGCTTCCATCACAAAAAAAAATATTTCCAAAGCATAAAAGGATTTTCACATCAAAAAGCTTAAAGGCCTTGTGACAGAAATCAGGAGATGAAACCATAAAACAGTGTCAACGGTATTGCGGAGATAAAAAAAAAAAAAAAAGGAAGTAAGCTTCAGTGACACATCATTACAGCAGAGCCGTGCTGTGATGGAAATAAGGTGGGAGCAATCTGACACAGAATTAGATTATAAAATGTTGCGTTAATGTGAATCAGTCCATTACTGAAGTGTGAGACGTCATGGGAATGAATAAGAGAATATTAAACTATTGTCACGCTGTCGGGTGCAACGGATGACGTTAACCTGGAAAGCAATTTGTCTAAAGAAGCTGACGCAGCTGCACAAGTGGCCAAAATTAAACGCTGTCTAACATCTCGGTAAAGTTTCCGACCATGAAGATGATACTTTATGGCAGAATATTAATTTTGCAGGTCTACTTTTGCATTTTTATTGAGGTTATTCTGTCTCTGGAATATTAAACTTCAATCTCAATCAAAGATGATCGAAATCAAATGATTTTTTCCTTCGTCTAAAGAAAGCCTCTCTGCGCACAGTCTGAATGACAGGTTCAGATGATATCTGTCAGTAATTGTCTGTTAGAGAAAACCATCTAGACAGAGGGTGGACCAGAGTAACGAACCACTCATCAGCTCTTTTCACCCTCAAAATCAAAGAGGAACCACTAACGTAAGACATTCTCTGAAATCACGAAAGTAGTCTTCGCATGAACTCGAAAGCCTCATTCGCAGGATCACACAGTTTAAAATCGCAGGTTACGCTCACCTTGATGGCCTTGAACCTGGAGGGGTCGTTGTCGGCGAACTGCTTGAGGACGTGTCTCGCAGCGAAGCCGAACGAACACAGGCCATGCAGGATGGGAGCTTTGAAGCCTGACCAGAGAGCACGTCGAGTACAGCATGTCACGTTTAAATAAGACCAAAATGCATTCAAAATACCAGACAAAGATTAAGTCCTAAGCAAAATTTTAAAAAAAACCAAAAAAAAAAAACCCAACATGTTAGACTCTAACCTCCCATAGCAGCAAAGCTGGGGTCTATATGAAGAGGGTTCCAGTCTCCACTCAGGCGATACAAGGCAGCCTGTGACCACAGGGGAAACAGAAATTGTTTAGATCTATATCTAATTCATAAACCCCTGAACTTCTCATGCACAGATCTTGGATGAAATTAAATTATCATGAAGGCAATGGAAGAGATACCTAAAATAGGAATATCTTTGAAGTAATACAGTCACAGTCACAGCTTAAGGGATTTAGTTTTAAATTCCTCTTCTTTTTTTCCCCTGCATCACACAGTCAGCACACCCCCCCTCCCCAAACACTTCTGCCTCTCTGAAAAACTTCGTTTATTTCAGACCCACACGATATCACCCATATATTATAAATGCAGCTAATTTATTGTGCGGCAAAACCCACACAGACTCACTCACTTGGTCTCTTGTGGTTGAATCGATCACAACAGCATCTGGTGAGCGTTTAGGAGGAGGAACAGGAGGCTGGAGGCAGCACAAAACAAACACTTGACATGTGATAACATTTTTATTTATTTATTTATTTATTTTACATTTTCTTATACTGTCCCTTTAGTAAAACAGCTTGTATACAGAAAACTTACTTTGGCTTTCTCAGAGCTTCTCTTTCCTCCGAAGCCTCCAGCACCGACAACAAACACCGAAAACTGGTTGTAGCACACCAGCTCGTTGCCACTGTAGGTATTCACTGCAGGAAGCACAATTTCTTGCAGTTAATGACAAATATCAGAGCCAGAGAGAGCATTCATGTCCTTTTACTTAAGGGAAAGCAAATCCACAATGATCTTCTACTACTACTACTACTACTACTACTACACTTTATGTTAAAGCCCTACATGCAAAATCTTACTTCTGCAATGAATTGCACATAAAAAAATAAAATACAACCTTTTATTATTTCATAACTCAGTAGTTTCAGTCTTTTCCTCTGCATACAAACACACACACACACGCCTTAAGATTCTCCAAATCTATAAACTATATTGCATACCGTAGATACCTTACAATTAGAAATATTGTTCTTCTTAACTATTTTCGCAGTCTCTCACAGCAGAGAACCACTCCCAGCCCCTACTGTAAATGTACTGTGCTGGAAATAATTACATATAGGTCATATAATAGTATCACAAGGTGCTGCACATCCAAGAGCTGAATCTCCAGCTCCACCACATGCCTAAGAATGTGGAGGTCATGAAATTATTGACATGTTCAAGAAATCAGTTTTAGATGATGTGAGCTTTGCTGCATTATCCTGCTGGAAGCAGACATCAGGAGATGACGACACTCTGGTTATAAAAAGATGGACATGCTCAACAACAATCCTCAGGTAGGCCAAGTCGTTTAAATGTTGCCCAGTTGTTGCCAAGTGTGACAAGAAAACATCCCCACACCATTATACTACCACCAGCCTGAACTGATGATACACCCTAGATTGGATTCATGCTTTTATGTTGTTTACACCAAATTCTGATCCAACAGTCTGAATGTGGCTAAAGAAATCGACACTCAGACCAGGCAACCTTTTGCTGGTCAATTTTGGTGAACCTGTGCAAGCCTCAGATTCCTGCTCTTTGCCAGAGTGGCACTCAACACTCGAGTGTTGTGCATTCAGAGATGCTTTTCTGCATACCTCCGATTTTAACAAATGGTTCCTTGTGTTAACGTTTCTCTTCCATCAGCTTGAAGCGGTCTGGCCATTATCTGACATCAGCAAGACACTTTTGTCCAGATAACGGACACTCCCTGCATAGTTTCTCTTGTGAGATGTGTGAAAAAAACCCAGCAGATCAATAGATCTGAATGTTCAACTAACGTCCAGCAAAACAGTCCCAGAAGACTTTTTATGTTTTGAAGTGAGATGTCTTTGAGATTCAGAAAGCTAAACTCATCCTTGTGCAGTACACGATTTCTACGCAGTGAGAAACTTATTAAAACATTTAAACAAACATCCCTAGTGTGGCAAAGACACTGAACGACGGTGAATTCAACATACTTACACATATCATTACCTGTAATAATAAACAGACGGGGGTAAAAACAAACCAGCCAGACACAAGCCAGAGCAGGAGGAAGCGCACGAATAACCGCATGGAAGCCGAATGAAGAGGAACAATTAGCAGCTATCAGAAGGAATCAAATCCTCTTCATAGTCGACGCGCTGCCTGATTAATTTAATTAAGTCAATTCAAAACATAACAGGCACAGAGACAAACAAAGCTGTTTGTATGAGACATAACTGTGACAGGCCATCTTACTGAAATGACTTTATCCTAACAGAAGCTGACTGGTTTTGTGTGCATGAAGACGTTTCTTCTGTGAAGTTTTCATGCTATTTGTTTTAAGTTGGATTAATTATAAATCAGAGTTGCTCTAACATCCTCCATCTCTATGGACTTGTCCAACAAAAATAAGAGCCGCTCTCAGTCCCTTATTTCAGTCCCTGCAGACACAGACTGTAAATTAACTCGTGTTAATTCAGCCTTAGAGGCGACTCTCAGGAAGAAACACATTAAAGTGGTAAAAACAAATGAATATGGAATAAATACTGTAAATGATATCACCTGCTTGGCCTATATGGCAAAAGAAAAAAAGAAACCTTACCATCCAGGAGGATGACGGCTCCAGATCCTTTATCCAACACGTCTGCTATCGTGGCCTCAGAGGTAAGTTTACCTGAAAATGTATTTTTTTTATTTATTTATTTATTTATTTATTTAATCCAAGCCCTGCAAACTATTACCTCTCTAGTTTTAAGTCAAAGTATCTGACATAAGGTCAATTAATACTTTGTAAACATACAAACTCTAAAAGCCTTGAGACAAATCTCTAAACCTCTCTGTAGCATGTGCTGGATCCTCAATTCTCCAATTACAGATTAGTCAGTCAGAAAGTTAATCTGCAGTAGGTTAATTACTAAAGTCAATTTTCAAGCCAAAACACCAAGACTCACAAGGGTGTGCTACTTCTCCTTGTCTTAAATAATGGATAACTAAATAGAGTTTTGGGTGTTACAACCAGAAAAAACACCATCTGGTTTCAAATAAGTATTTTTAATGATCACTTTGTACAAAGCAAGGACATGTCGGCTACTGTGAGAAACTCTGAGGCATTCATCTTTAAGAAAAACAAAAGCCGTTCTCTGTAATGGTAACGCATGAGGCAGAGCTGGGCTCCTCACAATCCTATTAGTCCTGTTATAGGACACGTGCAAAATGCATCAATGCTTTTGAGGTAACCTCGGTCATATCAGAGTTTAGATTTCTAGACTCATTATAAAAAAAAAAAATGAGACTGAAAATACCCATCCATGTAAATACACCTAAACTTGTCCCTTGCTGTATGTAATGTGTTATCCACTGCAGTGTGATTTAGGCTAAAGTGACACAAAAAGGCTCTAAAAGTGCTTTTAATAAGCAGAAATGTTTAAACGCTAAAAGAAATAAATGTTTGGAGTCGATATTCAATTCTAAATCACAACAACGCCGGCTGCTCCCTCATTTTTCACAGTGGCTGGATCCACATGTTTGATTTGGCACCGATTTTATGCTGGATGCTGATGCAACACTCCTATTTATCAGGCTTGAGACTGGCAGTGGGAGTACACTAGCTTCTGAGCCCCCAAGGCTGGCTGTGTTTCCTCCCAGTCTAAAACCAGGGATCTTGCTTGTGAAAAGCAAATGTGTCAACCAGTACACCATGGAGCCACAAGGAAGCGCTATATAAAATACTTTAGTTATAATCTCAGTAAGTTAATTTTTCCAGTCTTTTATGGGTTCAGTGGGCAGATTGACACGTTTTGTTTTCACGTTTCATGAAGTTTTTAACCAAACTTTGTAGATTCCATGTCTGGACAACCTTGAGCTTTGCTTGTGCGTTTTACATCAAACAAACATTTGCAGGCATGGCCAAAATAACTGAATCTAATAATATCTTGTAATGAGACTGTAACAACTGTAAAAGCTACAGAATGCACACATCTGGCCTACGGCAAAATGCCTCACATGATCAGAAATGCCAAGTTGTAAAAAAACAAAAACCGTACACAACTTTCACGCTCTGTCTCTTATGCGCTTTCAGCTACAAACATGCTCCCAACCCTCAGCAGGTCAAAGCTCCACGCCGCTGCCAGCTTCGAGAGCTGCAAGCCAGCTGCAAGGACAGAGAGCCCGCCATCGCAGCTGTGAGCAAGTCCTGCAAGAAGGCAGCAGCGGCAGCTGCCAGAGTCAGCAGCTGTAAACAAGCTGCTTCATCTCCCAGAATTTCTCCAGCAATTAAAAAAAACCCAATTCTTTCTGCAGAATTATCAGAGGGAAAATACCTGAAGTTGGCAGAGGTTTGTAAAGCTCCAAGTACTGCTCCCCATGCAACACCTAGAAAACAAACAAACAAAAAGAAAAACGAATATATCAGTTGCGACATATAATTATAAGAGGCATAAAGCCTCAGTTACTGTTTTAAGCAAGACTTTGTAAAGTGTTATAACAGGGTGCTTTTTTCCCCGCTCTTTAATGCCAGCTTGTGCTTCCTCGTATTTCCTCTCCTCCCAATACTCAGAAACTGTCACTGCCCCGCCCCCTCTCTCTACCATGATCTTTTAAATCCATGAACTTGCCTTGAGGAAACTAGAGAGGAAGCTTCTGGAGGAACTAAGAGCTTTTATAATCAAGTGGCGTGATGCATAAACTCCTCACCTCCGTGTGACAGTTGATTCTTACAGCGCTTACTTTGTAGTGTTTGTGCATATGGATCAACAGATAATAAAACAGAACACAGTCAGACGGCGAGATGCAAACAATGTGCCATCACCCCGGGTGTGAAAACACATTTGAATATATGGGATAACTTAACACTAATGTGTTGAAGCGTCTCACAAAGTTTGTTTTTAAAACATACACACGTTTGTCGACAGCTATGTGGTGCGTTATTGTGCAAACAATGCAAAGAAAGAACAAACGCCAGTGATTGGTGCTGCTAATAGGACGAAGATGATAAATCATCAGCTCCATTAACAAAGTTAGGAATCTAAATATATAAAAGGCCAGGTGATTAAGCTGTTTGGCGCATCACAGCTAACTGACATCGCTTAAGACTGATGTTGGGGTGTTAAGCATTTCTCATTCGGCAGCTCCGGCTTATCCATCCTTGTATCGCTCCCTCACGCTCTTGCTGCAAAGATGCGACAAAGAGATGCAAGCGTAACCGCCGAAGGGATGCATTAGCATAATTAAAAGCATCCCGTACGATACGAACATGTACGTACAACAACAACAAAAGTCAAACTCAGCTGCACACAAGGACAAATACAGACACAGCAGACATCAACATGCACGTTTTCTAACCTGGGTAAAATCTATGTTGAGTCCAGGGACTGAGCTCAGACCACCATCCATCATAGCTGCCTGGGAGGGAATGACCCCGAAGGTGGGGAGGCAGCTGAAGTCCGGATGGCCTTCATACAGGAACCTACATTAAAATGCAAGTGTTAGTGCTCAGTGAAACAGCATACCTCTGTAGGAATAGGTTGCTGACAGATAAAAATAACAGCACAGATGGCTGCACAGGCGTTTCAGCGTGGATGGAATCCAACGCATTCTTCCCCCTCCATGCAGGTCAAGGTAACAGTAATGATTGAAGCCATGATTAGCATTATTTTCTGTCCAGTTTCATGTAATTTGCCTTTTTACAACTACTGAGGAAACTACAGTCAATAACACAAACACATGCAGAATCACACCTCAGATGGTCTGGGTCCTTGGTGGACATGCCGACACCCAGCGCATACAGGATACACTGGGTGTGGTTGAAGCTGAAAGTGGTTGGAGGAAGTTTTTGTCCCACTGCTTTAGTCTGAGAAGAGAAAGAAGAGAAAACAGAAAGGGGATTAAAACAAAAAAAGGTGTAATTTAAAGAAAGAAAACAAGTTGCATCACAAAAAAAAAAAATCACACCATAATGGTTTAGCCTCACAGCTACTCGGTAAGAAGGATCAAGCAAACATTTAGAGTGAATGCGTCAGTGTCAGTACACCATGTAATGGAACTACAGACACACCAAGAGAAAAGGCATTTCTAAATGGTTACATGTATTTTTTAGGACGCTGAAATGAACACGATCATTTAAGAAAACACTGAGGAGCAGATGAAATGCCGGCTTATGAGAAGATCTGTTGCTTCGCTTCAGGTGCCGGTGATAAATCTTTAAATGCACCCCTCCCTCTTTCAAAAATTTATTCAATCTGACAACAATTAGGCTGCAGACATCCAGTGTAAACAAGTGAGTGCATATGTTGGGTTTAGATTTTATTATTGTCATTTGTATTAGGAAACATTTAATCATATATGCTTAGAGGTGTATAATCAATTGTGTAGTGATAAGTTGTGTGATCTTTAACAGGCTACAGAGGCTCGGTGTGTATTCCACACTGGAATGCACACCTGCATCTTGGGGGCATGGGAAGAGGTCGCATCTTGTTTTATTGTTTTATGGTAGGATTAACGTAGCTACATTTGTTTTAGTCTAAGTGCTTTTCTGTTTAGATGAACTGCTGGACTTCCTTACCGGGGGGGTCTAGTCTACCCTCTTCCTGACCAAGGATGATTGCCTTCGTGCTTTCATGTTGTTATATGACCCTTTTGACACACACACACACAGTATTCTTTGTTCACATGTATACCTATGTAAGATGTTATATGTTAATGACCCTATGCATATTCATGTAACCACAATAAAAGGAGTGCTGTGGGGAAACCTGGCTGAGAGTCTGACAGTGGTCAAGTGGTGGAACGACGCTTGGCTCCAGCCAGGTCTCCCTCATGCATGAGTAACCAGAGAACTTTGGTGCCTTGAGTCTTGCTTTTTGCTGCGTAGCAGATTGTCCTTAACGTTCCAGCGAATAGGTTTATGCTACAAACCTATCATTAATTGGTCCTTCGAGCCGGAGTTGCTTATTGCGTGTAGCGTCAGTCCCGAATCCCATCAATCGCCATCCATCGAGGAGAAAAAAACAGACGGCTAATCCACCGGCCCGATGACGAATTCTCACGCCTCAGGACTTTGTTGCAGGACCTCTATAAGTCCTGGCTGACGTCAGTCTTTCGGTGTGTCTCTTTTCCCCTCGGTGAACGTCGACTCCAGGGATCCGGCTCTCGAAGGACCAATTAATGATAGGTTTGTAGCATAAACCTATTCGCTGGAACGTTAAGGACAATCTGCTACGCAGCAAAAAGCAAGACTCAAGGCACCAAAGTTCTCTGGTTACTCATGCATGAGGGAGACCTGGCTGGAGCCAAGCGTCGTTCCACCACTTGACCACTGTCAGACTCTCAGCCAGGTTTCCCCACAGCACTCCTTTTATTGTGGTTACATGAATATGCATAGGGTCATTAACATATAACATCTTACATAGGTATACATGTGAACAAAGAATACTGTGTGTGTGTGTGTGTGTGTGTGTGTGTGTGTGTGTGTGTGTGTGTGTGTGTGTCAGTCAAAAGGGTCATATAACAACATGAAAGCACGAAGGCAATCATCCTTGGTCAGGAAGAGGGTAGACTAGACCCCCCCGGTAAGGAAGTCCAGCAGTTCATCTAAACAGAAAAGCACTTAGACTAAAACAAATGTAGCTACGTTAATCCTACCATAAAACAATAAAACAAGATGCGACCTCTTCCCATGCCCCCAAGATGCAGGTGTGCATTCCAGTGTGGAATACACACCGAGCCTCTGTAGCCTGTTAAAGATCACACAACTTATCACTACACAATTGATTATACACCTCTAAGCATATATGATTAAATGTTTCCTAATACAAATGACAATAATAAAATCTAAACCCAACAGCATATCTTCCAAAGTTAGAAGGAAATTTGTTAGAAAGACTCTTTTTTTGTTATCACCCTCGGCTGTTGTTAAGCAGTGAGTCGCTGTCTAGAGTAACACAAAGAAATTTTGCAGTTAATCGTTACTGTGGATCGTTTCCTCTTCGCTCATCTGACTCTGACTTGATTAGATTTAATCACCCATCACATTACAAGCGCATTAAAGAGTTTATCATCAGGTCTGAAAAAGAGGTGTCCACACCAAAGCCTGACTGCTGTCTTAAAAGATTTTGCTGAACTTATTCTTTAATATACAAGAACCACGTAGAAAACAAAAAAGTATGCATAAATGCTAATAAAATATTACAAAAGGAGACCGCATCAGAAGATATAAAAAGATTCTCCCCAGATAATCACATATTTGATTTGGCTGTGATCTGTGAGGGAGGTAGTTTGAGGACTCGTGGGACCTCAGAGTTGAAAGGAATCAGCAGTTCAGAAATGTACTCCTGTGTCGCACCAGGCAGAGCTTTGTGAGCGATCAGCACAATCAGTCCAAAACAATCCTGGTCTTGAACGGTGGCCAGCGCAGGGAGGCCAGAAATTGAGCCATGTTAAATTTGTGCTTGCACTTCTCTTAACGAGCAGCCGGAAAATGAACCGAAACTCCTGAACACGCCATCGCAGTAATCGAGTGTTAATGACAAAGTCACAAATGTCTTTTAAAGGCCTCAGCGGTATTGTAAATATTTTAAAGCCCTCGTTAATTCCTGGGTGAGGTTGGTAGGAGGTTGTTACTGGTAGAAGTTTTATGAATATAGCATATCTGAATAATTTTCTCCGGCCTGACTGAAACTCATCATGAAACCACCAAAAGAAGAAATATCTTTTGAAAGGATGGTGCAAAAAATAAATAATTTTTTCAGAATTTTAAGGCCTTGATAAAAATGCCATTTCTCAATCCTAGAAACTGAGGTCTGATTAAATAAATATTTTATTTGTCAGCATAATATTGTCAAATTTAAATATGCTTGAGTGCATCCTATAAACTCAAAACTGCTTAAAAATGTATTTTTAACTGAAGGATAAAACATATTCCAGGAAAAGCATGAAGGTCCTCGGGGTTCTCAGAAGCAGCTTTCTGTGTAATATGAATGTTGTTTATCATTGTACTGAAGCACTAGTACGCGACACATAAGAGCACAAACTGTATTAAGTGTCTGACTCAAACAGAGCAGGAAAGGGGGTGAAACGGTCCCGCCGACTCCTTCATGTTAGCAAGTATTATTAAGACATACAAGAAATCCAGTTAAAGCGCACTATAAATATACATCTCTGGCAACATTACAGTCACAGCAGTACTGCAGTTACTCATTTGTCATGTTTACAGCCACTGTGCTGTAAATAAGACAGCTATTGTTCGAAACAATATTGCTTGGCAGAATGGTGCGATTCACACTCTGCATAATATCACCTCTCAGCTGATCGAAAGACATCATAAAACCTGGCCTCTGGAGAGCAGTTTTTAATTAAAACTGCATTTAAATGCAGATGTGGGGAATTGTGTGTTTTCAGACCAATTCCAGCTTCCCAGTACTTGGGAATATTATTAGTGCCTGTTCTCCTGCATGCACACGGCGAGATTAAAGCTGCAGTTGAGGAGCGGGGATAAAAAGCAGTAGTGGCTTGTGTAGGAGTAAGTCAAGTTAGTCAGTTACTTGAGTGAGATGATATGGGAGAGGGGGAAAAAAAAAAAAAAAAAAAAAAAAAGGTTTAAAGCAAAAGGATAGCTTTGTTATCCGGTCTATCTTCACTCATTTACTGTCTGCTCCACACTGCAGATCTATGTTTTTGTTTCTCTTCTTTCCATCTATTATTCAGTGTACAAATATGTAACTTCAAATTAAGCTTGCTGATATTTTGCCACTTTTTCCTCATATATTAATTATTGCTTTTCCAATGAAGAGTCAGACTGGTGATAAAATTTTAATTGTTACTCAGTTGATCAAAACACATGATACACAGTACTCTGTTAATTCTGTTTGATAAATCCATAACAACTGTTTCACCTCCACCTGAAACTGATGCACATTTTAAGTCATGATTGAGATTTTTGCATTTGTCCTATTGTTTTTTCAGATATTTTTGTTAGTCATGCAAAACCATGTTGCTAAATATATCAATATAACACTAAAGTTACACGAATAATAAAGCGCACTTTATGGGCATTTTTATAATACTTGTACTCCTTATATTAAAACTATTGTTGCCAATTTCTGATAAAGTACACCAACCTAAAACTAAAGGAGTACTTGCAGTTGCTTCATTATTCCCCAAGCAGTTATCAGCAGATGGATCCACATATTTGGGTTGGCACAGACTTTTCACTCTTCCTGGCACAATCCTCACATTTATCCCAGATTGGGACCGGCACTAGGAGTTCACTACCTTGTGACAGTTTTTTTTCCCTTCCCTACACTTAGCTTTTTATGTATTAAAGGAGAAGGAGGATAATGTGATCATCCCAGGCACACAACTGCTGTTGTCTCAAGACGAGAGGATTTAAAACAAGAGTATGAATGTAACTAAGACTGAATGGCAGCCATGAAATATGAATATATGAAATACCTTGATATCCACCTTGCATGTGGAGAGAGGTCAATACAATACCAAGAAAGTCACATGTGTGTCTTGGGTGACACATGCACCCAGCAATCATCAAAATTCCTACAATAACTCTGGCGGTCAACCAGAATTCATATACCCTTAGTTACAGTTTTAACTCTTGTTTCATTCCATTGTTCCTGACTGCAAGAGACGGCATGAAATACCCGGATGACCCATACCCACAAAGTCAGAGGGGATCTCCACTCACCACAAGCTCAGACTGCAGGGAAAAGGGGTGGGGGGTGGGGGGTAGCCATATTACCCCTGTAGAAGCAGGCAAAGAAGGAAGCCCAACCAACAGCGGCACAGAATTTGGAAACCTCAAAGTCTTTAAGCTCCTGAAGTGGTATCAACAACCGAGTGTGAAAGGAGTTCCCTACCGGTGCCCATAACGGACAAAGAATGCATCCGTTATAGAACTCAGCATTCGTGCCAATCTACAGTCTTACAGCCTGAAAAGGGCAAAGTTGACATTATAACACAGGTCCTCTGCCCCCTCTCTGAGTGCCAAAGGCAGACAAAATAATAGGTATGACAGGTGGACAGCATTCTGGAAAGAAAAGAAGTGATGAGCAACAAAGCAATCCCACGCCCATTAGGATGACAACACAAACAGTCCATGGCAGCAGACAGGACATGAAGTTCAGTTACATGCTTTGTTGATGCAACAGTGAGAAGAAAAGCAGTCTTACCAGATAACCATCTCTGGTAACTCCCCTCGAGGGGTTCAAAGGATGGAGAAGACGAAGCTTCCAGAACAATTGTGTTTTCCATGAAGGAAGTGACAGCATGTTGTGGCCAAAGGCAAAGAGCACCATTCAGAAAATGACCCACCAGAGGATGACACCCAACATAACAATTATCCACCACAACATGATGGGCTGAGACAGGCGCGACATACACTTGGATAGTTAAGACTGAGAGCCGGTGGTTCAGTAACATTTGGAAATACAAGCTTAGAGCACTGCTAAGGGACCACATGTTGATCTTTACATCAGCTGGAAATGAGCTTTCACCTATTGGTAATACAATACCCTAACTGATGATGCCCAATTATTTAATATGGTCTGGGCCCGGGTTTCCTCACAAGAACTCAAAGGTTTGCCCAGCCCTTGAGTGACCATACATATAGATGAAGGGGATCTGAGTGTGGAAGAAAAAACACACCCCTGCAGCCGAGATAGGACATCAAAACTCAGTGGGATCACTGGGAACCAAACCCTCCCTGGTCAGTATGTATCCCTCTATCCTGTGAAGCGCATGAGCAAAGGAAGCAAGAGAAGACATACAGCAGGCAATCTGGCCAGGGGTGTGCCAGTGTGTGCTCTGGTAGCCTAGTTGGTTTTAAGGGAGAGAAGAACAGTAGATTGCTTTGGAAATGTTGAGACACCAAACAGGTCGACTGTCACACCGCCATATATCCTTTCACTGGGACAGGGCTTCTAGCAGCACGCCTGCAGCCTCATTGTGCACGCCTGTTAAAAAGCCAGATACCTCATCAGGTTGCTTGCACCACTTAGCTCACATATGTAATTTTGACAGCATTACGTCTTCATCCCTGTGCATGTGTGCGATGGATATCCAGTTATTTCATACAGTCTCTTGCAGTCAGATAGAATGAAACAGATCAGGGCTGCACTATGGCCTAATATAAGATAACTAAAGACTATTGAGTTTTGAATAAGGCCAACCTACTTTAGTAAAAAGTGCAAGAACAAAAATATATGGCTCACACAATAAACATAATAAATACATTTCAATATAATAGAGTTCTATTTCTGTCTGCTTTATGGAAGCGTTAGAAAGATTAACCTTGAAACCTGGAGTTTGAATTGCATTATGAAAAAAAGGTGCTTTCTTTTCTTTTTCACCCCATTTAGAAAACAACATAGAAACACGTCTCTGTATGAACCAAGATATTTCAATGACACTACCATAATTACTACTGTCGAATGAACATGGCACTAAACTAGAATAAAAACCTCTATATTTTAACCTTGCTATGCCTCTGGTATATTGCTTTGCCTACATAAATGTTACAACAAATAATATTTTGGGCTATCAGACCTGTATACAGATTGAGCTCCATGGCATGCCAGCAATACAGAAGCAGCACAGCTGATAACTTAAGCAGTGTGTGTACCTCTTAGCATGACAAGGACAAAGGCACAAATGCAACTAGCAGAGCATGTGTGGGCAGAACTACACACAGACACACACAAACGTCAGCCGAGGACACGGTTGTGATGTTTGTCTTGAGGCTACAGTGTGACTCTGTTCCAAATCTCCTAACCAGGGAGCCACAAAAGCTCAGAGAGCCACAGCAGAGAGGACAGTGATACACAAGAGTGAGTATACCTCATTTCACATTTAGGCACTGAATCATGATATTATTGAACCTGGCTAGTAAGTGCTGTTAATGACTCACAGGATTTAAAAGAACAGTTTGCAAAAAAAGGTAATTTTGAGAAGGCAAATCAATAAAACACCAAGAAACAAAATGTGCAACCATAAGACACAGCAGAAGAAAAAATTATTTAGCCAAGGCAGCTAGTAATACTGACATTATCTTTGACTTGTACAATTTATTGTCGTTAGAGCCTACAACTGGGTGAAAGTATGGATATACACTAGACAGGCCTGTTGCAGGCCTATTTATCTTATTTCATACTTGTGCATGAAAGTTTTGTTGCTGTTGTTTAACATAGTTTTGAAATCTTGTTTTTTATAAAACATTTTATGTGTAAAATGAGAAAAAAATCAAACAAAATCTGATTCTAAAATATACAAACATTCCACAAGTGCTCATATTTCTTTATTGTTTTTAGACATTTGATTCCATTATACAAATGTTTCACTGTCAGCTTTTTTTTTTTTTTAATTTCTACATGAATCCATTGTGGCCATTTACTGAAAACCCCAAATATTGTCCAGAAATGTATAGGCATGCATTTGGTGTACACTGTAACCACTGAACCATTAAAACACCCTCACTGTGCATCATCTAGCACCTAATATTCCAATTAGGAATTCCACTATTCCATGAATAGTGGAATTGTAAAGCACTTTGAGGGTTTCGAAAAGCGCTATATAAATGCAATCCATTATTATTATTAATAATATTCTTAAGCAATGCATTACCTAACCAATGCACAACGGCAACACAATTCAAAATAAGTTTATAAATATTTGTGCAAAAAGAGAATTCGGTTTGAGTAGCATTTTGGACATCTGTTGGTCAGTTTAACTACTGCATACTACACGCAGCTCAATGCAAGCTCAATTTGGCCATTTGTGTGGAGAACCATGTTGGGATGCAGCACTACTTGCAGCTTGGTGTTTTTTTTAGGAACTCAGCCATGTTTGAGCTGTAACAAGTTCCCTTTTCTGAGCTTCAGTAACAGGAAACACAGTAAAGTAAAGGAGAACATATCCAGGGATTCATCGCTGCTCTGTGGTGCTCCAACAGCTTAGGAACTTTACATTTTAAAAGCTAGTTTGAGCAGGCTCTTGTCTGGTACCATCCAATATTTACAGGTGACATCCAAGTACACATGCATGTCGTAGAAGCAGTTTCTGAGTGGTTTATTATTGTTCCCAACTAAATTTAATGTGTTGACATTAGAAAGTCATGATTTGCCATATTTGAAACACTGTTTAGAGCTGCATGTGTCATTATGACCCAGCTATATCAGAGAGTAGAACAGTCTCAGTAGGAAGAATGATAGAAATTAAATGAAGAAGACAAAACAGATGACTGAGTAACACCGATGGCAATAAGGTTAAGAACTGCAGAAGCCAGGAAACAGTGGAAGACTTTAAAAAACATCTTGTATGTCTGTTTTTTTACATCATAAAAAGGAAAGCATGAATGGATATGGGTTTCTTTATTCATGTTTCCTAAATGCATCCCAGATGCATTAGATAATAAAGTCCTGATGTTTTTTAATTAACCCTCTCAGGCTCAAATTAAACTTTTTGTTGCTAATGCACAGCCAAGTCCTGCAGTGGTACTTCTGAGTAAAAAAAAAAAAAAAAAAACTCATAAAATATGTATGTGGGGTAATCAGGTTGTTAGTTTTTAACTGTTGCAAATTGACAACGCCTGCCTTGAGAGGGTTAAAAGCTATGTCTACAGTTATCTAAACTGTTCCATATATATCTCCTGCCAGCTAGCTCAAATGCTATAATGCTACTCTGTACCTGAAGATGCAACTGTTCCACACCCTGATCCCTTTCAGGCATTGATACCATGTCGTGGACAAATTGCTACTATAAGAGTATGAAAGTCTTTCGATTTATAGTCAGATGCTAGGATAGATGCCCTAGATGCTAGGGCAAAGCCTTCAAAACATCAATCCACAAATCAGTTAGACCTGTCACAGTAGCTACTTCCACTTTTACTAACATACACTGGCTCTGTATTAAACACATGCAGTGATCCCCTCCAGACAAAGCCATGCATTTTGCAAACCATTTAATAAACAGCTGCTCTGAGTTTTTGTTTACATCTGACTGATATCTCACATCCACCTTTGATGTTTCTCATGTTCCACATTTCATATAAAGCACAGCAGCCAAGAGACAGCAGTTAGGACTCTTGTAAATACAGATTTTAAAACTAAACTTTATGATTTAGTTTTATATCAACATTGAACTAAAGAAGAAAAAAAAAAAGCAAGAAAACACATTAACAGATTATTTTACTTACAGGATCAATCCCTGATCCCAAGCCTGCAGAGGCTGCAGCTGCTGCTGGATTCACACCAACATCACCCTGCGATTCCACTTGAGACAGCACACTCACCATTGACTGCAGAGACTCTAAATAAATGTGAGAGCGATACATGCTGTTAGCCAACCAAGATAATCATGTTACTTCTCAGCAAGATGAATTTATTCCTCAGCAATAGTCAAAGAGTTTTGTTTTCATTTGGAAATAAACACAGCATGGGTGAAGTGTTGAAACTGGCTCTCTTATACGAGTAGAAATCAACAATTGCTACAGAAGAGGAAACTGCCCGTCTTAAAGGAAAACCAATGACATTTGTAAAACAACTGTGTGAGGTTTGTTTTATCTATGCGAACAATAACTTACACAGATTGTTTTTATTGTGCCACTAATTTAGATGCTGCACTTAGCTTAATATATTGTAAAGGCATGACAATAATAATTCGTCTTCTCGTGTAGCTCTTGGTAATATAACGAATAAGCATCAACATAATCATCTGCTAAATGTCAAATGTTTCATTAAGCATATTGTGTAGAGTGGGGTGTGGTTTTTACAACTCGGCTAATGAAGGAGAGTAGTTCAGGGAGCAGTTTTATATAGCAGCATGCTGGGACCTGGACACACACACACACACACACACCAAGCTGTGCAGCAAGTCTAAGAAGTATCTTGAGTGTGTTTCACCATGCCGGGCAGTCTCCAGCCGAGTATACAGTTTGCATGCATGTGTGTTGCAAACAGAAGAAAGACTGGTGCCTCCCCAATTCCTTCTGCACTGCTTGTTTTTTCCCCTCCCCATCATGCTGGATTTGACCAAATACTCCTCATCTAGGTACTGCATGCCATTTCACATGTATTACATATTAGAATTTGCTCCACATAAATTATATATAGTTTGTGTATACAGCCAAATATAATTATGTTTTTTAAACCAAATAGTGAAACTTGAATAGATGCAATTTGTTTATAACTAATTCAATATAATACAAACCATTAACAGAAAAAACCAATCTGTATTGCAGAAACTAAACGGTTGAACTGTAATCAATCAATCTGGCAACTTCAAGTCAAACAATCTAAATCACAGTCAAACACAAAGTGGGCAGAACGCAAAAATATTTGATCAACATCCAGGGTAGCAATTGAACTGTCCACCAATGAGAGCACAGTATCACTCATTGGTGATCATATGAGCTGGTAGTAAGTATATTAAAAGGTTACCAAGACAACAGCCAGCCATCAAAGCGATGCACGACACAACTTAACAGCTCTAAAAAATATTTTTAGCATATATTAAATGAATGGAAATAAAGCCACCTTCTTCCAGGTTATATCGGCTCTAAATAAACATATCTTTCTTAATATAATGCAAAAAGTCTCCCTCTATAAGCCTGAAGGAACATCTTAGTCCCCTGGAGGTTTGTATATTATGGCATAATCAGTATACACCCTACCAATGAGCTAAAATGACCAGTTTTCTACTGTTTATGCAACTATAATACTTTATAAAACCATTGTATCACTGTAATGGCATGACAATGACATTAATCTATATCTACAAAAGGTTGAATTATGAATGACATACTATGTGATCACGTCGCCTAGCAACAACCAAACAGACTACAACAACATTTATATAATTGAGCAGGACCTGAGCATTGCAAGAGACCTACAATTACTGTAATTACATTTTCTACGTGTGATTAAATATCAGTATGAGCAGATGAAATAATACAGCAGCATGGGCATGTACTAGTATGTTCAGCTCTTTAGCATTTATTTTTTAACTGTTAAAAGGCTGCAAAACAGGAATTTGGTTGCGTTTTTCGAACCTCACTCTGAGTTGATGATTGCACTGAGAGGTCTTTGAATTTCGAAATATTCTTTCAATTGTCTCTTAAGTGTAGTTGCTCATTCTGGTTTCACAGTTAGGAAACTGCAAAGACTGATTTTTTTTTTAACCCAGCTATAGAACAACAAGCCTGGGGTTCATGTTTCAGTGAAACTATGCAAATGCTGAATAAATGAATTTCAGTCTAAAACATACTGATCCAGAAGCAGCTTTAAAATGGAAATACATGAGAGCCCTTATGTACCTGCAGAATAAACATTTCTCTATTCAAACAGTTGTTTGCACAAGTCCTCACTGTGGGTTCTCAGGTTGTTTTAAGAACACCCAAAAAGTGTAAATGTAACAACAAAGGCAACACAACTCTTTAAATATATATGCTGATTCAACCTGTTGCTGCATGAACAAAGGAAAATAGCTGAAACGTGCACGGACCGGGACCAGGGTAAGACTGAGAAGACCAGAGATCCTATTACCGTCACTCAGCGGCAGGCACTTACCAAAAAGAGGTAGCAACAAATAAGATACAAATGAGGTGGTACTACAAAGCCATGCTAATGAGACCAGCTAGTGCCCTGTGGGACTGCCACCCCCATTCTGTTAATGTTAACACCGCCACCCTCTCTTTGAATGTGGATATGAAAGGAAGGATAAGGTGGAGGAGGTGGAGAGAAATAATAATCAACAATCGCCAGCCTCTTGTTTGCTGGAGCTCTTTTCTGAACAATACTGCACTCGTTCACACTCAACATCATATTGAACTTGGCTTCTTTTCTCCACCTCATTCACATCATCTCCACCACCATCTGGTCCTCAGTCTTTGATTGTTACCCAACTCACTGTAAATACAGATGATTTCAGAAGGTTATCACCCTCATAAGCGCTGAGCCTGACAGCATGACTACATGAGGGCTAACAAGCCAGGTGCTTTTATTTTTCCTTTCATTGAGCTCTTCAAAAGTGGTTCCACTCAAAAGAGGCTAATCATAACTTTAATTAAAAGACAGGTCTCAAAACACTGCTTTTTTATTTCCCTCTCTTCTAACAATCAACCAATATCACATAAAAATGTTGCATTTATTTGGGTATAAACCAGTATTGTGGAAAATGACTCAAAGGTTGTGTATATCTAGACATTTACTAAGGCCATACTACTAAAACATGAAAGACATGAATTTCTTTAGAGTAGCACAAAGTTAGCCCACTACTACTCCAAGACCAAAGGGCAAATTATGTAGCCATGTAATGATCTAAAATCTGAATAATTCTGACTCAACAAAGAGTGAGTCAAACAAGTGTGAAAGTGTGATCCGGGCACTAATAAGGAAAGCCGCTGTGAAAATAGTCTCATCTCTGGTCTGTGTTGCGTGGTTACTGCTTTGAAGAGAAATGATTCAGCTCACAGTGAATAAATGACCATTCAAGACTAAAGGCAAGAAATCAATTCTTAAAGACCGTGTTTTACATTTTCATAAAAGCTTACATCTCTTACATCTTTTAACAATGATGGACAAATCTGATGGTTGTCAATTACTTTGAAGGATAAGACCACTGAGCTTCAGTAACATGAAATAATTCACATGTGAAACTGTCAAAAGCCGTGCTTGCAGTCTTGGTGAAACGTTACGCTAGAGCACATCTGTGACGACTATCTGCTCAGAGAAAGCACACGCCACAGTGGCTTGCAGTGCTGTGAGTCCATGTTTAGACAACCTGATCACTTCAGAGTGTAATATTTTTTAACTTAAAAACTTTCTGGGAGGCACTTGAGCTCAGCGGGGAGCAGACAAGCCTATGGTGAAAGTGCAGTAGCCCAGGTTCAAGTCCGACCTGTACTACATGTCTCATTTACCCATTCACAGCCATGGGTATCTTGCCCATCCAGACTGGTAAACATTTTTATGTTTCTGAATTGCACTGCATTTCTCACAGTTTCATTACTGCTTAGTAATTAGTTTGCAAGACAAGTTGGCATCTTCCATGCAAACTAATGATTCCCTGTTAGCACCCACAGCAATCACAAGGTTTCAGTGCAGCCTCTTTACAACCAGTGTCATGCTAGCAACTGCCAGCAAACTCACAACCAGTTGGGGAGTACAGATTACTCGCCAGTGCAGTGGTTGCCAGTTGCTCGCTGCAAGATCAATAAAACGATCTGACTGAGGCCTCAGGTAATGATGGTAATTTTAATGTCCAGTCTGGACACAGACAACAAGTTCAGCGGAAAACAATTAAATCACATCCGAAATCCAAATGACAAGCATCTCAACAGCATTCATTTTAATTCAATTTAGCTCATCTTTGCCTGTTTAGGCTGAATTACTAAGTTTTACTCCACTATGAGTGAAATGGGGAAAAGCCTGCCTATTCAGAGTGTCTTTATTCATTATTTTCTCTCTGAGCCCATATTTTGTCATGTCATGTGTGTGTATATTGTCCTCAAGTGTGTCCAATAAGATAAAAGAAAAAAAAAATAGTATCTGTAAGAGTGTGTGGATCAGCTGCATGCAATATATGTTTTTTACTCCTACCTGAAGACATAACCGTTTCTGTGAGCCATGTATTAGTTATTGTAAACAATCTGCTTTTATGATTAAACTGTATTAAACATATTTTAATATAGTAAAAAATACAGCTAAAACCCATGAGGACGGACTTGAAGTCGTGTGTGTGTGTGTGCGCGCGTGTGTATATTGTCCTCAAGTGTGACAATACACTTATACATTTTTCTGTAGGTTACCAATTGCGTAAGTGTGTATTTGGCCTGGTGCATCACTGACCTTGTATATTAGCAGGTTTGGTGGCATCTGTGAAGTCACATATTTTTTCCCAGTGGTCCCTGATGGACTCGGGTTTCATGGATTGGTTCTTCTGTCTCACTATATAGCCCTGAGTGCGCTCCCAGCGCACTACACACACAAAAATACAGGGGTCATGGCACAGTATAAACCCCACACATACTGTAGCAGCAGTCTGGGGGACTAATGAATATGGCAAATGCATACAGACATTTCCTCTGGACAAAACACACAGTACTCACATTTACCAATCCACCCTGCACCAACCTAAAGGGAGTCAAACATGAAGAGAAGAGCAAATGCACATGGAGATTAAGAAATATTGCCTCTTTATAGAAAAAGAATATGCTATTGTACATTAATTTTCTCTAAGATGAAACAAAGCTACAAGCAGTATAGTGACAGTTTCAGTACCTCAAACAGTCCTCCATTCTCCTGGCATTGTTCATGACAGAGCCAGAGGACCAAAGGAGCAACATACTCAGGCTTCAGAGACGCCACAAGATCTACATAAAACAAAACATCTGGTTTACATCTGTAATAAAGGGCAAAGAAGGTCTTGATTTTTAAAATATGTTGCATTTGGTTCATTTATACATTGAGTACAATACTACATATTGTTTGTTTTTGCGTTTAACTTATAATCTTCTGCAAGACAGATGGCAAAAACATGAACTGGCTTCACATGAAGAAACAGACAGAATGCTTGAATTCATGAGACCAGGTCAGTATCAGTCCTAGTACTAGCAATCTGTTAGCGAAATATTTCTTAAACATGCTGGAATTAACTGAAAAAAGAAAATATGGCACAAGCTTAAACTTTTTTTTTTTTTATATCCCTTGTGTGTGCTGAAAATATCTGTACCCTAGTGGTAAAAAGAAGCCCTTCTGCTTCACTAAACACGCTGCTGCTTAGCAAGATGGGTTTTGTCATTAATTTTTTTTAGAAAAGTGTCAGTGAGTGAAAGCAAACATATGGAACCAAGTCATTTACTAAGGTGAGGCCCCTGTGACAGTTGGCACAACGCAGTGTGCGACAGATGCTACCGTAGGCTGGCACGGCAGGGCAACAAAACCTTTCCCTTAATTCACTTAATACTTCTTATTCCAGAGCTGCAGTCACAGAGCATGCTCAGTGTAACTGTGACGTTCAGATTTTTACAAATACCGAGTCAGGGGTTGGAAAAACATTCCCAGTCCCAGTTATTCTTAAGGGTGATGTTTTTTTGTTTTGTGTTATATTAATACACAAGATAAGATTGCCAATTCTATATCTTTAGTTGCTTAATCTTAATTGTAGGCATTCAATGCTGTATGCCCTCTTTCTAAAATGTGTTCAACACAAAAACTATAAATGATTTGTTACCTTACTTTTTCTCTTAATACTGGAAGACAACACATACAGTAATGCAAGGAGGACATAGCCGCCTGCTAAAATAAAGGGCTGACACATTAAAACTTTTAAAGCACTCACAGGGTGCATGATTTCATCATGGCCCTTGGAAAAGCAAGAAAACACTGCTCTTGAATATTAGATGAAAAATTTGCATGTTGAACGGGAGTGCTGTTGCCTCAAATTTTGTAAATCCACATTACATGGTATTACATTATGCAACTGCTCTCAAAAAATGCTTTGGTTAAAACCCATTTGTCCATTTCAGCCTGTTCAATGAGATAAAAGGAGAAAAAAAACATTATCTGTAAGGGTGTGTGAACCTACATCATATAGACCAGCTGCATACAATATATATGTTCATATATGTTAATATATGTTTTTTACTCTTACCTGGAGGCATGACTGTTTCTGTGAGCCGTGACCCAGCAACAGGAGCAATCGTATTGCAGTGGATGTTGTACTTGCGACCCTCGATTGCCAAAGTGTTAGCCAGCCCCAGCAAGCCCAGCTTGGCAGCGCTGTAGTTGGCCTGGCCAAAGTTGCCATAGATCCCTGCGGCTGAAGCAGTCATGATGATTCTGGCCACAGAAAACCGGAGGCAACGTTAGGATTAATGCAAAGTGACAGGCATCACGAAGGAGTCATAAGAGACCCAGACGGCCTCGCCACACACAATCTTACAAAGACTTAGATATTTTTCATGCCTGCTTACACCCAGGAACGTGCATATGTAAGCATCTAGTCATGCAATCCTAGCATGTTTACACAGACACTAGCTTTAACAAGGTGACCATCATAAACAACGCTACATTAGGTGCAGGAGACTTCTGAGGAACACAGTCATCAGATACAGTACTCTGTATAATAATATCAATTTCTGTGCTCAAATGTCTCAGTCAGTTTTCAGAGTCTCAGCACAGTAATATTTAAAGAGCATCGCATGATAAAATGTTGCACCAGGGACTTGATCCAGAACATAAACACATTATGTAAGTGTATTCCTTCATGTTTTCATATAGTGAGTGAGCAGGGGAGTCAGGCTATGACCTTTATCATTTCATTTATTTCTGCTGTGGTTTTACCTTTAAATGTACCGTACATTTTTGTTTGAGGTGACTGCACACCGAGATTGGATTTTAAAATTTCCCATGAGCACTGCAAAATACAGAGGGATGACAAATTAAATGAAAAACAAAAAACACAAAGTGTAAGGCGGTGGACCAAGATGTGCTTATAGAACAGGCTTAATAAAGCTTGACATTATTTCTATACATTTCTGGAACTCTACTGACATTGTTCATTCTCGAGACAGTCCCTCCTCTGGTGTTCTGATGATGGTGGTGGACAGCTTCTTGTAAGATGTCAGTACATCCTTTTTTGCAACATTTAATTACCTCTTCGTGGCCCACTGACGGGGACATTGTGTTATTGGGTTATAGATGGTTTAAAACTAAAGCGAATCACTCAGAACTCTTTGGAAGAGGAATAATTTTTAAAAAATAAATAAAATGTGGGGTGTGGAGCCTGGACTTGTCTTCTGAAATGGGGCATAGCAGAAAAAGGTTTGAGAAGCACTGCTCTAACTGGGGCAAGTAGATCCAAACTATACCAAAAAGCAGCCAACCACAGCTGCCGGACAACCTTCATTCAATATCAGCATCATTATTTCCAAAGGTTTTTTTATTCTACACAGTAATAATATGCTCTTGAGCTCAGTGCGGTACAAATGTTACTTTAGTGTTTATGAGATGCTATTTGTGTAAAATGGTTTGTGTGCACTTGAGAAGGACATCTATTACCTATGATAACACTTGAGCAACATTCCTCTGCAAACTATAACACAGACTTTTTTCTGAACATAAAAAAAAAAAAAAAAAAAAAAAAAAAAAAAGGCTTTTGTTCAGAGTCTGTTTTGCATGTCACGAAAAGCCCATCTGTAATTAATAAAAATCTCAATAACAGTTCCGTTCCAGAAAACAGCCACTGCTAATGTTATTAGCTGCACATGCAACAGAGGCCTGTTAGTAAAACCCCCATTAATCAAACACCGGAATATGCACTGCATGTCTGTCTAAGTCGACACTGTCATCATTTATCTTCCATAAGCAACGCATAGCATCGTTAAAGCAAAAATCAATACAAACTTCATCTGCTAACTTCATCACTGTTTCAAGTTAGTAACAATCATCCACTAGAATGGCTGAGCGACATGGAAAAAATATTAGTATGTTATAAATCAAATCACAATTTCTGTCAAGATTAAAGGTTCACTTTTGCTCCTAAGTGAAGATTAAGGTTGATTTTGTTTCAAATACTATTTATTTTACTGTCCGAACTTGAACATGATGAATATACTGAAGAACAACACAACACAGGTATATATAACATAATAAAGTAAAATCTTCAGCTTTTATAGAAAAACATGAAACAAAAAGGGAAACTTAATTGTTTCACCAGTTCCAAATAAACAATGTATACATTTATACATTGTAATCTAAAATAACTGTCGCCAAAGCCAGTCTGTACATATCCTCAGTACAAGTTCAAGAAAGTTCAAAGGAGAACATAAACACAACTGACATATTCACTCGGTTGTGGTCCGCTTTGCTCCAAGGCAGCCAAAGAAATAAATTATTTTAGATAAGGCAAAAGAAGTGTAGGATAGTCTCAGTGGAGTGGGCAGTAAGCTTCATATGGAACAGATGTGCAACTTCACCACAATTCCAATGTGGTCAAGTTCGACACAGCTGTTCAGTCATCTCTCTACAAATAATGAGTGGCGGAAAGTAAAAAGCTGCACTAAGAGCAATACACTAAGGTGCCAGCTGGACGTTAGCCACAGCTAATAAAAAAAATGGGACTAATGCTAATGGCACCCCCAGATCTGTTTGCAGTGTTTGCAGATCTCTAAAATATTCCTGAAATCCCTCTGTGTACGGTGCCTTATGGGCAAAAGACAGCTTTCGTAAAATGACTTCAGGTTGAGAACAAGTTGATTATTTCAATATTAAAACGGTGCTATGGAACATCAAGCTGGTGTTTTGGGAATTAGACAAAAATAAAACTAAATTGTATTAGTCACAGACAAATCCTGGTAATTCCAAAAGGTTTACTGACTCTTTCTAACATTGCATGTCTTGATCCAGCAGTTTTTATGGTGTAAAAGTAGTAGAGAAAAAAGCAAAAACAAAACCATAAATCACAAAAATCATGCTAATAAAAGTATGTAAAAAAAATCATCAAAAAACAAAAATCAAAAAACAAAAACAACCCAAGATAGGAATTTTGTTTTGCACCATTTGAGGTCTATCTGTATTAAAGAATAGTGACTAAAGCAGCATCTGAATATGTCGATGACAATTATCCTCAAGAGACCACTTAATCATAGTCAAAGTTTTTTGTCGGCCTATCTTTAGTACTGTTGCTGACGTATGAACATGCATCACATGGTACCGAGGTCTTGATAACACTCCAGTAATGTTGCCTGTTGAGGATACTGTAACTTGACAGATCTAAGGAAAGAAAAATATCCTACCTGCGTAATAAGAGGATGACACAGTTTTACCTGCGTCAATAGCTGTTACAAGCTGAGCTACTTACCTGCCAAACTTTTGGTTTTTCATGTGGTTCCAGGCAGCTCGAGTCACTAAGAAAGAGCCTCTCAAGTGAACTCTCTGAATGAGGTCTGTGATGCAGAGTAAGAGGTAAAAAACACAAGTAAACATTAATGCATAACAATACACATCTCTGATATTTAGCATTAGAACGGTGTGGTTTGAAGCATATGGCAGGTTTTAAACACAATTTAAAACATATTGATCTACATATATCATTGTGAGGTAAACAAAAGAAGACACAGAGGTAAGCAAGTAAATATGTAATTAAAGTGTAATTACCCCAATCCAAATCACTCGTCCTGGCAAATGATCGGTCACGAAGTATTCTTGGTAGGGAAAAGCAAAGAAAGGGTTTTAGCATTTTTTTCCTGCATTTAGATTTTTCCCCCCCTTTTTTAATAAACTAATATTGCATGCTCAAATGAATCTGGAAACTGCAACCAAATGGCCATTCTAATAGCACATGATATGAGTAAACATTTTTTTAATAATAAATAAGAAAATAAAATGTGTGATTGTTGCTATTAGAGGACTTACCCAGCATTGTTTATAACAACATCTGGAAAAAATAAATGTAAGATATTAAAGTCAGTGAATAACTGTAACGACATTGCTGACAATCATTTTATGATCATTTCGTAAATCAGTAGTGACAGGTATCAGCACTAGTGGCCGCAGGATTTCCATAGAAGGTTTATACACACCTATTCTTCCAAATGCATCCAATGCTGTCTGGATCAGCTTCTCTCCATCTTCTACAGAATCTGCATAGACATAACAAAACTGTCATTTTTCACAGTTTTACATTCTTTTTTTTTATTTTTGAGAAATTGGTCTTAAAAGATTGTTTCTTGTTAGCTTTAGTTCAGGTTGTACTTCAAAGTGAGATTAACAGAGTTTAAAATCTGAGCTTTTCATGTCACAAAAGTGACTATTTTCCCCCTCGGTACAATCACAGCGATAACTTATGTTGAATATATGAATATATAATCTAGTTGGGAATTTTAGGTTAAAATCGACTGGAATCAGCATTTTTTCACCAAATTTAATACAGATGCTCTGCTGGGTTAATACATTTTATATGCACAAGTTGTTAAGCAGTCTACCTTACGTATGTCATGAATGAAGCTCAGCTGTAAAGTTACATCAGTGTAAACCATCAGATTTATCAGATAACATAATTAACTCAAGTTAAACTGTTTATTTTACCTCTCTGTGCACTAAATACAAAGATTAATGATTTTCTGCGGCATTCATTTCTTGTCTTATTTGCAAGATGCTGCATTTCACTGCTTTATTTTTATTTTATTTATAGAGGTCATCACCATTTTATCATTATCATCATGTGATAATGATCGGAGCAGGCAGCAATTTGTGCAGAAGAAGAGTCAGATGACATGTGAAAAGTCACTTTTTATGTTAGCACTCACAGAGGCTAAAGCAGGAATCCGGGCTTAACAAAGAAAGTTGATAACCACTGTTGCAGTACCCGTTATCTACAACTGGGGTTTTATCAAGCCAGCTAACGCAAAGAAAGCCTGACTATATTGAACATCCTTTATAGTTGGCTCATAGTTATATATACACAGAAGCAATGAGCAGATTTGGGAGGCATATAAGAAACTTAAAAAAGTCAACATTTAAAATTGCCAATAAAACAGAGTGATTGTTTTGTTTTCAAAAACGATTTTTTTCTCCTAAAGGTGAGACACACCTTCAATACTCACCAACAGTTTCATCACTGAGCAAGTCCAACTGATAGAAATCAATACTATTTTTCACTCAGCCACTACATGAACTAAATACGTGAAGCAAGCAGAAGAGAAGAACTCACCATAGTTCGCCACTGCCTTGCCTCCCTTCGCTCTTATCTCTTCCACCACCTTATCAGCAGCTGCAGAACTCTTTCCGCCTCCTTTAGTGTCTGCCCCAAGGTCATTCACTTTATTGCAACAAGGAGAAAAAGATTAGCAATAATGGGGTGAGTTTTGCAATTCTCCATGAGTGATTAGGTTAAGAAAACAGCATAGGCAAGCTGATTCCTTGACAGAGTTAAGATCAAATTCAGTCATGGCAGGAGGAATATACTGAAATTAGAAAATATTTATGCCTGCAACTGTGTAATTTTAAGAATAAAAGAACCAACAGTCATAATGCAAGCTTCTTACCGACAATTTCAATATAATTTATCTTAGTCCAACATTTCCCTCTCCCAATTTGGTATAGCACCTCAATTCAGGACATTTGTTACAGAAGATCTGTTGCGCCCCACATTTTTGGAACCAACTGTCATGTGTTTCACTTAGTAATATGGAATTCAGTCGCAGTCTCTTAAAACTGAATCAGTGAATCCCAAATCAACTCAACGTCAGCCTGGAACGCCACTAAACCAGCAGGTATTTTCACCAGTATGTCATACAGATGCAGCAATCTGCACGTTTTTGCTCATTTCAGGTAAAAATCAGCTGGTGCTTTAGTGTAGTCAGCAGCAAGTCATATGAACATAAAGTGGTATAAACCTTATGTTCAAACTATGAACAGGATATATGAAACTAGCTGGATCCATGCGGCGCTAAATATGAATATGTATACCAATATGATACTC
Source organism: Rhamphochromis longiceps (assembly GCF_057381845.1). Classification (NCBI taxonomy): domain Eukaryota; kingdom Metazoa; phylum Chordata; class Actinopteri; order Cichliformes; family Cichlidae; genus Rhamphochromis; species Rhamphochromis longiceps. The sequence continues at coordinate 33,426,894 of NC_140568.1, read as the reverse complement.
ACTAATATTTTTTTTTTTAATTAAAAAAATAAAAATACAGCACTGAGAGATCACAACTTCCCCCAAAGGGCAAGCTCTATATTTACAACTTTGATGTTTTATGATTCTGACATAACCCTATTATGGCATCATATTGAAAAAATAAGACGTATGTTGTACAGCTCTCTCCGTGCCCTTTTATATGATATATTACTCAATATGGTTTCTTTAAAAAAAAAAAAAAATTTAATGGTCAACTTTGACCTTGGGGAGTAACAATAAAGGTCAAGGTCAAATGCTTAGCCAACCAAGGTACTCATGTCCCCCAAGGCCTAGTAAACGCTCTGAAGCTTGAGGACAACCCATAAAAAAAATATTGTGGGTAATATGAAGTTTGTACTGATTTTCACATTTGGTGGGACCTTCACTCGATTTTCGCCAAAGTGGAATCAGCTCGAGCGGTTGTTGGTGTCCACTGTCACACAAAATTTGAATATGATAACTTGAAAATTGTGGATGCTGGACTGCTAAAAAACAGATGAACTAAACAGAGTATTCTCTCCCTAAAGGGAGGGAGTATGTAAACTTACTAAATTACAGGTTAGGTGTTTACCAGCACAGGTTAAGCCTACAGCTATGTTACCATGGCAGTTTAACTTGGTACATTGCCTATCTGGAAACTCTATGTCCCTATACCACATTTGATAAATCTATCAGGGAACTTGGTGTAACATTTGACTCAGCTTTCTTTCTAGATGCTCATATTACATCTCTGCTTCGCTGTTGCTTTTATGCTGAGTTCCATTGTGTTACGCTCTGAATTGGAAATTGTTATTCATGCCTTGATTTCATCACGTCTGGATTATTGTAATTAAGTGTTCACTTTTCTTACCCGAACCTCCCTGGAACATCTGCAGGTTGTTCAGAACCTGACTAAATCTTCCAAGATTTCACATATCACAGCATTGCTAATTAACTGCCACATGCTCCACATTAACTTCAGAGTCCAATTTTTAAGATTCTGGTTTTGACTTTTGGAGCTCTGCATGGACAAGCACTAGCACACATCGGTGAACTTTTACATCTGTACATCCCCAGGAGATCCCTGGGGTCATTTGAATAGGGTCAGCTGGCTATGTAGGATATAAGGCTGAGAACTAAAGGAAGACAGCGATCCTCCAACAGTAGCTCTCCCTTTGACCCTGGAATATGTCGACTCAGTGATGTCTTTGAAAGAGCAGCAAAAATTCAGTGTTTTTAATTTACTTTTACTTTTTTTTTTAAGTAACTTTTTCATTTTAATGTTTTGGAATTTTTCTTGTGTAGCTGTTTGTAATATTTATGTTGAAAGGTGCTATATAAATAAATAAGATTTGACTTTGCTTCATTGTCCTGGATAATCCAAATTCTGCTTTGTTGCACGTGTCCCAGGACATCTTAACACGATAGAAACACAAGGTAAAATAAGTAAAAAATGAATATCTTTTATTTACCTATTACTGAGGCACCTCTCTCAGCAAAAGCCAGTGCATATTCTCTGCCAAGACCTGTGCAAAGAAAGACACATGAGTAAAAGGTATAAGCTTACTTCCAAAGAATGAAAAACCCATCACCACCTGCAGCACTGCTGTGTCGTTGCTGCATGCCCTTTCACACACTTTCCCTGGAGCTACAAGCCATTGCAACATTCGTACTTTGATCTCCGTTTCCATTAAATAAAAAGACCGACATACGTCGGTTTCTGCTCGAATTAAAATAGCTAATTTTGTATAACAATAACAAAGACTTGCTTTACTGATATTGCAGTTATTGCCCAGTGTTAGCAGTCAGCAAGACGCCGTGATTAGAGCAGCTGTGCAGCTAACAAACGCGCAAGACGAGAAAAAATTAATGCAATTTCCGTCCTAATAACTGGGCTGTTCACTAAGAAACTAACTCCACAACTACCAGATTAGCATTTGGTGCTAACAATACAGAGGCTATTTTAGCGTCAACATAGTCGACAGCTCAGCTAACGGCGATTTTTACCTCCTCCGGCCCCAGTAACAAGCACGACTCTTCCCTCGAAAGACAGAGACATTGTTTTGAGATTTTACTATCTGGTTTGAGAGGGTCACAGAAGCTACAAAAGCTGCAGCACTGGCTTTCTGAGACAGCAGGATGAACTCTGACAAGTTCCACTTCCGCGATATAGGGAGGCTGTAACGAGCAGTGACCAATCAGAAGCCAGGATTTTATTACAACGTTTTTATCATTTTTTACACGTGTAATCTGTGTACTTTGACCTCAAATTTTGATATTAAAATTTTTCAGGCTGTTTTATGACATTGTCCAATTCACATAATCTGTAGCATCTGAATTTTACAACAAGAAAGATAATCAGTCAGAAAAAGATAAAGGATAATGGTGATGAAATCTCAAAGACTGCTTGTATTAGCAGCAGTGCAGGTGTTCTTATGCTTCACAACAATTTTAAAACACCAATTTTCTTCATATCTCCAGCTGTAAACTGCAAAACAGTTTGTTTTCAGCACGGATTACGTTCTTTCTTCCATTATCCACTAAGTTCCAAAACATCTTGAGGAAAGCATATGCTCATTTGCCTTTTAGTGTTTTTAACCCCCCCCCCCTTTAGTTTATGTTAGTTTCCAAACAGTTAGGAGTTACTTCTTCAATTATGAAGTGGTATCTCTCTAACGCATTTCTAACAAATAGGACTCAGCAGGTTAAGTTCAACAATACTCGGTCTGAGCCAGTACAACAGAACAAGGATGTAGGCTACTTAAACAATCACAGAGAATGCTGTGTGATCCATCTGAGTACATTCTGCACTCTTTGTATGAGTTGCTACCATCAGGCAGATGGTTTAGAGTTCATCAGGGAGAAATGAATAATTTTAAGAACTCCTTTGCTCCTCTGTGAATCAGAATATTAAACTGTAGCCTAAAATACGTTGAAGCTTCACAGGTTGCAATATAAGCCAGTTCAAAGCCAGTTGGAGAGATGCAGATTGTTTGGTTGTTTTTGATTTTAAATCACTGCTTTTATCTCCTAGCGTTACATTCCCACATCTAAATAATCAACAAAATAAAGTTGGCAAATATCCTAATTTTATTCATAATAGTCATATTTAATACGTTTATTTTACAGCCCTTACAATACTATTTATTCTATATCCTAGTACAGATAAGAAGTCCTGCATATTAATTATGCATATTGCGGGACTGGCAGTAGTTAGACTGTAGGGATAGCCCACCTGTGGTGGGGATGTAATGATGTTATTTGAACGCAACAAACAGAACCGTTCCGAATCACGAAGAAATGTTAACAAATTTGCAGGGCAAATGACGAGAACACCAAGCAAAGTGACTGAATCAGCAGCATCCTCTTGATGTAACAGAGAGAGAGAGGGAGAGAGAGAGAGAGCGTGAGGAGGAGCGAGAGAGAGAGAGCGCGTGAGGACAGCGAGAGAGACCGCGCACGAGCATCCTGTGCTCAGACTCTCCAAGGAGGCTGCGATGTAGACAGGATGAAACTGGCGGGGTGTTTTTCCGAGGACCGTGCCTCTCGGTTGTCGTTACCTGTCATGGTATATCATTACCATCTATTAATTATGTGGAGAACAGGAGGAGCTTATTATAATTTTGTCGATGCCTGAGGATTATGGACCGTTACAGTAACGAACAACTGTGTAACGGTTCGGACAGCTGCCTCTGTCTTTTTCTTTTTCTTCTTCTTTCCCTTCTTTGCTTAAACAATTTTTAAAGCGCTGGCGTCGGTGATTTTCTAACAAAATGTTGAATTTAGCGCTCTGTCGACGTGAAGGATGCCCGTGGCACGTCATTTTTTGTTGCCGTTGGACATAAACCTGTGGACGGGCGCTGTTTCCCAGGCAGTATGATACAATATTTTGACATAACCGTTATTTTTGTGTGTTACGCTCTATTGCGCATGCCTAGTGTTAGCTATAGAATGCTGCCCGACGCCACTTCTCTCCGTCCTGGCCGTGATTTAGGAGAGAAAAAGTGACGGCAGCTGGGGGACTACATAGCAAAAAAGAGAGAGAAAATGCGTTGGCAAAGTGGCAGCGTGGCGAGCAAAGGATTTGACTTGAGATCCTTCATGAAATAGATTGTGCCATAAACTGAAGAATGTCAGGGACACCAAATGCAGAAGCTGAAGGAGTAGTCTCCAAAGTAAAAGTGAAAAAGGAGATCAAGACAATCGTGGAGAATTTGGAAACCATCCTGGGAGATCTTAAGGATGTAGCTAAAGAGCTCAAAGAGGTAAATTAGAAGAAGTGTTCTGCCATGTGTCGTGTTATTTCCACAGGCTTGCTGTGAGGGTGCTTTTTCTGAGCATCCTTGACTGAGAAGAGATGGAGGGCTGACATCGACCTCACCAGTGGGGCCTGGAAAAGACTACACACCGTGCTCCTGCCTTTCCCATTAATGTATGTGATCATTATCACCAACATGAGAGAGATTTGGCACTGGGAGGACATAGGGTGGGAAATGGCAGGACAGCTTCTTCACCCTGACTCATAAGCTTTGATGAAAGTGTGAAAAAAATGTGATCACAATTAATATTTAATGGACAAGTTGGTGCAAGCAGGAAGGTGATTTTGCATTGAATTTCATCATCTTAATGCTGACTGTTTTGTTGGTCCAAATGATTTCCTGTCAAATAATAGAGAGAAAGTGGTCTTCTTCTTTTCACCTGTCACCTCCCTGGACTCCTTGTGGTGTCTTGCTTATCTTCATCTTTCTTTGTCTCTCGGCATGTGTATTTGTGGCTGTCCTCCTCCTCTCTAGTCCTAAAAGATCAAAACTCTTTTAGAGCTGTCTGACTGAGGTCTCAAATCTCAGTGATGGAGAGACTACAGATGTTTCTGTAGAAATCAGGATGATATTTCAGGTTTATATTCACAGTCACAGAACCAGTAATATATAGCTGCCTCTGTGACATATTTCCCTTCATTCACATTAAAGTGGTTTCTCTGAATCAGTCTCACCCCCTCACTTGAAATAACCTGCAGTCTTACCTGCTTTTATGCTTGCATTCCTCTGCCGACTGCACACCAGGCATCCAGTCCGCTCTGCCAAACCTCTAACCTTAACATGACAAGCTGTCATTCTAATACAACTCTGTTGCGTACAGCCTGTGGTACATTATGGATGGGTAGCCGACACAGCATCTGTCTCCTTCTGCCGCTCTGTTCCCCTCACTCTCATTTTTTCCTGCAACTTTGACTAAATTACACTCCTTTTGTGTTTTTCAGCAGTTTACAATATGTCACAGCAGGCACCAGAGATAAATGAGAAGAAGAAGCCATTGTAATCTGTCTATTCTGATCTTTTTATGTGATGTGCCCTTCCTTTTTCTTCCCTTCTTGCTTTTTTTCTTTTGCTTCTGGGAGATTGTGTAGAGGATCAGTTATTCTGACACCGCACACACTAAACACATACCTCCAGGGGGTGTTACTATCAAAGCCAGTGTTTGGGGTGTTATCCATTTGAAATGCAGTTATCTGTTATAACTCACAGACGGGGCTGGAGCCGAGCCTGGCTCCAAGGAGGGACCCTGCCCAGATGCTTGGCACTGCCGCCGAAGCTGCCTGGCCTACAACAGGGGCTGCACACTGGGATACTGGTATTACCTCTTGTGTGTGTCCCAACAAATTATCCATTTAAAGACTGCATGGAGAGTTTAGCACTCTGCCCTAGCCTTCTCATCTTTATTTTTATCGCTCCCTCTCAGTCACTTGCTCTCTCTTCTTAGTTGCTGTTTGCACATGCATTTAAAACCACATGATAGCAAATGTGCTTGAGAGCAGGCTAACATACTGGGTACTCTAAGATGAGAACCCCTAATCCAAAAGATAAACAACATCTTTGTCTCAAATGTTGTAATTTTACTTTCTAGAGAAATTTTCTCCTTGGTTGCTTTAATGGCTAGGATACTGTGAACTTATGCATGCTCAGCTCAACTTATGTTAGACTTTTTTTAGACCCTATGAGAGCTGCCGAGTTAAACATTAGCAAAATGTCCAACACCACTTCAGTTCTGGGCTTCAAAGGAAGCACCACTCTCCAACAAGGGAAGAGAAGCAGGAAGGAAATGTACTCTAAAGGGAAGGTTTTTGGAAAGACTTCTGAAAATGCCTCAATAACGTGGGCATTATATTACTAAGTACCAGTTATTAGTTCCCAGTAGAGTTTACTATGATTATTAAATTTTATCTGCTGTGTTAAAGACTTCTTGGGCAATGTTTATGATGTATTATAAACCTTTCCAGCATCCAGATATTACCTGAGCACTGTAGGTGTAAATGAATAGTAGAGTATCTGTGTCCATGGAAGTGCTGAAAGTGCAAGTACTTACATTTCTAAAGATAAAGTGTGCATGGTCTATCATATTTTAGTTGTCTAGTCAGCCCTTGGTTTTAGGTGGGTGTATCTTGTTTGGTCGACAGCTGGAATTTAGAGGTGTCACAATTAGGGTTAATATAGCTTTTAGTTTATTTTTTTATTTCAACTTTTTAATGTTTTTATTTAGTGAGTTTACTTATTCAATTTATTGCCAGTTATTCAAAATTGTTCAGTTTAATTTTGAATAACTAAAAAGGTTAATTTTATTTTCCTTTGTAGTTAAAATTTGTCAGGGGCAAAGCAGAAGTTCAGAACTGAAGGAAGTTTCCTCTACAGTCTACATCTTTGTTCTTTTTTCATTAGTTCAGTTCAGTTAGCTGGACTTTTTTCATAGTAAGCTCTAGTTAACTGTAATAGCCTTGGTTTTGATGGTAAATGGTTAATGGGCTGGTACTTACATAGTGCCTTTCTACTTAATTTGAGCACTGAAAGCACTTTCTACAACAAGTTTAATTCATCCAATTACACAACACACATATTCAGGCAGTGCTTTTATCTATATGTAAGCACTTATCTAATATTCACTTAAACTCAAAATATGAAAGATGCATCTGGAGTAACGTGGGGGTTTGACACATGAACAGGAGTATCTGGGATGGGTCCATTGACCTCCAATTGGTAGACGACCCGCTCTACCACCTGAACCACTGATAAATATAATCACATACTGAGAATAACATTGATATTTAAAATTGAAATATTAATATTGTGTCAATAAAGAATATACGATAATATAACACATATTGTTCTACTGATTAATAAATGATTGCTAAAGAAAAATCACTACCAAAGTGTTAGCAAAAGACTTTTAGCTTTTGTTTCATAAGTATTTTTAAATAATCTGGTTAAAACTGAATTCTATTGATCAATTCCAGAAACAAACAAAAGAAGAAAAAACATGCATATATATGTAGATTAATCATTCTTAGATGTGTAGTCCATCCAACCTTCAGATCCACCATTTGTTCATCGCATCCAGTATCAAAGCACCAAGATGGCAAAAGTGAAAACACATAGCAAGGGACTTCACTAAGCTGGCTACTTCCATCATTTGTTAGCTATATGAGAGCAGCTGAGAGCAGTACGACGTGGTGTATTCCAAGAATGGTCAAACATTTCCCAGTGAATATTGATGAAGTATTCATCTTTGTTTTTAATAGATATCTAGTTAATATTGTTATCAACATTTGATACATTTTTTATAACAACATGATGTGACAATCTAATAAGACAGTGTTAGAGGAAATTCAGCTATAGCATTTTGCATGTGCACTTGAATATATGCAGGTCTAATTTTTAAAAAATTAAAGGAACATTTTAAAAACACATAAGATTTTAATGGGGAAAAAAACATGCTGGATATCTCTGCTGATATGGACTGGGTTTTGGATTTATTGGGAATGAAAGGATATCACATTGTTTGATGAAAATTAAGATTATCAACTTACAGAGGGCTGAATTCAAAGACATTCCATAAAATCAAAGTGAAAAAATTATGCGGCTGACTAGTCCATTTTGCCAAAATGCAGCAACTCAAAATGGTACTCATTGGTGTATGGGCCCTGCGTGCTTGTATGCATGCCTGACAACATCAGGACCTGCTCCTAATGAGATGAGTAATGGGTTTCCATCTCCTCCTAGATCTGTGAGGAGATCTGAGCTCCTGGACAGTCTGGCGTTCAATTTGGCTGTATTGGATTTAGGTCAAGTGAGCATGTCTGCCAGTTTAAAGCAATGGGTCCAAGGATTTCATTCCATTTCCTAATGGCAGTCAGGGTGCTGTTGCTCACCTTGTAGAGGTCTGTGCATCCCTCCATGGATATGCTTCCCTAGACCATCATTGACCCATCATCAAACTGGTCATGCTGAACAATCACATGTGTCTCCAAAATCACGTGTCACATGTGTTAAGGGTGAACCTGGTCTCATCTGTAAACAGCACAGGGTGCCAGTGGTGTACGTTCCAATTCTGTGGTTCTATGGCAAATGCCAAATCAGGTTCCACAGTGCCAGGCAGTGAGCACAGGACCCACTAGAGGATGTTGGGCTCTCCGGCCACCCTCATTAAGTCTATTTCTGATTGTTTGGTCAGAGACATTCCCATCGGTGGTCTGCTGGAGCTCATTTTATAGGCCTCTGGCAATGTCCATCCTGTTCCTCTTTACACAAAGGAATGCCCTGCTGATGGGTAAGGATCTTCTACAACACTGTCCAGCGCTCCTAGAGTAACTACCTGTCTCCTGAATTCTCCTCCATGCTCTGGAGACTGTGCTCGGAGGTGTTGGACTGTGCAGCCTTTCTAGGGTCCAGGTATCTCACACTACCAGTAGTGACACTGACCATAACCAAACGCAAACCTAGTGAAAAAACAACCAGAAAAGATGAGGAGGAAAAAAGGGGTCAGTAGCCTTCATCTATAAAACCATTCTTGTATTGGGTCTCACTGTAGCACCTTTAGTGCATCTGTTAACCCTCTCTGCAACTTAAATGACGAGAAGTTTAACTGGCTCAATTCTATACTCTGATTAAAGTTTTCCTCTATTTATTGTTTTTATTTATTTTTATCAGTACATATTGCTTGTTATCTTCCTGAACAGTTCTTAAGTACTTTCATTATGTAGGATGTGGATGCAAACTTCCGATGGGAAGACATAGATGTATTTTTCTATCTGCTGTTTCATATCTACTGTATCTACTGTATTCATATCCTTTCTGATAAAGTTAGTAGGGCATTTTACATAATTTCTTTTTCATTACAGATTTGTTAAATGTCTCCTAATGGTCTGCTGTCACATGTTGCATTTCAAGGAAACAAAGCCTTCGGTTATGTCTTTTTCATGGTATTTTGATTAATAAGAGACAAACAGTTTAGTGATCTTTTCACTCCTCTGCACTGTTCTTTTTTTTTTTACATTCCTTTGTCTTTGTCATCTTTTCTCTTTTCTTCTTTCTCAAAATTGGTTGCATATTACAAATGATGGTTCTTCCATCTTGCATCACAGGACATGTTTGGTGCTGCTACTTCTCTTGAATTCTGCTGGTGCATGAGATTGATGTAATCTATCACTTAGGTCAGAATCTGGCAGGCTCATGGCTTCTCTCAAAAATCCTATTGATAGTTATTTTCTCTCACTGTGGTTGTCATTGGGATGTATTAAGCAATCTTCAGTCTTATAAATTTGGAAGTGTTTCCTCTTTAAAATGTAATTAAGAACATACAAAGATTTTAATTTGTCTTTTCCTCTACTTCATCTTCTTACCCTATATCCTAATGCATTTTTTCCAAGTTGGTAACTTTTTAGATGAGACTGTAATAGTAAATATTTTCTGTAGGGCTTCGCAATTGAAAATTATGATGGCTTCTGCAATTATGGAAATAAGATTATTGATGTAAAACAAATAATTTTAAAGTAGGCTATCTGCTAAAGCGTTAAACTTTTGCTCTTTACTAAAAGAATCCAAACAAACTCTCCCATATGCTTTGGCTGGTTTAGTTCATCTCAGTTCACCCAGGATGACAAAAAGAGAACCTTTTGTTAACAAGAGTTTGGCTGTTAGGAGGAACTTTGGTTCTAGAAACAATGTTTCAAAATTAGGTCAATCTAATTAATAATCACTGACCAAAATATTGCATCATTACAACTTATACCATAACCAGTGGCTCCATGGTGAAGTGGTTTACACACATTCTCCTAACAAATCATAAGCTCCTCGGGTGAGTCTCAGGAGGAGACACAAATCCCTCTGGGCTTGAATCAGGAAGGGCATCCAGCATAAAAATTCTGCCAAGTGAAACATGTGGAGATACCTGCTGTGGACATCCCTTGTGAATAAGGACGCAGCTTTTACAGTTTATACCATAATCTAAGTGGCCTAATTTCATCTTCTTGTGACACACTTATTTATTTTTCCTTCAGCTGTCATAGTTACACTTCCTATTATCACCAACAGGTTGTTCATGAGATTGACACCCTAACTTGTGACCTGCAGTTGGAGGAAGACGGACTAACAGACAGCTCAAAGACAGACACACTGAACTCCAGCTCGAGCTCCACCACCACCACTACCACTGCATCCAGCCTGGAGAAGATGAAACTCTTTCCCGAAGACTGCATATTTAAAACACCTGCTTCCCTAATGCCAGTCCCCATCAACCCTCCTGGAGTCCTGACTGTACTCAAGAAGCCACACCCACCTCTACCACCACCAAGGCATACCCCGCTGAGAGCCGAGGACCACAACGTTAAAAATCTGCCTCATCCAACTTTAGTGTTATCAGGGAATCTATCCAAGGCTAATGGGTCTCTATTAAGGAATGGTGGGGTTTTCCCATTGAAATCAAACAGGGATTTATTTTCCTCTACACCATGCTTCATTTCTAATGACAGTGGAATCCCTGAGTCGGGTCTTGTTCCTACATTGCCCAGACCCATGCCTCTTCTACGGCATGAAAAGAACAAATGCCCCAAGGCCCCTGGCAGGGAGCCACGTGAGAGGGAACGTGTACGTTTCAGCGAGAAGGTTCAGTTTCATGGCTACTGCCCGGACTGCGACCTCCAGTACGATGTAGATGACACAGAACTACACTTGCAGGCTGAGCTGAATGACTTGAGGCTCAGCCCAGTACACTGCTGCTCCTCTTCCCCTCCTCCTCCTCATTCTCTTTCCCATGAATTCATGTTGGAAAATGGCGGTCTACCAGTCAGCCACAGTTTCCCACCAACAGGAAACACTGCTCCACCTTGTGTGCCTCCCCACACACCTTCTCTCAAGCCCCAGAAAACAATCCTTCGCAAATCAACCACCACCACAGTTTGACACCAACCCCCCTTGTTGTGTCTAGTTTAAACATTTTCGAATCATTCATAGTGTTTTCTACTTTATGAGTGCTTTCTACTCCAGTTGAACTTTGGATTATCCAGAGAGAAGAAAGGATTGGAAATAATAAACAAAAGAGCGGATATAGTGAGTGGAACAGAAGAAGGCATCGCCGTGGGCATCGAGATGTACATGGAGAGATCAGGACGAAGCGGTGAGTGTTCCTGAGTGTGCCTATACGAGTTGTTCATCAAGAAGGTTTGTTTGCTCCAGCACATCCCCATGAGTCTGTCTGTGTTTTTGTGGTTTTTTAGAGTATCTTCATATGTACAGTACAGAGGTGTTCCCAGGATATTTTTAAAGAGCACAGCACAGGAAGAACCAAGAACAAGACAGGGAATTAAAATTGGTGTAGAAAACTTACAATTTTCATGTTCATGGGTACTCCTGTGCCCTCATACAGATGCCATTGCTTGAAAACTGCCACTGCAACTTACCAAGCCTCAATAGGCACAATATTAGCATGTATAATATACATGATATTATTAGATCATAACTGTTGATTCATGAATTTGTATCTTTTTAATGTTGCAGCTGGAAATTATTTCATTACTTATGGCTTAAAAATATTAAAACGACAGTATATTTTAAAGTAAGCAAAAAAAAGGTAATTACAGTTTCTTACAATTTAAAACAGTTGTTGTGAAGCACATAGTATATTTGAATTTAAAATATAGTGAAAAAGAAATAGCAAGCACTAAAAGAAAATTGCATGTGCATATGCCATACCAAGTCTGTATATTTAATTTAAGAAATACTTAAATAAAGTACATTAAAACACTATAAAGTAACTTGTTAAATATAACAAGTTATATCCCAGTACTGTTCCTGCTAATGCTATTATCTAAAGATATAGGGCACTTTATCCAGGAGTGCCTATTTCATATTTCAAACATGGGGCGAGTGCCACCCCATGTTTCCCCTCTGGACACACCACTGCATCTGTTTGTTGGTTCTTGGGCAACTGATACTGGTAGACTGCTTTTTGTTTTGTTTCTTCCAGGAGATTGTTGGTACTGAGTCTATTACTTGGGATCTTCTCCATTAGCAATAATATAATGAATTAATATCTTTCTAGATGAAACAATAGCACCCACTTCCCCTAGATTTTATACAAAAACTTAAAGATCTTCCAATATGCTGGCACATAAACAGAATATATCTTCACACATACCTGCCTAGATTCACAGTTAGGGTTGTGAGACAGACAAGTGAGTTGGTACTACCTCTTCCTTCATCACCTTCCAGGATTCATTTTGTTGACGTGTGAGACTGTAGAAGTAAAAGGAGGGAGAGAAAATGAAAAGAGTGACACGGCAGGTTGGAGAGAGAGAGAAGGAAGTGTTAGCTGATACAGCTGGCATTTTGATTTGCGTCGACAGACGTCTCCACAGCGCATACTAATTGAAAAATCTTTTACTTTATTTTCTAATAAAAATCTGTCTTTAGCAATGCAAGTCTCATTTTTGTTGACATCTACCCTCCACCCGCTGTGATATCAGCACCACCCCCCTGTGATGTGAAGCTAAATGGACAGTAAGCCTATCAGTTCTGCTCTTGAGTGGAGAGAATCAGGCGAAACAATGCTGAACTATTTCCTTTTAAATCAGCAGTAACATCGGACCATCTCAGTCTATATGAACAGTTGGTAGTCTCCACTTTATTGGCTTCCATTAAGAAGCATGTTTCAGAAAGTCTGTTATTTTTGCATGTGTGTGTGAGAGAGAGAAATGTGTGAGCATATGGCTGATATTTCAGTACATCTGAGATTGTTTTCAAATCTGTGTGTGTGTGTCTGCATATACGTCTTTGTATTTACAAAGGTGTGTGTAAAAGCACGAGTCAGTTTGCCAGACTGGGGAGACAGCACACCCAGGAGTTAGATGAGAATAGTAGCACCTTCCTCCCAGCAATGCCCTTAATTAGCTAGATTAGACTAGAGGAGATAACAGCACTGCCTCAGAAAGCCTTTGTACCAACATTAGCCTTGACAAAGCTCTGAACCGCTGCTAAACATATTTTTTATGACAAACAGTGAGAGAGGAGAGAGCTAGCCGGCAAGCAGAGAAACTGAGGAAAGAAATAAGGAAGATAAGAAGTAAGAAATAAGGAAGCAAGGTAAAGATGTGTGGAGGACAGTTGTGATGTTCGGGAGGCATGTTATATAAACAGTGAATTTACTATGTATATCACTTATATGTTCTGTTGGGGTGGTGGGGGTGGAAATCTTGAAGGTTAAAGCTGAGAAAACCAGGGGAATGAAAATCGCACATTGATGACTAAATCCAATGCAAGACCTCGCTGGCCTTACAATCTAAAATCGGCATCTAGATTAGGGATCAGTGGATATTTAGCCATGTAAAAAATGAGAAAGAGTAAGCACGAGTGGGGATGAGGGCACATAGGGTAAAAGTGTGGGACAGAGAGAAAGTGAGTGTGCCGTAGAGAGAGACAGACAGAGAGATGGTGATGCAGTGAAAGCTGATGCTCTTTTAGCTGCATTGCCCTGCTGTTATGTAGCAAATGTGGATGTATGTTTTTCCACTCGATTAGTGCTCACGGCACAGAACATCCACTGTATTAATGTTGTATTCATGGTTTTATGTCTGGCAGCAGCATGCACACATACGTACATATTGAAATACTCATACAAATAGGTACATCATCAGTAGATCCTACTCATATGGGCTTCTGCCACCGTAGTAGTTTTTTAGTAGCTGAGGAAATTGGCACAGTGTCATCATGTGATTAAAGATGTTTAAAGTTGTTTTGTTGCAAATTCTGTGCTTAAAAACTCTTAGGCTAGCTCAGTTTAGTAATAAACTTCAAAATCTTTTACCATATCCATCCATTCGCTTCCGCGTGTCCTTTTCAGGGTCACGGGGGCGCTGGAGCATGTCCCAGCTGTCTTTAGGGCGAGAGGCGGGGTACACCCTGGACAGGTTGCCAGTCTATCGCTGAGGTTCCTTTACCATATTTTTTTTTAAATCTCTTATCCACCTCAGTATCTAGGGCTGGAAATTTACCCAGCTGTCACAGAGTGAGAGGTAGGGTACGCTCTGGACAAGTCACCAGGGCTAGACAGAGTCAGAGATCATCATAGACAGATAAACAGAGAAAGACTTCTATTCACATCACATCCAACCAATTAAGAGTCACCTAACCCTTACTTTAACCTGTGGGAGAACATGTAAACTCCACACAGAAAGGGCCAGCCCCAATTGAGGTTGAACCCAAAACCTTCTTGCGGTGAAGCGACAGCGCTAAACATCATACCACCCAAAATGCATACCAAATTTACCCGTTTCTGATCAAAAACTGTGATCAAATAACTAAACACAAAAAGAAAAACATTGAAAACATTGGAGGCATCTGCTTTATTTTTCTTTTCCCACTCTGTCTCATTTGTGGCAATTTGCTGTTGCACCTTCCAGTCAGATGTCTTACTGAATACAACATGATATACATTTTGTAAATTATGGGCCTTGTTAGAGACAAAAGTGCTCAGTTCTGGTATGTTTTAGGGCATGCCTACTTTGGCATTGATAAGCTTTTGCCACATCAACATAAAGTTGCCAGGGTACCAGAAAGGTGGTGGTCAATACCAGAAACAGTAGAATGACATGGCTCTCAATACCCATGTTGATATGAAAACACAAAGATATTCCCATGTATTTGAATGTATGATCATGTATTTAAAAAAAATTACAAAAATGGCATTTCTGTATATTAAAGCACAGTACAAAGAACAGTACAAAACCTAAAAAGCTAAAAGTATATTTTGTTGACTGAAATATTAGGAAGCCTGCTTACATTATTACAATTACATTACATTAGCTTAAGTACGTTATATTAGACATTGCAAACATTTTAGCCTGTGGGAACAAACTGTCTTAAACAAAATGGTAATGTGTAATTCAGGATAACATAAGAAGGATAATACTTTAAGTGTTGTTAACATTACGTAAAACGTATTCAGCCTGAATTCTTATGAATAGATTTGGATGACTAGGTGCTTCAGTAAAAAAAAAGTATTTCTTCCCTTGGTCTGAAAAGCATGTTTGCACATTTACATGCTGCCTTTTGTGTGGCATGTAAGGATAGACTAGAACACGTGCTCTGCTTAATGTTTCACAACAGGACTAACCAATACAAGACATCACAGTGGCTCACATTGTCCATTTTTTCTGAAGTGTTTCTAAATGTTTATTCAAAAATATTTCTCTCTTAAACTAAATCTGCTGACTCCAAAATGTTGTTGATGGTTTTTTGTATTATTTGTTTGTTTTGCCCTCTCACTTCAACACTGCAAAACAGATTATCATTATATCAACCTGTTCTTAACCTTTAAAATGTTTTGGCACTAGTGGCAATTTATTCATTTTAATAAAATTTCACAATCATTAAACATAGTTAAAACAGAAGCAGGTACACATGAACTTTGTTTTGTAAAAGGGACGTTAAATTATAGAATTTGTGGACACACAGACTATAGCTAGCTTTCATTAGGTTTACATGTTTCAGTGTGTTGAGATTTGCTCTGCCTTTCTGGTATTACTTTCAACCTACTCTGTATTAATCTACCAGACATGTGTGACAGAAGGATGAAGTGGGAGAAACTGTTCTGCCATTTGGGCTGGCTGACCGATGCAAAAGTGTTTCATCAGTCACTGGTTTAATACATGCATGACCTATTATCAGATTGTTCTTGTAACACAAAAATCACTACTCCTCTGACCATGGGTGTAGGAGTTTTTCACAGTTTTTGCAAAGGCTAGCTGAGCTCCAGCGCTCCAGGCTTGAGGATGAAGTTGTAATGGGCAGGGAGGAGGTGGATATTCACCGCCTCCATCATGAGTCAAGACTGACTCAAATGCACTGACCTACTCCCTACAGCTCACAGCTCTTGTTTATAACCCATCTTTCTCTCTCTCTCTCTCTCTTCTCTCACCCCCCCCCCCCCCCCCCCCCCCCCCCCCCCGCCCCGCCCGTCTCATGCTCTCTCTCACTATTTCTTCATTTCTTTCTTCCTTTCCCCTTGGATGATGCTTTACTCCCACTCAGCAGCATCTGTATGCATAACACTCTCTTTGTGCACATGCAGCTCCATATACATGTGGGTGAGGTAGCTATTATTAAAGCATATCTGACACTTTGTACAGCAAACACTCCTGTTTGTAGGTTTAATAAAAAAAAGGTCAGGCACTTCCTGACTTTGAATGACAAAAAACCTTCTAGGGATGATGGCTTTTACTCCCTATTGTTATGCGTCCAGCACCGCCTCCATGTACAGCTTTTACATTTCAATCCCACGTCCTGCTGACGTCAATAGTCCATTTATCGGGTGAATTGGTAAACATCCGCGTTCCATAATGAGTTTGAAAAATCCTTACATGTAAAGGCTTGATGTGTAAATTTGGATATGTTACAGTAACAAGTGCAGAAGAGAGGATGAGCTCATGAACGGGGGTTCATTTAAATTAACAAACAATCCAAGTTTAAGAATGACCAATTACAAGTGTAGGTCTCCATTTCACATTATTGTAACTTAAACAGGGGCTCGTCCAGGATTTGGATCCAAGACTCACACAGAGTCTTAGTAAAACTGTAAATCCAAACCTGTCCCACGGCCTAATAAAGGAGACGTGGAAATCAGTTTACTTTGTGCCCAGATCAAAGTGAAATTCATTTTATTGATTGTTTTGGTATTCTTGGTGATACATAGCCTACAAATGCACCTGATTGATTTTCTGTGTTCCAGAAGCTGCAATTCAAGCAGAGTTAAACATTTTCTGCATCACCAATTGAATGAATGTAAAACCACAGACAATACGAAGCACAGTTTGTGCTGGTGTAACTTTATAGCTGGCCTTCAATTGGTAGTGTTAACAGGTTGCATTCCTTCAGCAGAGAAGCTGAATGGTACTTAAAGCACACTAAATAAATCAACATAAATGTGGTGATCCCAGCTGATTATAAATACATTTAAGAACATAACCTGCTCCAGACCAGGTTATATGTTCAGGAAAAGTTGCCATGGTGATCTAATCAGGTGATAACCACCTCTATAACACATAAAACTCTGACTTTAAGCTTAACATAGCTTGCTAACCCATTAATCATGCTTTGTAGTACACCCCTCTGCTCTGTTACTATGATTTGTTTCTTGCTATAATAGTCAATGCATGTGCTTATAGTGCTCCCACTGACTGTATTGTCTTCGTTCCATTTTCCAACCTGGCATGTGCACAATGTGCGATAAAACCCAAAAGATGTGTCAGAGTGAGACACATTTTGCCAGTGAATATTAATTAGCTGTTGTGTCTTGGTCTGATTGTTTGTGGTGATAGTCTGCCAAGAGACACAGTTGTCTGTTTGCTCATCCCATTCTGCATGCATCATTTACTTTGATTTTTGTTTCCCTCAATCAACTATATTTCATAGCAATCATTGAAAAATTAAATTGGTATGGGGGAAGCATTAAACAAAATGAAAACCAAATCATTTTGGTGTTTTGTGCCAGAGGCATTACATTTGTAATGGAGATGCTGTGTGCAGGGTTCATTAGAATACAAATAGACATGACCTACATTGCCAAACGCCAGAGCATTCAGAAGTAAATCTGGTGCACATTAGGCCTGAATACTGGCTCGTCTTGGTGCTTCTCTGTCAGTGACTCAGGCAAAGTGATGATTTGGGAACGTGAGTGGGCATGTGTGTTATTAAAATGCATGTGCGTGCTCATATGCATTTATTTTCATTTTAAAGGGGATACGTGTGCATGAGTTTTAAAAGGTGAAAAAGAGTGCAAAAAGACTCATGGGTGTATGCAGCCATGTGTGTAACATGGAGTCAAAGGCCGTGAGATGGCTCGGTGCAACTTAGAAAGCTTTGGTGGTGAAGCAAACTTAATCTGAGGCTTTCACGCTCCTTTGGAGATTGTTAAAAGTTAGAGGCATCAGCTGCACCTTACTCGGGGAAGGTAAACAATATTTCAACAACAGGATCAGATCTGTAAGAGCCACAGTGGCCCAGATGGGGTCCTCTGCTCATTGAACCTCTTCAGACTTGAGTGAGAAACACAGAAAAAAATGCTATTTAAGGAGTCCCACAAGTCTGGGCAAATTGTCTGTCACAAAAGGGAAGGCTTTTTAATCCACGAAGAAAAATGCAAGACTGTTCAGTCTTAATAACTTTGATGGCTCGTGTATGTGTTACTGGGCGTTTGTGCTTTGGCATATTTTCATTTTGGTCAATGAAAAGTGATTGTTAGTGCTGTGACTGCTCTGTCAAGTGGCTCTCCACTGTGCAGCCAGATATTCACACTAATATGTTTCCTCTTTTTTCTCTCTCTCTCTCTGCAGGGCCCATTGACACACTTGAGATACGAGACAAAGGGATGCTTGCTTCATACACCGATCGACCCCGGTTGATCAGGCAGGGAAGAGCCAGAGCTGAGGCCAAGCATCCACCACCATTTGCATAGCTCTTGCATAGTGCTTGTGCTGTTTGTGCACTAAGCAATCTCTGGGAACCAGCTGTGCTGGAGCAGTGTTACTGTCTAACTGGCAAAGCAGGAAGGGTAGTCACTGTGTGTGTGCAAAAAGATGAATCTATTGATGTGGAGGTGATATTTTCATTCATATAAATGGTTGATTTAAAGATTCAAACACCGATGAAACCTTATCATCAAAAGTAAAGATGAACCAGTACAAGATGGGGTGAAATAATGTCAGCCAGTATTTGATTGATGTCTATACTTGTTTTTGCTTTGTGCGTGCTCAGATGGAAATCAATAGCTCCACTCAACCGATGGAATTTGCCTTTTAAGAATTGTAATTGTTTGTGTCTGGAAAGCCCAACGGTTCGGCCTGGGAGCGAAACGCTCTCTGCTGGACTGCAGAAAAGGAGAAAATAATAGCTATGTCAGTACGTGCCATATGCACAACCACAGCATGTTTTTGGAAAGACTCGTGTTTTGAAATGGTTGATGATGCGGTCACTGGTCCTTGTCCAGACATTCTGTTCGTTGTACATCAAAATCTATCCGCTCATCTGGTGCCATACAAGCTGTGTTTATTTCACAATGACATGCAGAGATTCAGTACAGTGTGGCATAGTTACAGCTTTAAAGGGTTATTGAAGAAGTAATAATTTGCATCAAATTTTTTTTGTATACAAATGTACATGTATATTTCAGGCATTTTTCTACAGAGACTTTAACATTTAAAAAGATGATATTTTTGATATTGTGTTGGATGACTGAGAGGTATTTTGATGAAAGCTGACATTCCCTCGAGGTATATGTTTTTCAGGGCAGAGCAAGATGAGTTATTTATACATACCGAATCGTGTTTACATGAATGACAAACTTAACTATTATAACTTAGAGAAACTTTACAATGTCGGCTGCAGTGGGAGGAGGAAAATATAATGCAGAGATGAAACGTGACGAAAACCAAATACCTAGTTGTGCTTTATCAGAAGGGAGGCATGGGACTGAATGAACGCATGACTGACTCTTCACTTTGTCCTGCCATCACTGTGTTTTTCTATGCATTTCTGTGGAGAAGCTGTCTGGTAGTGGGCCTGGAATGCTGGATTTTCTGCCCTCCAGAACAGAATTAAATAGTATTCCCTCTCATTCCCTCATCCATCGGGTCAATCCTGACGTCAATATAAACCTGACAAATTTCCATGTTGCTCTGGGTAATGAGTCATAGGTAATTAAAAAATGATGAAGTACTTTTATATATATATATATATATATATATATATATATATATATATATATATATATATATATATATATATATATATATATATATATATATATATATATACATAGCACTTATAAAAACCAAATGAGTTATAAAGAAACAGAGTAACAAGATGAATATTACTCCAAATAGATCAAATATATACAGGATATACATAGAAAATCAGTCAAAACTCATCAAAGTTCCCACCTGACATCCAAAAAAATCAGCTAAGCAAAAAATGCAATAACTTACATATTAAATGAAATCATGCAAGGTTTAGTACAATGAAAATTAGTTACTGGCCATCAGAGTAGATAAGGGTTAAAACTCACTTTTCATTCCTTGCAATTTCACCACAGGAGATAACCAAATGACCTTTTCAGCACTGAGAAGGCACTAAACTCAGTTAAAAGCTGAAATTAAATCAGTTCTATACCCACTGTAAGTGTCCCCATCTACAGCCAATTCACCATATTTTTTTCTAAAACCAACTGTAAGCATCAATATTATGGAATGTAATCACCGTTTCAGCAGAAAAATTGTACTAATATAACATCTGTGAAATAGAGTAACAGAAACACCCATCAAATATGGTATGAGTGTTGATATTGCGTAGAGAAGCTAAAGAGGGCACTTTGCAACTTATTTGGAATGCCAGAAACACAACCAGCCTTTCTGAACAGAGTCGGCATAAAGGAGTGAATAAATAACTACAAACAAATATGTGTGTCTGAAAGAAAAAAAATATTGGCCGATATAGCAGACTTTTTAAATCAGAAAATACGGGTATCTTAAAAGTCCTACATCAGTCAGGCTCTAGTTTAATGATATCACCATGTGTGTAACTGGTAAAAACCAACAGCATGAAAGGTCTGCTTGGTACCAGTTTGGTACCATGCTCATCTGTGACTTCTTCTAGTGGGTGGATGTAAAATTCATTTGGTTAAGGTTAAATGTGTTTTTCCACTCTGATAATTTCATGTACTTCATGTACTTAAGAAGTGCATTGAGGTCTAAAAAAACGCTGTAAAAAAATAAGGCGAATTAAAAGGCGACTAAATTTCCACCCGCTCCATGTACTCATTTCAGGTCTGTAAGTCAGAAAATATCCACAGTATGAACAGAAAATGTTGCATGACTTCATTTAGTATGCTGAAGATATTGCACACAAAAATAGCTTTTCTGGGAGGTTAAATGAGAGGCATTCACAGGTATTTCATGTAAACATGATTGCTGGTGAGCAACTTTTTTTTATTAGCACACCCCCCTTGATACATTTAGATTAGAGGCATCACACACACTTGTAAACCTCACCTCTTTGTTCAGATACTGAATTAAGGACTAAACTGACTCAGCAATGAATCGCTTTTAAAGCTGATTGGAATGTCTCAAAAAGTTGTTTGTGTTATTTTATTGTGTGTCCACAAACTGTTGGGAAATAACCTGTGAGAAGTAAACACTTTGCACTTGGTCAGTGTGCGTGTGTGTGTGTGCTTTAAACCTAACAATACTTTTAGTGCTGATTTTATGTCTGTATTCTCTATTAAAAGCTGTCCTCTTGTGCGTTTATCTCACGGATATGTTGAGCCTCTGTGAACCGGGAGCCCAACGGAGGAAATTAAACTGCCTCCGAGAGCGTCACACTTCATCAAAGTTACCAAAAAGCAGTGAGAGCAAACGTTTCAAAAAGAGAATGACAGAAAATGGCATCAGCAGCTGCATCAGTTAATTGAAGATTAGTGTGATGAGATAGCAGGCTGGCAGTGCTAAAGGCCATCAGCTGTCTCCCGAAGATATTCAGAATATCGTATTCATTAGAATAATTCAGATGAATTCATGGTGGCTTGTCATGGTCATACAAAAACAGACCGCAGCCAGCAGCTCAGTGCCATAAAAGTGACAGGGTTACAGGAACGGGGCAGCGGTGGCCTAGAGGACAGAGGGGAACATCATAAGTTCAAATGCATGAACTGGAAAGCTCTGCTAAGAATGTGCATGAGAAAAAGATATCTTTAACTCTGCCTTTTGGAGTGCCCTCAAGCAGGGCTCTCCATGAAAGGACTGCAACAGAGCTGGGCAGCTGTTTGCAGCCCAAGTGAATGGGAATCAGGCCGTGACAATAAAAAACTACTTGCATTTAATCCCGGGGTGCCTTATGTTGTAATTATAGTAAATGTGCAAATTTTCACAAAGCAGAACAAACTAAAGATGCTCGTGGTGCTATGATACTATAATGAATGTGTTACTGATATATAACAAAGCTATGATTATTTAGTTACAATATTAAAAATTTAGGAACCAATAGCCCTACTGATTGGAGAATGTTAAATATATTTTGAATCCTGAGGCAGTAATTACCATAATATGTGATTATTTTACTTGAAATATGATTAGCAAAATATGTTATTCAGACACTTGTTAAAGTATATTAGATTTACAGAGAAAGAGTGAAAACACAAGAAGTGAGGCTGGTGTTTGTATTTTCCATTTAGTCCACGTCAGACCACATCAAGAGACCAGATAATGTCTAGAGTAAAAACAGCTACTCTTAGGACCACATGAATCCCGAAAAGCTACTGACTGTTTAAAACAATGTTTCAGATTAATGCAATACCATGCAAAAGTCTTAAGTCACCAATTTCTTTATGTTTTGCAGTGAAAATGGGAAACACTTGCAGTGATTAATTAAAATATGTGCAAGCATACATGAAAATCCAGTAAATAAGGGAGAAAAAAAAACCCTACAAATTTCAACAAGCTTGAAAATTGACGTCTAATATGATCAATTTTGCTGTGCATCATAGCCTGAACTCGGTTAGAAAGGCTTTCTTGTTATTTCTTCAGGAATAGTTAACCAGGTTTCTTAAAGGAGTCTTTTGGATGTTGGGTGTCTTTTGTCCGTCAAGATCACTGCATCAATATTACTGAAGCAAATTTGGATTCATCACTCCACAAGTCCTGTTGCCATTGCTTTTCAGTCCAGTTCTTGTGAAATGTGGCATACCTCAGCCTTTTCTCCCTGCTTAAGAAAGGGTTCATGTCAGCCATCCTTCCACTGAGACCATTTCCAAACATTAGCTGGATCATCTGAAGGGATCTCTCAGGATCCTGTTGCTAGATTTTTTTCTTAAGGATATCACTTATAGAGAGTTTTTTTAGGCCTGTCAGATCATCTTTTGTTCTCCGTTCGTCCAATTTCCTCCATTTTTTAAGGCCACACTGCACAAAGTGCTGAGGTATTCCAAGTTTCAGGCTAATAGATTTTTGGGAATCACGTTGTTAGTACCAAATACTATTTGAAGCCTTTCAAACTGTGTTATTGTTGGTATTTCAGGTAGATATAATTAATGAAATGGGAACAAATTGTATCTTTTTACAACAGGCTGCTGGTAACAAAGTGCCTAAAGAGATACATTTTAAAACCGGTTCTTTGCCATGTTGTTTGTGATGTAGACACAACACTGGTTAATTCCTTGAGTTAGGTGCCTTTTTCATGCTTGAATGATTCATAGCTCAGTGTTAAGTTGCCCAATAAACAAAAATAATGTCTATGAAAATGGTCAGGCATAAAGACATAAAGAGGAACTTTGAAAGACCTTAGGAAATCCAGGTGAATTATTGTTCAATACATTTTCTTTTTAAATACAAACTCTATTTAAACCCTAAATATAAAGGAATGACAGGTGACTCGAGACTTTTGCACAGACCTGTATATTCAGCAATGCTCCATCCGTGCAGGTGGAGAAGACAGCAGCCACCTTTCCAAGGGCACAGACAGGCGCGCCTGTTTTATATTACTGCTTATCCGGATGACGGCTGTTTCACCAGGATGGCACGAGAGCTAAAGTGAAGTGATCACCCCGCCCTGTCAAGCTGGCAGGGTTAGGCACAACGCGCGCTCTGTTAGTGTGTCACGTGACCGGGGGAAAAGAAGAAAAAAGAAAGAGGCGAGGAAGAGAGAAAGGGAAAAGCAAAAAAAGAAAAAAAACTGTGGGACTATCCGCTTGGAAGAAGAGGGAGGTTTTCTGTTTACGCGCAGGTAATGAATACTAACACTTAGCTGGTTATTATAATATTGTCCTAACTTGTGAGAGTCCACCTCTAGCAGCTCGTCTGCAGTCTGCCGGCTGGATAGACGTTGGATGCATGTTTGTTTCCACGAAAGAGGCTAAAGGCGTGAAGCTAGTTGGCACTGAGAGATGTGCCTTCAAGCACGCTCGTTCGTGTTGCTCTCGCTGTGTTACTGAAGGCCAGCACGAATTCCTGTAAAGTGCTGATGTGTCAAATGCTTGTGACCAGTCAGCCCTCCTTGATGGTGAATCACTCGCTCCAAAAAAAGCACGAAGCGGTGGAAAAAACTTGCGGCTAATAATCCTCTTAACGTCTAAAACGAGCGAGGACGCTGAACTGGCCGCTTCCTCTTGGATTCTGTCGTTTATGCGGCTTCCTGAGTGTAAAATAAACGTGAAATAAAACTCGTTACTTTGGTCTTTTTTAGTATTTAGTCGAGAAGGGCGAAGAAGTCAGAAGAAGTGGGAGACTGTTCAGTTAAGAGCTCCAGATGTGATGGGAGGACGGACGTGGATGTCGGCTGGATATGAGACAAGCACGTAAGTGAGGGATGGGTTTTGTTTGGACGGTCAGTAAGCAAGACATGTTTTTATTTTCTTTTTAGTCTAATTTCAGCTGTTTTAAACTCTTACTTATACTTTTTCCTTACTTGCATATTAATTTTTCAGGAGTAGATTTAAGAAGTTAAGAATCTGTGTTACAAACACTTTTGTTATTCCTTTCTTTTTTTAAATGGTCTGGAGCATTGGCTGTCGAGGCTTTCCGAATGTCTCTCAAAGTTTTTCTTTGGCTCTTTTTCACTCATTTTCAGGGAAGTCTTTTACTTGTTTGTTAGGTCACTTAACACTAACCTATGAGTCATTAAAGCATAAAAAAAGGCACCTGACTCAAAGGATGAACCAGGGTTCTGTCTACAACTTGTCTGACAACTTGGCAAAGAACCAATTTTAAATTGTGTCGTCAGGAAATTTGTTACTAGCAGGCTGTTGCAAAGACACCTAATTTGTTCCCATTTCCTCATATGAATCTGTGAAAAATGCCAAAGATAACAGTCTGAAAGGCACACAAATGACATGCTTGCACCAAAGGTTGATTCCAAAAGAGCTAGTAGCTGAAAGCATGGTATACAGTGTGTCCCTAAAGCACATGAGGAAACTGGACAAGAGGAGGAAAAAAGAAGAAGAGGCAGGTTTAAAAAAAAAAAAAAAACTACGGCAGATGAACAGTATCTAAAAATGATGAACAGTGCTCCAAAGAAACAGAAAAGAAATCTGACACAAGATCTGAGGGATGCATCTGGCTCTTTAGTTGATCCATCTATTCTTCCATGAAGCCTTATCAGAAATGGCCTCAGTGGAAGAATGGCAGTCAATAAGCCATTTTTTTAAGGAAGGGAAACACAAAAGGCAAAGGAATGCCAAATTACAGAAGAACTGAAAATCAGTGGAAACGGGTCTGATGGAAGCAATTATTAGTGATTACTGAAACAATGATCTTAACAAAGAACACAACAAAAGGCAGCCAACATCCAGAGAGGAGCTCTGAATGTCTTCGACACTGTATAAGCTGTATTTCCTGTCATGTTTGCATGTTTCAGTAAATCACTGCAACTGTTTACCATTGTCCTTGCAAAATATATATAGACATGTGGGGTGACTAGAGACCTTTGGAAAGTACTTATATCTCAGTTAACTAAAATACTGTTTCATATCTAAGTTATTATAGTTTTAATGAACTATAATAAACTTAGTGCATACTCAATGAACCTGAAGCTTTTTAATTGGTTTCTCCTGTTTTTATTCTGATGTTGGAAGAAAATAAGAAACATGAGTTATAGCATGTGCAAAGGTGAATTTGTCTGATGGGGTATTGATGCCCATTTTGGGAAAACTATCGACGTGGGGTTTCCCCTGTATCCTAAGGCAGTACACATCTAGTTTAAATTTTAAAAAGGAAAAGAAAAGAAAAAACAGTTGTAGAATTTCAAGGACTAGAAAATGAAGGAATCTCGAGCACTCGGAGGAGCCTTGCTTGACCATCAAGGAGCTACAGAGAATACACCAACGTGGACATCCTGCTCCACCACCTTCCTACGCTCCACTGTCTTCCTTTTTCCAGCCCGATCTTCCACCACATCTTCCTCAATGACTTCCACTGCCTCCCAGACAAGTTTCCCTTCCAGCTTACTCTCATGGTCCTCAGATAATAGCTTCATTACCAAAAAGCGAAAGCTATAATACAAACAAGCTATTAACTACCATCAAAATAATAAAGTGCCTTACTTCTGTTTCCTAACAAGAGTAAAGTTGGATTAGCAGGAGGTAATCTGAGCCCCAGTTTACAGTTGAACATGTGATTAAACAGCATGTAACGCACTAATCTGTCCATGCTGTGCAAGTTAGACTTTCAATTTGTCTTGCACCTGCAGGGGGTTGCAGTATTTATGTGTGCTACAGCGCTCTGTTGGTGTTATGACAGGCAAAACAAAGTAAATGGACAGTGTTTACATTGGCAGGATGTCTCAGCGGGGAGAAGAAGAACAGGAATAGGTTGAAGTCCACTTTGCAAGCATGTGCCCTTTCTAAAGTTCCCAAGAGTGCAAAATTCAGTCACTCGTTTTTAACTCCTGCCCCACGGCTCTGACCTTTTCTGAAAGGAGAAATGCAAATAGACTGTTATTGAAGAACTTATTATAACTACTTTACAGTGTCAGTGAACCACAATTTAGTATGGTACTGTGATAAAGTTTTTTTTTTCTTTCAGCAAACATAGATAAGCACAAGTTAAAGTTGGCAGGAAGTACACTGTGCAGGTTCTTGTTGTACCTTTTGAGTATGAGCTGATAAATTTAACCTTGTGATGACCTCTGACTTTGTAATATTCTTAGGTAAATAAATCTGAAACGGAGGAGGGGAGAAGATGAAGCTGAACGAGCGCAGCATGGCGCACTACGCCACCTGTGATTCACCACCAGACAAGACGGGCTTCCTGTTCAAAAAGGGGGAGCGCAACACTGCTTATCACCGCCGTTGGTTTGTCCTGAAGGGTAACATGCTCTTCTACTTCGAAGAGCGCGACAGCCGAGAGCCCATTGGCGTCATCGTTCTTGAAGGATGCACCGTGGAGCTGTGT
Source organism: Rhamphochromis longiceps (assembly GCF_057381845.1). Lineage (NCBI taxonomy): Eukaryota > Metazoa > Chordata > Actinopteri > Cichliformes > Cichlidae > Rhamphochromis > Rhamphochromis longiceps. The sequence goes on along the minus strand of NC_140568.1, from coordinate 33,399,641 downwards.
GAGTCGACCGAGGAGTTCGCCTTTGCCATCAAGTTTGATTGCGCCAAAGCTCGTGTGTACAAGATGGCTGCTGAGAACCAAGCAGCCATGGAGTCCTGGGTGAAAGCGCTGTCAAGGGCCAGCTTTGACTACATGAGGCTGGTGGTGAAAGAGCTGGAGAGGCAGCTGGAGGAGATCCAGGAGGCTGCCGGAGGCAGCTTTGTTGGGGCTGGAGTTGGAAACCTGCAGGGCAGGCCCAAGTCCTCAAAGCGAAACCATATGGGACGGTCCAGGTCTGGAGCATCTTCTTCTTCATCTTCCTCGTCCTCCATATCATCGTCATCATCAAGTGTCCCTCCCATGTCAGCCTCCTTCTCTGCCCAGAAGAACCAACAGGATGAGCTGCAGCTCATCTCTGGGCCCTCCAAGGAGAATGGTGTTGCATGGAGTAAACCACCAGCTGCCTTGGCTAACGGCTTTGTGGAGGGAGCTTCATCCTGTGCGGTATGGGAAAGCTCCGGGGACCCTGCAAATGTCACTGGATACGGAGCTGATGGAGCGAGGGCTCCGCCTGTGCCTCCCCGGAGAAAAGGTGCTTCTCTGGAAAGCCCCGTATGCCCTGGAACCGGCTGCTTCTCCAAACTCCATGACTGGTACGGCAAAGAGGTGGAGGAACTGAGAGTGCAGTGGCTTCAGAGCCAGTAAGCTTACTGAGGTAGATCGCCTCTTTTTCCACAGTATATCATTCCTTCCTGATCATTCTGCAGTGCTTCACCTATCTGAACCCAGCAATAGAGTGAAGTGACTGAATGGAGACTTAACTGCAGTCTTAACTAATGGCAAATGAAGGAAAAAAAGCATTTGAGATTATTTTAAAATCCTGTCAGAGGGGAAAAACTGCCATAAATGTTAACACTATCCTTTGTATAAGCCAAAAAACACAAAATATGCTCTTTGTCCACAAACCGAGTTATATTTGCCAATTGCAATTTTAAAATCATAATTCTTGTATTACAATCATCAGTTTTTCAAAAATGATGCAATGAGTTTAGCCTTGATTGATCCTTTATTAGATACAAATAAAATAATGCAGCTTTATATTTGCTGTGACCTTTTTCCCTTAATAAGAACCATGACGTTTCTCATTCCTTCCTTATCATTCTGCAGAGATTGTACATGCAAATTACTTTGCTAATCATGTGGACATTGCAAAAAACAACAGGTAACTGATAAGGTCACAACAGGAAAGTCTTTTTATAAGGAAAAGGAAAAGCATGAGGTGATTTCTGTTGTGTAATAACAATCTGGAGACGTTGCACAAGACAAATCCACAGAGTTTGAAGTTGTTATGTCACATTAACCACGCTATAGTGCAAAGACAATTCTGCAGCTTTATGATTGAAGTCCCAGTTTTGTGCTGTCCAGCTTTCACCCCTTTTGGTGATGCAACTTTTCAAAGCTGCTGGACTGTTTTTGAATCGTGTTCAACCTAATGACTTGGGCTCCAGGACAGTTTTCATATTTCAAGTTATATATTCAGGATTTTCTGTTTTGGTCAAACTCCCGTAACGCTGAGATAATTCACTATAGTAAGGTGCAGGTGTATGTACTGTGTATGGCCATCGCCAGTATTTTTATTGATCTGGGTGACCTGGCCCTTCAAATCTTTAAATAACGAGGGTGAGAAGTGCCACAGTCTACTTGAGGTCCAATATTACCTCAGATATTTCGTTGTCATTCTTGAAACAGGCAAAATTCCTCTAACCACAACAATATAAGGCACAAAAAATGTGTTTTCATTTCATTACTAGGCTACTTATTTCCATATTATGCACTAATGATTAAAGAGGTCATGTCCTCTATAGTAGTTGGGATCAATGCATATAACTTTGATACAGTAATCACTTCTGCAGATATTGACTGACTCTGTCTGCTTCAAACTTCCTTTTACTGAAAGCTTTTATGAATGTCTTTAATATTCTGTTCATTTCCACATTTTTATGCTTTCTGTTTAATTTGTTTCTGCGAAGCACTTTGTATCTTTGTTTAAAAAAGTGCTGCATAAATAAACTTTATTATACATATTACAGTTTCTCTGAATTTCTTTAGGATATTTTTGTCTAAACATTTAACCGTTTTCACCTAATTAGACATAATTTGTAAATGTGAGTCAGTCTGTTTTCGCACACAGTTGCACATTTTGTTTGCTTGTGCGTGTCAGCCATTTTGCTAGGCACGCTCTTTAACATAAGTATCTGATCAGTCAATTGCATGGCAGCAACTCAAAGCATTTAGTCACGTAGACATGGTCAAGGCAACCTCATGAAGTTCAAACTGAGCATGGTTGATCTGGGATTTCCCCCACACTATCTTTAGGGTTTAAAGAGGCTGGTGAGAAAAAGGATGCGTCCAGTGAGCAGCAGGTCTTTGGGCAGAAATTCCTTGCTCATTTCAGAGTTCACAGGAGAATGGGAAGGCAACAGGAATTCAATAAACCACTTTTTACATCCAAGGTACCCAGAAAAGAATATCTGAATGCAGAACACATCTAACCCTAAAGCAGATGGGTTACAGCAGCAGAAGACCATGCCGAGTGCCACTCCTGACAACTAAGAATAGGTGATAACTAACTATGATAGCTGTAATAACTATCAGACTAATTCACCTAAGTTGGAAAATTAAAAAATTAATTTCTAGTGCAACATTCAGATCATGGTCAAAATTAAGCACTGATCAGCCTGATTAGCACATCAGGCTGATGAGTAATGGTGTGGGACATATTTGCTTAGGCCAAGCAAAGCAAATATGAGGATCATTTACATCCCACAGCCTATCTGAGTATTGTTGCCGACCATTCCTTGATGATCAAATCTTCTGAGGGCTCCTTCCAGCAGGATATCACGCCAGTTGGTAAAGCTTTAATCATCTCAAACTAGTTTTTGATCACAACAAGTTGTTCACTGTACAGTCACCAGATCCCAGTCCAGTAGAGTTCCTTGTGATGTGGTGGAGCGGGACACTTGTGTCATGGATGTGCCACCAAAAAATCTGCAGCAATTGTGTGGTTGACAGAATTAACAATGCTATACTGAATTTTTTCATTTGAGGAGATCGACTAATAGAAGCCTAGTACAGCAGCAGCCTTTATTGCTGCTCCTCCTGCTGCTTGTTTTCAGCAGAACCCAAGCTAATTGTATTATATTGTAATTACCAGGAAGAAAAGCAAAACTTGAGTCTCATCTCTACAGTTATAACTCATATCATTGCTTTTCTGTACCCCTGTTTATAGCTTGTCTTTCTCACTCATATCTTTCCCAAGGCCTCTGAAAATATCCATCAGTAATTCTCCCTGTTTTAGACCTTTATGTTCACTGCCTGATTATCAAAGTTGACCAAATGTTATTCATTATGTTCAGATTTATGCCTAATGAGCAAAATTAAAATAATATAAAAGTATTCAAGCGAGTTTGAACCTGTTTAAATCCTCCATCCTCCACAGCCTGTCCAATATCCTCCAGGTTACAGAAACTATATGAAGGTCACTCACCTTCATATGGTTCATATGATTCGCTCATATTCTAACAATATTGTTGTCTATGTTTAATTCTGCACAGATTTTTTTTTCGTAGATGGAACAAACGGTTTTAAGGAATTTTATTAACAGCCGTTTGGGGTACGAGGTGTTGATTTGCAAAGCGGTTTACATGCAGGTCAGGTAGCAGGCCCCCTTAGCACAGTTCTGCTCATCGGAAATAATCCTAAAAGCAGCCAGAGGCAGCAAACTAAAGTCAACCCCTTTTAACATTTTGGGAGAATCTGAATTACAGTCTGGTGAATCGTAGACAGGTCTGTGTGAGTCAGCACTGGCGCTGAAATATGGAAATAGTCTCATGATCAGATCTCATGTGTGCAGAAAAAGGGGCCCATTTAACCTGTTTTTTAAACAATCATCGGAAAGGGTTTTGAGGGATCTTCTCTATATTTTGTGTATTTTCTGTGGCAGTGTGAGAGCTGAGACATGAAGGTCAAAGCAGCAGAATCACTACGCTTTCGGTACCATCACTGCTTTCTCGCCTGTGCCTGTAGCATTGTGACCTGGTCGCTGAAGCTGCTTTCCTTCCTTTCGAGACTCCAAAACCTTTACTCATTTTCACCAGGAGTTTTGTCAAAACTTCAATTAAGAAGCACTGAACTTTTCCAGGTAAGTCGCCACCTTTATTTCCCCCCACAGGCGTGCTTTGCTTCCCGTGTAGAACTTTTGTGCATTGTGGGTGAATTACAATTCACAGTTCAGCACCTGAAGCTTTAATAGGAATTCTGTCTACTGCTCCACCTTTAGTGGCATGACTTTTACAAAAATGCAGGCAAGTAGAGCAGACTAAAGCAAACCACATTGTGATTTTCAACTGGACTCTCTTACCTTCATCTCTCCTGTTCCACTCTGCTTGCACAGCTTCATCTTTTGGCAGTCTCACCTGGCTGTGTCAAAACTTCTTCCTTTGAGCTGCCTGTGAGCATGTCAAATGCATAAAAAGACTCCATTCAAAACCTTACTTGAATAAAATTATGTAAATGTCACCGGCAACATGTATTTAAAATATCATCAATACTCTATCACCACTCTGCAGCACAAAAATATCTTACCTGTCAGTCTTTCGGTGCTTTAATCTATAGAAATGTACCGTATTCTGTACAAAATATGTATTATTTCCCTTTGAGGTATAATTCAGAGGAAGTATAGCCTAAATTCACACAAAATGGGAAAACTAAAGTATTTGTACTCCAGTCACAAGCTTGTATTTTACTGCCTCGCTGTGCATATTACTGCAGATCTGCAGAGTGCCTTATGTCTTGATTATCAGAACAGAAACCATATAAATATGAGAGCTAAAAAGCACAGCAGAATTAAAATGCTCAGGTATGATGTGGCATAGTTAACTATAAGTTATGTACAGGTAATTGATAAACTCATAAACATAAGGTAGAGTAATTAACAAACTGATCACTGGACTTCAGAGTTCCCTCTCTTAATTAATCTGAATGTTCTGTGTGAAGTCCTTCCAGACTTCTGCTCATGAATATCATTAATGCATGCCACCCATCCACATCCCCCATGCAACTGCCACCTGAGAGAACGTTGTTATGATACATGAAGAGATGTGTTTTGCTGCGATCTGGTGTCTGTCTCAAACTTTAACTGGTCAAGAAACTACTTACTTTGCTTGTTGTGACTGCACACTCAGTGAGGTGCAGCTAGCCTTGGGCTCAATGCCTTATTTGCAGAGCTTCTGCGACACGTTAGTCTTGCAGGGTTGCAAGTGTTGCTTACTGCCTGCTCTATTTACCTGCACCTCCTGACCTATTAGTGCCTTCATGAACTGAATACTACCATGTAAGTAGTAAGACATTTAGGACGACAGTGGATTAGATGATTATTTTTACTGTTTGTCTCTTTTTTTCTCTTCCAGAAATGGAGAAGCACATTTTATATAACTGTATGTCTGGTGTCTGATGCGCTCAGTTTCTCACTTGCAAAAGGATTAAGAAATTCTTTAATGGTGCATGTTTGACATTTTCAATACAGAAGAGAGACGTCTCTTTCGTTGGGTTGCCATTAGCTCTGCAGCACATAAAAAAGACACACACAGAAACACACACACATGCATTTTTCTTGAAGTTCATTTCACTTTTCTCCTAATTTAGTTTCGAGGGCGAGCTTCTTGTTTCAGTGTTTTTTAGTTGTATTTGAATATGCATGTATATCATATCAAGACATTAAGGGAAATGCACCTGACTATTATCTTTTCTAGTTTTTGAAATTTTAATTGCAAAGGTTTTACACCTAGTTTGGTTTTTAGTTTTTATTGCCACTTCCTAGCTTTTATATCAGTCTTGGTACAGTATGAGTCTGAATGCATACAGTCATATTAAATAGCTATACAGACACAGACTGCACACATCTCTCCTGCATCTTTGTGAGCTCTTCTGCTCACTAGAGGAGATCTAAACAGTAACACATAAACACATATTCACACTTTGTCTCACCAGCTGCATTTCTAAATTGCAGTGAAATTAAATCATTCTTTAAAGATCTATTTCTGCTTTTCAGAGAATAGATGTGTGAGGTTCTTCAAAACCTGCAAACTGCCAGAGCATTTCCCGGTGGCCTGAAGGTCATTTTCGGCCTGCAGCGAACCGTCAGTGAACATGCATTGAACTTGAGCGGCAAAGTCACAGCAAACACAAGAGAGCTGACGGACCTCTCAGGCGTGACTCTGCAGGGTTCATGGTGAGCACCGAAAAGGGGAAGTGCATGTGGGCTTGCTCTTTCTTTCTGTAAAGCCTTTACATGCTTCTAGTGGAGTCAATCGGCATAATGCTGACTCCTCTAGAAGAAACATGGAGCACAGAAGGAGAGATTGGAAAAGAGGGACTGAAAAACATGAGCATGAAAACGCATAGTTAGCCTTTTTTTGTACTCTTGTAGCTCATGCTCAATTTCAGTACGTTCAAGGTTGCATTGTAGATTTATTGCATGACGTATGAAAACTTTTCTGTGTCTGTCCTTGTGGCAGCAGAGCTGATTCTGCTGTCTGTGCAGTGATGCAGAGGGCCTTCAGTATTGCCCATGATGGATAACAGTTTGTTTAACTTCAAGTGTTTTCCCACTTTGCAGGAAATCCCAGAGTAAGACTCACTAATTACTTTATTGAGTCTGCTCCAATGCTGCTCCCAGAGCACAACATACCGTTCTCACCACGGCAGACTGGTAGAAAATCTCTAGATAAGGGGAACTCACACAAAAATGTGTGTGGTGCTCTTGGTTTATATAAATATTTATTATTAAACTTTGGATGTTAAAACTGAGAGACTTTTCAAATTTAAAATTGCTGACACGGAAATTCTAGCATATCCAGTCATGGAGCTGTTCACATTATGTGTGCGTTGTGTTATATTCACAATTACATTATTACACTTGCAGCCATTAGCATATATCTACAACCACAATAGCTGACTTTTGCTCTTTTTTTTGGTTTCTTAATTTTGTCATGAAGTCTCATCTCCATTCAAATCACTTTTTGGTTACACGGTTCAGTTCCGTTAGTTTTCATTAGTGCATAACACCATTATCACTGATACATGAATGACTTGCGCAGAAAAGGGGTAGGAGTGATACAGTGTGATTTTATGTTTGTTTGTTTGTTTGTTTTTCAAATTGCAAAATGTAATATTGAGACAGCTTTCATTTTTAGCACGTATCATTAAAAGTCTAGTTGGATGGGTACATTTTTTCACAACTCCAAAAGTTTGTTACTGTAATCGCAGACTGAAGGAATATGTGACTGTGCCAAATTAACACTGTCATGCAGTCTGATGCCTCGACTCTGCTGGCTGGGTTCTCTGCGGGTGCTTTGGCTTCCTCCTTCAGTACAAAGGCATGTTAGATTAAATTGTGATTCTGAAATGTCAGTAAGTGTGGCTACGTCTGAATCGATGGGCTAGTGACCTGTCCAAGGTATATCCTGCCTTTGCTCAGTGACAGAAGGGATAGACTCGAGGAAATGTAAGTTTATTGTGTAAATATCCAGTGATTTTTAACCGATTTCCCTTTATGATACCGTAAAAAAGACGTTTTCTATAAACAGGCACACGCTCCTCATGCACTGCAGGCCGTCTGCCATTAGATGTCGCTGTTTAACAATTTTAGATATGTATTTCACAAATAGCTTCAAACTTTATACTCATACCTGGCAATATAATTTAACGTTTTTACCATCAAACAAGAAATAAACAACGGATTTCGGGTCTCTAGAGAAGTAAAAAGCAAAAACAAAACAGAAAAACACAACAATCCATTGTAGGTCAAGATAAAATATGTCTTCGTTTGTTTTTATTTCCCCTGTCTTATGTGTTAGAGAGAAAGAGAAAATATTAACGTCACATTTAAGTGATCTCCTTACTTTAAAGTATAGCATAGTACAGATCTACTGAGTTAAAGCCACAGCAAACAACATTACACACCTGAACATCTGTTTTGTTAATTTTTTTTTTTTTTAAATGATCTGCATCCATAAATAAAGTACCAAAATAAAGGTGCAATAACTAAAAGACTTCACCTAAGAAACTAGACACCTTTTGCAGTAACCTGCCCAGGATGGTATTCAATAGGAGCTACTTCCTCCCTGATAATTTCAACATAAAAGTACACTCTTAAAGCTAAACACTGGTGACTCAGAAAGTGTTTTTTCATCTATGTATATCACACTTCTGTCATAAAATCTGTCCTTATGACAGTTTTAGAAGATTATTAAAGGATACATTTACAGCTGTGGATACATCTCATTGAGTGAAATCAGCTGAGACACAATACAGTGTTTGTGTGCATAAAAATGGGTCAGTGGTGGCAAACATATAAGCATGTTTGCACAGGAAATAGGTTGCTGACACTGCTGGGCCAGAGTGATTATAGACCGCCCAGCTGTCCCAAACATCCTGTGTTTGTTGTGAGCTCATTTAACTTCATATTTTTTGTGAATATGCAGTCATACAGGATGACAATAAATTAAATGACATGCGTGTTTTCAGGCAGATTGTGCCTTGTTTCAATATTTGGTGCATATTCCTAAATAGGTTCATATTTGATTGTATCATGTCGAGCACAGTGCCAGTGAAAAGTGGCTGTAAGTAATTTAGTTGGTGTGCACTGAGCTGTACAATTAAGAGACTGATTTCATGCTGTTTTATGCTTGTCTTGCGCCACATGCATGTCACAGGAAAATATCTGACAGCTGCAGTTTGCAAATAGAATTAGATGAGCACATTCAGTTACTGTATTTTTAATAAATTCTGCATTTAAACAGAGCATTTGCTAAATGCAGTCAGCTGTTTAATACTTGCCACGTGTATAATTAATAATAACACGATCTAAGGTGACGATAAATAATTACTATAATGTGAACAGGGGCCATGTTGCATGCAAAGTGAGGATATTGATAGCAAAAAGACAACTGAAAACTAAAAGTAGGCGTGATAGAATTTCAGTTGACTCAAATAAAAATGAAACCTTGACTCTGAAAACCAATAAAAACAAAGTAAAGCACTCTCATAAAACACACTAACAATAAATAAATACATAAATCAAACAGGAAATGTCCCAAGTTTTCATCTGTGTAATTTTGGTCAAATTTGTCAACAAGCCCCACATTTCTTCATGATTTCATGTTAACTGCCATCACAATGTGACGTTTGTTTTGTAATAGTCTACTTACTAGAAACACCCAACATATTATAAGAATTAAAAAGACTGAATCTGAAACTAATGAAAAATGAAGTAAAAGTGAACTGTGGAAACAAACTGAAAGGAAAATATAAAGGAAAGTTCATTAGAAATACAAAACAGAAGAAAAAAGTAAGGTGTGGTTTATGTTGATTTCATGTATCACTATTTCATCACAGAGGGTCCTGTTCTCATCTTGTACTAGAGATCTTAAACAGCACTGTATGGGGTTTATTTGCAAGACTCCACAAAGATCGCCTGGTTATCTCTGCTCTTTGCCTGAATTTAAACATAGGACTTTAAATGTCAGCTCACAGGACATTGTTACCTTGGCTGTACCTTTTACCCACAGCAAACTATGGAAGAACTACATTTGAATACTTTCCTGCACACAGATGGAACAAGCTAAAAAAAACAACAAAAAACTATGAAGTTATCTGATTCCATTGGAGCATTTTAAAATGTTATATTTGTGTATCTGCAACTACTCTTGTACTTTTTCTTTTTCCTTCTGTCTTCTCATTTACAACAAGTCCCTTTAGGGTTGCTTTGGCAACCCCTAAAGGGACCTCTTGTACATAGCTTTTTTCATTTCTGAGCGTGTATACTGTGTCATTGTGACTTTGTGCTCTTAAACTGTATGCCCTTTGTTGAAAAGAAGATCTCAATCTCAATGGCCATCTATTTGAATAAAACAATTTAATTCTACTCTTTCTTTTGGCTGCTTCCTTTAGGGGTCACCACAGTGGATGGTCTGGCTCCAGCTGACCCTATCCATAGGATTCACACCATCTGCACTGTTCTCCTTCACTACATCCATGAGCCTCCTCTGTGATCAACATCTTTTGTCCAGTATATCCAGTCTCTCTCTTCTACACAAGTCCAGACCATCTCACTAACTTTGTCCTAAAACCGCTCAAGCCGTCCCTCTGATGTACTCATTTCTAATCCCGTCTAACTTGGCCACTCCCAACAAACATGTAAACATCTTCCACTCTGCCCCCTCCAGCTCAGCCTCCTGTCTTTTTGTTTGTGCCACCATCTCTAAACCATAGATCATAGCAGGTCTCACCAACATCCTGTAAACCTTCCCTTTCACTCTTGCTGTAATTATCTCAAATCACATCCGACACTCGTCTCTGGGCCTGCACTCTCTTCTTCACTTCTCTTGTGCACTGTCCGTTGCTTTCGATGGTTGACCCCAGGTATTTAAAGTCATGCACCTTCACTACCTCTACTCCTTGCAGCTTTACAGTACACACACGCGTATTCTGTCTTATTTGCACTGACTCTCCATTTGCCCTTTTGGTTGGACATTTCCCGTGTGCCTGCGTGGGCCTCCTCCTCTACTCCACCTTCCTCTCACAGTCCAAAGACATGCATTATAGACTTATTGGTCATTCTAATTTCGCCATGTAAGGCAGAAAAGGTGACTTGTAAATGTACGGTTAAAAAATTGTTTTTACAGAGCAGTAAGACAAGAAAAGTACATTACATTTCACTTTGAATTTTTATTTTCATTTAGGTTTAGTTTCAGTTCCTTTCCTGTGTGGATCTGCTCATTTCAGTTTAGTTTTTATTGTTGGAAAATGTTCTGTTTCAGTTCAGTTTTTATTAGTTTCAGTGTTACTTTTGGTGTTTATTTTTTAATTGGGGTGGCATTTGTCAGTCTATTACAATGCAAACACTTCTCATCATGTAGACATTGCAGTCTCAATGAACATGAAAAAAGCAAACGCTAAAACTAAGCACATTACCTTGGTGGTTTTTATTCTAATGAGCTTTGTAAGCATACAGTTTGTTTGTCTTTATAAAAGAAACTCATTTTTAATTCTTATTTAATTTAAGTAAAATATTTTCCACGCAATATTTTACTTTTGTTTTAGTCTACTGTAATAACGGTGTTACAATTCGGATATTGCCTCCTTAAGATAGAAAGTCTTATTTTGAAAATACAAATGCGGAAGTAAGTTTAATCGCGAAAGCTCACTGGACCGCCACACTTTTTTTTTCTTTTTTTTTTTGACGGAAACGAGGGCTAACCATTTTTTTCCGCGTCAAGTTCGTGGCTGAAAGTTTTCTTCCTCTCTCTTTTTTCCCCCCTTTTGCGGAGGACCAGTCGCATGCAGTCACAATGAGGGAGAAAGCGAAGGACTTTTTATCGCACGGCTTCTCCTCCGGTGTCCACTTCACGTTGCTCTTCACTGACGTCGTTTAGACTTACTTTAATGCACAACACATTTCCGTTATGCGAAGTCCAACTTGTTGGTTAGTCGTCGTGCTGCGGTGGGTGCCCATCCGAGATAACGGAGAACGTGAGTATGTTGTGGCAGTAACTTTCACCCCCCCTCCCTCTCCCACACTCTCTTCTTAGCATTGCTAAACTTTTCTTTCTTTCTTTCTTTCTTTCTTTCTTTCTTTCTTTATTAAATGTAGCCGCTTGGCGACTAATCCCAAAATATGCAGCAGCCATGTGAACATTTTTTCTTCAAGGTCGGAAAAAAGAAATGTAAAAAAAAAAAAAAAACAACGTGGTTGTGTATAGTTTAAAGGGTCTGCAGGAGTAGCTTCCCGAGTTGGTTGCATGCAGGCGGTGCTGGCGCAGATTTTCCTTTAATTTTTTTCCCTTTTGCCCCTAAAGTGTTTTTTTTTCTTTTAACTAGAAATTAACTTGGTCCTGTCAAACCACAGAACAGCTTCTTCTGTCTCAGCGAGCACAGCTGTCACAATATACACACATGGAAATGTGCAGTTGGCAAGTTTGTAACTAACTCGAGTGAATTTATGTCACTCAAAAAATTGTTTAAGGCTTTGGCGCAAATTTACTCAGCAGTGGTCGCCATGGTGATGACGCAATACTAATCCCACTGACCCTTGATTTTAGGGATTCGTGTCAGGTATTTAAATACAGAGACAGGCACTGATAAAGTACGCTTTAAAAAAATACCGTGTTAAAAACGTGCATCTGAAATTTAGTTTGCGCCTATTCATGACTGCTGGATGGAGATTAGAAACTAGTGGGGAGAAGCCACTTGGTTTGAGAGTCCAGTGCTGTGTGAGTGTGTGTCTGTGTGTGTGAGAGAGAGTAAATCAAAGTACTCATTTTGGTGTGTGTGTGTGTTGGAAGGAATTCAGGTCTATTTCTGGCTCATGGCTGTTTGTGTGTGTGTGTGTGTGTGTGTGTGTGTGTGTGTGTGTGTGTGTGTGTGTGTGTGTGTGTGTGTCTTTGTTTGCACCGATTCCAGCTTTTAGAGCTTTGAAATGAAGGTACTTTTGGGAAGGTGAAGGCGTGTTGTGCCTTTAGTTGTGATGGTTCAGTTCAAGGTGTGTGAATGTGGAGTGCTTTATGTGGCAACGTTGGTCTGTGTGTGTACTACAGGAGCATGATCCTTCAAAGTAAAAGCTTCACTAGCTGTGGTGGTTGCTGAAATCCTCTGACCAAAAAATGTGTAGTAAAGAGCAGATGGAAAACTACATTCTAAGATGCTTTTTGGAAAATATTGGGGTTATGGTTCAGATGAAAACAAAAAACACCAGAGGCTGCTAAACATGTTTTTTTTTTTTTTTTTTTTTTTTTTTGGGCCTGTCCCGTTTGGCTCTTTTGCCATCAGAATTGTTGTCTAAAGGCAAAGAAAGATGCCCAACGGATTTACTTTACCAAACTGACCATCCCAGCCTTGCCGTAATGGTCCATTTGATTCACCTTTTATTGTTTATTTTATTTTCACTTACTGAATACGGGACAGACTTGACTGGGGGAAAGAAGGGGAGAAAGAAAGAGGGAAAGAGAAACAGCTGAGAAGAGGGACGGGAGAGAAGGGCAAAAGACAAAAACCAACAGAACGGGCAGAGAAAAAAAATGCATATATCAATCACCTGGATCACCTGCTGAGAAAGAAAAAAGAAAGCAAGCAGAAGAGAACAAGAGTAATAGAATAAACAACATCACAATGATATATGGGAATATGACAGTAAATACTAAATGTTAAACATTATTGTGCAGCACATAAGATCAACAGAACACAGTGTGCTTTGAGGTAGGAGCCAAAAAGGGTGTAGTTTGTGGGTGTGATCACCCGTGTGTACACCTGTGAGCATGGACGCGCTTGTTTTTTGTTTTTTTAAAAGGTTCCTTCATGTAATAATCTGCTAGAGGGTGTGGGGGGACCACAGCCCCGTCCTCCAGGGCGTGAAGCAGGTGTGGAGGAGATCAAAACTCCAGACATCCAGAGGCCCCCAGAACACAAGAGACCAAGGAAGACCAACAGAGGGGCAGCTGCGCCACTGTCCCAGAAAGAGCTGAGGAGAGTCCCAGATGAGGGCTCACTCAGCAGCCGCGGAGCAGAAGCCAGGGGGAGTTGCAGTGACGCGCCCGTGAGCTCCGCCGGCAGCCAGCTGCGCCTGAGTGACCGAGCCCCAGGCCGAGAGGCCGGGGGCACCCCACCTCCGAAGTGGCCCGAGCGAGCCCCAGGCTCCAGGCCCCGATAAGCGGCCGCCAAGGAGTGAGCCGGTGTGTACCTGGACGCCCATCCCCGGACACAAAGAACCACCAACGCACCGATGTCTGAGGGGGTCCGCCACTGGCAGGGGAAGTGGTGGTAGGGGGAGATAGGCCTCCAAACCTTGGAGGGCCTGAGATGTCCCCAGAGAGGTGGCGCCTGACACCCAACCTGACATATAGACACAGACATACAGGCACACACATATACAAACATCCATTCCCACCCTCATGCTCTCATATGCACTTACTCCACACTCAACCAACGTGGAGACAGACATAAAGAGACGTTGTACACACGATCACACTCCCCAAGCGTACTCTACAAACCGGGTCTAGGTGCCCTCGCCCCTGGAGGGGGGAACTGCACCCAGACCCAGGTGGTGTTTCCCTTTTCCCTGCGGTGCTAAACATGTTAATACCAATGTATTAACACTCAATTGGGGTTTGTTTTGTTGTGATATAACTTGGGGAGTACCACATCAAGGCTTAAATGCATTTTTTATTTAAAACATTTTCATGACCACCAGATATGTTTTGCCATCCTTAATCGCCATCAAATGGGTAAAATAGCATAAAGACATGCTGACTTCAGTAAAATTAGAAGGCCCATTACATGCACCACTGTTTGGGTCACAATATAATTACAACATTATATTGGAGGTAATAATGAGCTGTCATTCACGTTAACATTTTCTTTGCATAATTCTGCCTCTTCTACATTTTTCGGTGGTTACGTTATTTTACTTTTGCCCGTGTGTGATCTGTGTGATATTAACAGGTGCTGAAGCTTACCTGCAGGGTACATATTTACCTTGTGAGGTCTGCATACTTTGACGACTGAGTCATTTCGATGCAACAGTCACACCTTGAGCCACAGAGGCAAAAAATATCCCTCTTGGGTGGTAAAGTAACACGGCTTTGTATATAGTTTCTTTGGCTGATAATTTTAACTCTGTCGAGCCAACCTGACGTGGTTTATGCCAGACAGGCCTGCAAAGCCAGGAGAATATTTAACGGTGCATTGGGTTAAGGGAGCGCTATTCAGTCACCATAACTTACAGTGTGGGATAAAGAGCGATGGTGAGCGATGTAGGTGCAGCCATGGCTACGTCTTCTGTGCTGAAATTAATGAATTAGAAAGGCGAAAGAGAGACAGCAAGGACTTTAGTTCCTGCTTCCAGCATGAAGAGAATGTAATGTAGGCCATACCAGCTGGAAAACAGTGAACCATATCAGACACAAACTAAAATGACCGAACTGATTGCATCAGAAGGTGAAACTGTATTGAGTCATGAAATATTCCTTTTTTTGTAGTTTAACCACAAGTTAACTCTTTTGTCTGTTGTGATAGTATCTTTTGTTTGAAAATACATCCTAAAAAATTCTTCAGTCTTGGTCGTCATTGTTATAAGCTGGTGAAAACCCTCCACAGACTAAAGCCTATCTGTAATCTTTTTACAGGTTTGCAGCACTTCCAGATTCCTGTTTGGCTTGTGTAGTCTCAAGTGAAACTGTTATTTCTCAGAAAAAAACCCTTTTACTTCCCCACAGATTTTCTTGATTTCTGATGCATGGATGCATTGGTTCTGTCTTCACTTCTCTTTTGCTCTTTGTGGTATGGCTAAAGTGGGGGTGTCACACTTATAGGCCACATGCAACCCAATTTGATCTCAAGTGGGCTATGCCCGTAAAACCGTATCAATGCAAAGGAAGAAAGGGAAGAAAAAACTGAATATACAATCACAAGTATATTCTAACAGAGACATGCCATTAAAAATGAGCTCGAGTTGAACATTATGCCTGACCTTTGGCATTCATGTAGTGCATTTGCTCTCATTGCAATTTACTAATCAGAGTGGAGCTATAGAAGGAACAAAACCTTCACATGTGGTGTTGTTGTAACTAAACAGCATTAGTGTTTTAGGACTTTTATTAATCCGACAGCCTGGTTAGATCTTAAAATCCTTTTGGCTTTCTGTACATTTTCATTCCTGTGCGATCCAGGATTAGCAGTGCATTTTGATATGATTACTTGGTTGGGGATTTTATGCAATACAGCACATTAATATCCTGGAAGCTGTGAAAGAAAGGAGTGCAGCTTAATCGTGATCATTTTTACTTTTTTTGTTTTTTGAACCAGTTGTGCATCCAGAAACAAGTGAGAGGAGTGAACTCTGAAGCTTTGGCTATCAGATGCGGATCAGACACTGTCATGGTTCGATGTCTTGAACTGAGATGTTATCAGAGTCAGCTTTTCCGCTTCCCCCAGGGGTTCTAAGAAATCCACTGATGAGACCACGAGAGAGGTCTGACTAGAGCTGGGCGATATGAGATTTTTTCATATCACGATATGTTTTTTTCATTTCAGGCGATAACGATATCTATCACGATATAAGCCAAATAACTATATTTGTAAGATTTAAATGTGCCGTTGCTCACAAGTAAAATGTGAAATAATCAGCAGCTTGTTTTTATTTAAATATTTATTTCCCATAATAATTTCAACAGGGTAGATGTACTTAAGGAACATGAGACTTTTTCAGATAAATAAAGGCAAATATTGCAAACTACACAAAAGGCAGCCGCTAAAGCGTTTAAGTTTCAAAATAGAACAAACGAAACAGACTAAATTGTCAATTCCACTTAGAAACAAAATATTAATTCTAAAAATAAATCTTAGTTTGTTTTACAGAAGAACAGACAAAACTGACTAACTTTTGTCAATATCAAATAAACTGAGAACTAAAAGGAAATTCTCAATCTCTCCTTGTTGTATAGCTGAGCTTTTCAAACAGTTTTAACAGTTACTTTAGTCTGACAAAAGCCGAATGACGCATTAGCGCTTCCAGTCAGAGACTGAGGCTACGTCCACACATACACGGGTATTTTTGAAAACGGAGATTTTCCGTTTTCGTTTTAAAAAATAATCCCGTCCACACATAAAGGCAGAAATGAAGGAAAACGCTGCTATGAACATGCCAAAGCAGCAGGTGGCGCTAGATTCCTAACCGTGCAGAAATGTTGGCCAATCAGAAGTCTAGAAGCCTCGGTGGGAAAAAGTAAACAAAGCTGGGGCATAGAAGCAGAACCGAGTCGTATGTGTGGAGGGACAGTAACTGTGTGTATATGTAAGCATTTAAACACTGCAGAGAGTAGAATTAACAGTATTGTAGAAATTCATTTCACCGAAACAATAACGTGGCGCACAGTGTGACGCATGCACCAGTTTATTGTATTTCCAGACTTGCTTTCGGCACAATTTACAGTGCACGCTACTCTGTTTTTTGTCAGACTTGAAATAGCCGAAATACCTTCACACTACGGAACTTCTATGGCTCTTCCGTTCGACAATCTCTCCGGCATTGGAACCATCATCTGTTTTCTCTTCGGTCACGCTCGGTTGATTTTCTAGTCGGCACACTCATTTCCTCCATTACCCGCTGGCTCCATTACCCGGCCGGCTGCTTCCCAAACAAACACACGTGCGGCTTGGTACTTGTGCTGTATGTAACGCGACGTGACGCTGCGGCTGTGATTGGTTCGGTTCTGCGCTACGATACTTGATTTGGATTGTCTGACCTTTTTTTTTTTTTTTTTTTTATATTAAGAGGACAAGAGCGGCGAGGTCTATCGCGATAGCTTGATTTCTCTATCGAGTAAAAGTTATATCGCGATACATATCGTTATCGTTCTATCGCCCAGCTCTAGGTCTGACCCACAGTGGCCTCAGTGGGGAAGAGGGAGGAGGCGGCAAAAGAGAGAGGAGAGCCATGGGAGATAATTTGGCAGGGAGCTGGGAGTTGACTGAGAAATAAAGAAGAAACAAATTAGGACCAAAAAAAGGGGAAGGAAAGAAGGCTATTTTCTGGTCATAACAGACTTTCTACAATAACCCGGACATTATTGAGCTGTTGGTGTGTGTTTATGTGATATGACTTGCACAGCTTTTGGCATCTGAGTCCTAAAATTTTAGCTTTAACTGTGGATTCTCACCACAGACACACACAAACATATACATATAAGGCGTTCACTAGGGTTAAGTACTTGCCTGTGTGTGAACACGTTTGTGCAAGTGTTAGAGAGGGGATACGCATGCGTGCCTGTGTTTTTTCCAAAACAGCAATAATTAGAGAGTGTGTGTGTGGGTGTGTGGGTGTGTGTTTTACTCCAATGCACCCTTGTTCTTGTTGTTGGAAGAATGTTGATTATAGTCTTGATTTAGCTGCAGCAGCATAAGGATCTCACTTAAAAGCATGTGTGCGCTTGCAGGCTCGGCATTTGCTGGACATTGATGGATATGTGTGTGTGGGTGGTTGCACACAGTGAAGGTGTATGATGGGGTCAAGAGTTTGTTTTGTTTTCAAGTTGTCCAAAGAAACACTGCCCGTCATGACAAGTTTTTCCAGATTCCTTGGCTGCGTGGTGCAGAGCTGGAGTTGTTCGCTGCATTTAAACTGTGCTATTCTTTTGTTGTTGTTTAATTTTTTTACAAAAATGCTAAGTACTTCATGGTTGTAGTATTGCAAATGTGAGAATTTTCTGCCCTTGCATGTCAGACAGAGCTGTGTTTTTCTATTTAGCAGAAATACGAGTCGTGTCTCAGCTGAAGTGAAAGTAGGATTACATTTCTCACACAAAATGTCCAGTTTGCAGCAAGTCCCATCACAAGCACATAATTTGCTATCAGTGCAGAAAAACAGGATTCTTGGGAAATGTCTTTGTGCCAAAAAGAGGCACTTTGTAAGGCCTAACACAGAAACTCTGTTCGCTCCTTATAAGCCCCAACGTAGAAAGGTTTAGACTAGCCTTCCGGGAAGGCAGATGCCTGCAGATGATTCACTGCTGATCTGAGTGAATGATGGAGTCAATTATGTCTCAGCCAAATCCCAACAACAACTCAACACAGTGATGGAGTATTGCACCTCTTAAATATTGGCAAAGTGAATCAGAACAATCATGTGACTCATTCATAAAGTGCTTGTGGATTTCAGACAGACATGTATGTGGAGTTTTGAGTCGTGAATGTGTGAATCGACTGAATTGTTTTGATTTGACTCAGTTTTAGTGGTGAGTAGCTGAGTCAAGGATTGTGTCATCAACTTTTCTGAAACTAAGCTTTTGATCCCTTACCTTCCAGTAAGAAGTTGAGGTTGAGCTTTCGGTGACAGTCGAGCTGAGAAGCTGTTTTTAAATTCAACAGTGAACTGATTTTTGTGTTTAACGGTAAAAAAAACCCCACTCTCATTTGTTCTTGGCCAACAATTTCTAAGCTAATTAGACCAAAATTTGAATATCTCTTGATAATGTGGGGATATTTTGTACCCAAAAGGTCAGAGGTAAAGTTTTGGCTCGGTTTTCGACCTGTGTGAGTAGGGGCTCAGTTCTTCAGTGATCTGTTTGGATTGCAGGCAGCCATTTTTGTTGTGAGTGAGTCTGGCCACTGGTCTTTGTAATTATTCATACATCTGTTTATTTATTGATTGGCAGTTTTGGTTCTCTATTGGAGCTGAGTGTCAAAAGTAATATCCATATGAATGTCAGCAGAACATTGCTTTGTAACAAGATGATCAACCCACCTGTCAGTGTTTTTTGATATTGTGACTCATTTGTGTAGCTTTAGGGAAAATAATAATTAAATATTAAAAGTCAGGAGTGTATCATTTATCCTGTGATGACGCAGAAATGCAACAGATTTGTGACACATCAGTGGTGGATATTCTCTTGTTCCCTTCTATGTTTGCATTAGTCTGCATCACAGAGCTGGAGAAATCAAGAGGGGATAAAAACAGTGGTCAAGACTTGTCTTTTGTACTGGGTACACTGTTTCTTGCTATACACTACATATGGGCAAATTGCTATTACTTAAGGGGGGTGGGGGGTGGGGGGGGGGGGGGGGGGGGCTCAGGCCTCTGCATTCCGACAACAATAACACAATGCTGCTATTCTTAAGACACAGAAATAAAGTCCAGCCACTTTCTGCCTATTTCCTGTGGTGGGAACTGAGACAGGGAGGCAGGTTGGGAAAGTAGGAAAAGCAAAGGCTGGGTCTATGATGATAAGAAGGAATTCAGACTGTGTGCAGGAGTAATCCACGTTGAGCACTGGAAAACAAAACTGGGGTTTTAGCTTAAATGAAACAGTTAATATGATGATATTATGTATCCTGACTAATACACATCCTTCCAGCTGTCCGACATCCTACCAATGACTAATACAAAACATCTTTACACAATCTGCAGTCTGTCATTATCCTGACCCTGGCATGTGAAGGAAATACTAAACTATAGGGCTCGTGTAGCAACAGGCAAAAGAAAAAAGAGAGAGGCAAGTTATGACTTTGCTTTGATTGTGTGGATTTGACATGTGAGGAGGGAATGAAGTCAGCAGCAAATGACAGGCATCACAGACAGTACAGGCCTCAAAGCTGACAAAACACAACACACAATGAGGTCTGTGTTACAGGCAAACACTTCATTACAATCAGGTCCGGTAAAGGTCTGATTTGGTGTAACAATTCTCAGAAACAGCGGTTTTAGATTACAGCTTTAGGTTTTGTTAGTTTTTTTCTTTCAAAAGAAGACTGATAAAAATTATTTTTGCCAGAGGCCTGATCATGTGATTTCTGATTGGGTCACAGATAAAAACTAAACTCCTCATTTGCGACTAGTATGATTAAAGCAGGCTCCACACGGGCAGACGTTTGACTGATTTTGGTCTCGGTTTCACAACTGTTACACCCCCTGCTTTCACTCCACATCTAACGCGGAGATTTTTTTTTTACAAGATATTTCCTTCTGATTCTCCTGGAGCATCAGTGTGAGGTATTTTAGCTTTTGGAAGACTGATCAGTTTATTCTAGGCCCCATCACCATTTCTTGTGGCCTCTAGTAAGTACATTTAAACCACTTGAAAGCCACAGTGGGTATGTTATCTGTTCAGCACTGTAGTGGTATTTGAAAAATTCATATCGCGCTTGACATTATAAAGAGTATATCAGTACAGCCGACGTACTGGCCAACACTGAAGCACGTGGAATTGGGTTTACATTTAGTGCTATTTAATCGTTCCTATTTTTTCAGCATTTTTGAGTCTTTATAAGGACATAAATTTAAAACACACCGATAAAGAAATCTTCAGGTCTGAAGAAACACGTTTTCAGAATTTAAAGCCAAAATCAAATTTTTGAGCATAAATTTAAGCATCTGTCTGTTGAGATATAAAAGATGAGATATAAAAACTGCACCAATTTGATGATGATGATACAAAATAAAAGAAACAAGCACTGGCAATCCTGGATGTTTGACCTTATTTCTGATAATTCAATGAAGGAAACCTGAAAAAGTGCATTTTCGGGAAACTTGAAGGACTTCTATCACCATGTGGGATAGATGGCTGGTCAACATATTTTCTAATATAGGAATATTTTAACACTTTCAATCTTATGGCATGGCAAGTCCAGATTTGCAGATCTTTGTAGTGTGATTTCAGTCTCAGTTTCAGTATTGTTACACCCCTGCTCTTACTCCGTAGCTTCTTTGTGAGTAATATGGCTACATCCGAATTGTTTTCCTTTGACATGTGTTAGACAAAAGGTTTCCTGCTCATTCTCACAGAGCAACAAGTTAGTGTTTGGAACAGGGATTACAGAGCCAAAGCTTATCCATGTCTTTGTGATATCCAGATTAAACTTGTATAACAACACCACTGGGCTCTGGCTGTGCCTAGTAGTTGCAATCGCCGCCTCCCCTCGTGTTATACCTTTGAATCAGCTGATGCTTTCCTCGGGCTATGGGAAGTTAAGCCCAAAGTTATCTCATGTTTCAGCGCTACTTCCTCCTTTACAATATGTTCTTCAATTATGTAAGCTGTGTGCGTCTCGCTTTCTGCTCTATGTATTATCAAAGCTCTTTCACATCTCACTTCACACAAACAGGAACAGTAAGCCTCAGCCAATCCCAACCCTGCGACTGTATGTCTTTTTCATGTCGGCCTCTGCTTTTATGCACCTGATCAATCGGCCTCAACGCAGCTCGTTGCGGGTAGCTGATGTCAGGCCGTGCCACTTTGGCGTGATGCAGAGCAGCTTGTTGCATTCAAGTATAAAACATGAAGTGAAAGGAATGGAAAAAAGGTCACATGGTGTCGGTTTGTGTTAACTGGTATGTTGCCTATCAGTACAGCAGGCAGTTGTGCTTGTCAAAACAATATTGAATGGTGGCTGTATTAGAGCGAATTCCTGGACCCTTTTCTCTTGAAAACAGACTTGGATAGTAGTGGTATGTGGATTTTTATTCATGTCGGCTTTTTTGTTTTTTATGGATGTTGTTGATCAAACTTGGTGGGACATTTATTAACTTTATGTACACTTACAGCCATGAAGCAGACTCTTCACAGGCATGGCGATATTTTTTCTTAGTTTACCGATCAAACTAGAGAAGTTATGAAAGTATAAATTTGCTAGTTCGTATCGTAGACTGTACATAAAAGATCAGAATCAGAATACTTTATTGATCCCTAAGGGAAATTATTTTTTGTTACAGTGCTCCATTATAAACAAACATTAACAAAGACTGGATGGAGGCAGCCACTGAAGCAGTACCTATTAATTTCTTGATTCCTCGTTTTAAAGTATTTAGTTTAGGTTATTGGTTACTGCCAGTTTGTCTTGTCACTAACTTAACAGCTAACAGTAGAAAACTTGGTTAGTTGTATCTAAAATCTGAAAGTACTAAAAAAAAGATAAAATTGAACTTTCACTCAGTGGTGCCCACATGTTCTAAAAAAATTAACTTAATATGCTCAAAAAGGCATGGTTGAGAGGATTTGAATGAAGACTAATTAGTAGACAGCTACTGGTTATAATGGTCTCTGTTGGTATACTTGTCAATCAAGGCAGTCAAAATCTAAATGGTTTTATTCATCCACTCTACAGTTATTAAAGAGAAATAAGCTATAGAGACCAAAGCAGTTTCTGTATCAGGCTGCTAACGTGATTGCTGCTGCTTAAAATGGGATTGTAATGACCGTTTATTCTCGCCGTTCTCACTCTCCCATCTATAGCAACAGTGTTAAAACATAGCAAAAATAAGTAATCATAATACTAAGATCACTAGTGACGACGTGTCTCAGTGGAGTGATGGCAAAAAAACAATTAGCGATTTCACATCTTTTCAGTTTCATATTGTGACTCGGTTTATTTTTATCTCAGAAGCCGATAAAAGCCGACCCATTTCCTCCCATTAATATCATGTTGATAAGAGCTAAAATTACCAGCTGTTCTTCAGCGGGAACATTTTGTAGCTAATTTGGCTTTTTGTGTGCTCTCGTATATCTGACCAAATGATCATGTCACAAGCTTTCGGTGCTGAATTATGATCTGACTTACAGTTTTTCTCTCAACAGTTTTAGCTTAGCTGATGTGATCATATGATTTTTTGTGTGCATGTGGATAAAAAAAAACCCATGCAACTCTAAGCTGAAGGTCCAGTGCATAAATCTGCACCTCCAAGGTGCATCGTGCAGGCTATGATGAACCTTAGCTGTGTCACAAATGATCTCGGTTTTGCTTTGTTCTTGTGGAGAGAGGATGCTTGAATTGCACTTAATTATATATTTATTTAATGACACTGTCTGCGCCATTTCTCTGAAAAGAAGATCATATGCCAAATTAGCATCAGCCACTTTCGCATATCATCCACCCTCTTAGTCTAAGTTAGAAATACCCTATAGCTGAAATCACAACTTAGCTGTTGTTTGTAAACTTCTTTAAAACTTGTAGGGTTGTGCAGGAGTTTGTAATGGCTTAGAAGTAAATGAGTTTAGTGGGATGCTTTTTATACATCATATATTTCATACTCTTTAGGTTATCTGAGGAGCTGTTTTGGGGAATTATAATTATTAAAATACATTATGTAGTGGCGAAGAGACGAAAACGTGCGTAAGCATGCCTAGTTATTTTTTGATAGTTATTTTTGGTTATTCTCCTTCTCAGGAGTTGGCTCACAACCGATCATTAACAGATGGTTATAAGCTAACATTATGCTGGCTAATGTTAGGCTTAGGTGTCCTAAAAATGACACTTTCCCTTTGATAAATAGATTGATTATATGACAGTTTATTCGCTAAGTGTCCAAGTCCAATGACCTTAGCTCCATTCCAAATAGGGCTGGGTGTCGTCACTGATTTCTAGAATTGATTTAATTCCGATTAACAAGGTCCCGAATCGATTCGATCCACGATTCGATTCAGTTCGATTTGATTTGAATCGGGGAAATTTTGCCTCAGACAGTCAGAAATATTATAATTCTGATCACGTATCAGTACATTTCCATATTTTTATATCTATAAAAAGAAAGCTGACACTTGCGAGACTTTATCAAAGGTCTAAGCATCACAGCAGATGCCTTTGTGTCAAAGTAACTGAGGATAAAACACAGAAAAACATGAAGGCGATTTTCCAGGCCTGGGCTTTTATAAAAAATATTCTGCAGTACATCAAAAACAGAAGGAAACCGTTAATCAGCATATGAACATTACCTGATGCTGTTGAAGCATGAAGCAGAGCAAACTTACAGAGGGTTTATCAGAGACACAGCTAAGCGTTTTCAGTCAATATTGTTTGGAGAGAGATCAAACCTGCAGCTTCAGAATCAGCGCAAAAACGACATAAACACAAAGCGCGCACCCGCCGAAACATCAGAATCAGCGAGCTGTCGGGTTTCGGCCCCGACCGTGTCCGTGCCATTGGGTGAGAAAGGCGACATTTCGCTGATTCTGATCTGTCGGCGGGTCAGCGCTTTGTGTTTGCATCTTTGTGAAGAATCCGTGTACCTGCTCTCATTTACTGTTTTAGCTGTTTGGTGGTTGTTGAAATTTTGTGAGGTTTAACCTGAGATTCTGGCGTTTCGGGCAAAATAAATTTATATAAAAAAATTGATTCAGGATTTTAATGAATCGATATCACGTTATCCAAGCTAGAATCGATTTTAATCGATAAATCGATAATCAAAACTCACCCCTAATTCCAAAGACTGGTGTTGCTAATAGCGGCAAAAACAGGATCAATAACAAAACAGGATACAGTTGATGGCAGTCTGCAATCTACTGACATCTAGTGGTGAGATTTTACACACTGTACCTTTAAATTTAACATATTAGGTCATTATTAAGTAATCAGTGTAGTGTATGTATCAGAGTAGATAAATCGAACATTTATAAAATAATTTAGAGGTTATTCTAAAATATCATGATGTGTATTGTGTACTGCGATTTAGCCTTAAAATACGAAAGCAGAAAAGTTCCCAGAACCACTTGTTTTTTTTTTTTTCACTTGCAGCTTTCACCACAAATGTGTATTCATCATGCTCACAGTTAAATATTTTAAGTAACACTTGTACTTGATATTCTAGTTCTCTCCTCACGTAAGGCAGCACGTTGGTGTGCATGTGAGTGTACATGCACGGCGTCTTTGCATGTGTGCACTGTTTGCTGCTTGCCAGGGCAGGGCTTCCTGTTGCTGTGATTGCTGCCCAGGCAGAGCAGAGCAGTGATCCTTTGGTCTCCTTTCCTCTTGTGCTCTGCCACCTGGACCTTCATCCACAAACCTGGCGCCGTCTCCTCTCCTCTCAGCTTTCTCCTGCTTGTTATTCTCACTTCCTGCCTGGCCTCTCATTATCCGCCCATCTGTCTTTCTCTCTGTCCTTGTGACTGTTGTTCCTCCTCCTCTTCCTTTTCTCACTGCTTTATTGCCTTCTCCCCCCTCTTACAATCACTTACTGTGCCCCTGCTTTATAAGTTTATCCGTATCTCTGATTCATTCAATGATTCAGGGAGTGAAAATTCAGAGGTAATAAAATCTGTTTTTGACCCGAGTTCCTTGGATGCACATGTTGCTGTGTTGTTTTTTTTTATTTTTTGGCTTTAGGTTTTTGTGTGTGTGATTTATATAAATTTTCCACTGCAGTTTTTACAGGAAACGCCGAGTGTTTGATGTCTCTGTGAGCCTCTATGCCATGCATATTAATTGAGTCATAAGCAATAGATTGGATCCGGCTGATGTCGGTAATAAGGCTCGGGCTATATAAAGGTCGGACGGATGTGGTTCGCTGTAAATTGCATTTTACTTAATGAGCGTGACAGTTAGGACTGCATCCTATTTTTTG
This sequence comes from Rhamphochromis longiceps, assembly GCF_057381845.1. Taxonomy (NCBI): domain Eukaryota; kingdom Metazoa; phylum Chordata; class Actinopteri; order Cichliformes; family Cichlidae; genus Rhamphochromis; species Rhamphochromis longiceps. The sequence continues at coordinate 33,373,723 of NC_140568.1, read as the reverse complement.
CAATAATGTACAACTAATCAGCACATAGAGGTGTACATGTACACACATTCCCAGACCAGTTGCTCACACATCTGTATGTTTGTGTGTTTTAGAGCAAGAGCAAACAGTTTAGCTCATCGCCCAACAATCTGATATCTATTCATGTTTAAGTGTGTCTGAAAAAACATGGAGGTAGTGTCTGTGATGTCATGTCTGGAGGGTCTGGCGGGAGTGCAGTGTTGGAGCTGATGTGTAGCAGTCAAGTAGTAACTAATGTTTATTGCGCCTGTGGTTGCATCTTCTTCCTGTCTTTGTGCAAAAAGGACTTCAATTCCACTTCTGCTGTCGTTAGTTTCTCATATTTATCTTTTTATTCTTATAGTTTACAATTTCTTCACAGCTTGCTCTTTAGGGAAAGTTCGCTTGATTTCCACTGTGAATTCAGTGAATTTGGAATTTTTTATAAACATTTTTTATTTTAAAATGATTTGCTGATTAGTAGAGCTATAATCATAGAGTTGGCTAGTTGATTATTTAGGCGATATTGTTTACATGACTATAGGTTTTGACAAGCCCCGGCCACACATGCCTAATGACTGGTGATCCCCTGAAAACCACAGGTCACTCTGGAAAATGTGTATTCCTCAGTTGAATGGCAAGTGATTGCTGGTGATTGCTGCCTGTGTGGTACTGCAAGGCAAGGCAAGGCAAGTTTATTTGTATAGCACAATTCAACAACAAGGTGATTCAAAGTGCTTTACAGAGACATTAGAAACAAAAACAAATAAAAAGCACTGCGCTGAAAACCTGCTTGAAACCAAGCTGCTTGCCAGCAGATTGTTGTGGGTGTCCATAGTTTGCATGGAAGATGCTGACTTGTTTGCGAACATGTTTGCCAAGTGATGTTAAAACTGTGAGGAGTGTGATGTAAATTGAGAACAAGACCGGTTGCCTTCAAAATCAAACTTGGATCAAGTTGGCATCATGCAAACTATGGGCGACTGTAGAAATCTGCAGCCAAAACTATCACATTGAGGTTTTTGGTATAGCATCCTCTTTGTGACCAGTTTCACCTAGAAACAGCCACCTGTTGGGGAATACATATATTTCCTTTAGTGACTGGAGGTTGCTGACCCCTTACTTTCATAAGGAGAAAAGTGCAACACCAATAGCCTTCCTGGACCAGTTTAATGGTAGTTTAGTAGCTGGAAAAGAAGACTACATTATGAAAAATGCTATGCTTTGAAACATCCAAATGTAATCTCCATAAATCTGCAAAGTCTTGTCTATTTTTCCTGAGTCTGGCGTGCTTTTTCCAGTTGTTTACAGTGGCAAAAACAGCTGTAGCAACATAACAAGGTGCTAGTCATCTTTTCCACGCTGTGCACCTCTTCCTAGCTTAACCAGCTGTCCAGTAACAGTGGAAAGACGGTCGAGCAACACACTGACCGAATGTCACAACAAGTGTGGAACAGCAATGAAGGACAAGTTAATGCTGCTGCTCTCTGAGTATTTATGCCTGCACCTGTTCAGTAACCAGTGTCAGAGCTGCTGAGGCTGTGCCTTTTTGGTACTATCAAGGACTGAGCTGAGTATTGTCAGGAGTGCTGAGTACTTTTAGCATGAAAAAACCCAACAACTCCGAGATGTACAGAATCTGCTGAAATTAAATTGATACTGTTTCAGAGAACTCATTGGCATATAGTCATCTTGTCGTTGTTAGGATCTTCCAATACTGTCATTTTTCAGTATGCAAGGTCTGATAATTTTACATTGGCAAACTTGAGTTAAACCACTTAAAACTCCAAGCCATTAAGTAAATTTTAAAAACATAAATTAGATAATTGAGCTATTTGACGTTTACCAACATCAAATGTTTTACATTTAAGCTAAAATTATTTTAATTATGCTTTTTTTGCCATGTGACTCCGGTGACAAAACATTTCAGCTTCGGTTGGCAGCGGGACTCAAAAATTCTCCCTTATACAAACTCACAGGAGCCTCGAGATCAGTTTATTGGTTAAGTAAACTTGTTTTTAAAACCCTTTAAAATCTTATTTTACGAGGTAGTTTAGCACTTGTCAGACTTGTAACATTTTCCCACCCAGTCTGCATTTCGGTTATGCATCCAGCATCTAGTGGCCATTAGAGGTGCTGCAGCGCTCTCAAACCAGACCCCTACTTCCTAATTTGAATGCATGACCTGAAAACTCAGGTCACTTCAACACTTTCATGGATGTGTGTGTCCGTTGCATCAAACGAGCTGTTCCCTAATGGGGAGAACAGGGTAACTCAGTGGTGTGTGAGAGCTGATACCAGGCCTGTGAGATATAAATAGCAGTCTACATCCACCAGCAGCATAGATTATTATCTATGAGTTGTAGTGTTATATAAGCCGCGGTCTTGGGAGATTTTATTTTCTTGGTTTTGCTCCAAAAAAAGCTTTTTCTTTTCTTTTTGAGAGGAGCCATGTGGTGTTAATGTTTGTGCAAACAAAAAAATATTGAGCAAAAGATCATGTTGTCTCTGTTCCCTGCAGACCACATCCAGGACGCTGTTTACTGTAAATCATACTGCTAGCACTTCCATTTAGTGGGAATAAAATGCCGCAATATAACACATGAATTTCCCCAGTAAGTCCTGAGTCATGAGGTTACTCACGCTAACAAGATCGATTCATGTCTGTGTTTCACACATCCTGTTTCCTTCCGTCTTGATTAAAATCAGACTCTTTTATGTCCACTTCTGGAGCGTGTACATCATGAGTATTAGGGATAGATGAGAGCTGTGTGACTCATTGTGGTGTCTTGCAACCTGACCTGGTGTGTGGTTAACTTTATAGGACAAGGTCAGGATACAGTTTTTATATTCACTGACCAACTACAAGCTAATTTAGATAATAGATAATTACTGCCTAAGTTATTGTGGAGGTGATTCAAGATGGCTGCTGAGTGGTTAGGCTTGCTTCTAGAAGGACTTTGCCTCATGTCACATGCTCAGAAGAGATTGTTTTATATTTGTCTAAATGTCAGCAAGTGTGACTAGCTGCTGCGTTTTGACACTTGTTTGACATTTTGCATTTGTCCATTAAAGACTTGTGTGGTATGCGTCACTACCTGTTTGCTCTTTTAAACAGCAGTGGTTGACTTGCTGCATCAGTAGTTTCACAGTAGCATTTGTTTGGTTAGATCATTTTTCTCTTTTTTTCTTCTTGCCAAAAAAATCTGACGTTGATCTCGACACAGTGCAGCAGTTCCTCAGGTTGTTTTGTGGTGTCGATGGGGGAGAAAAAAGCGGTGCCAAATTTCTGTAAAGCCCACGAGAGAGACGAAGAAAGCAATCAGTGTGCCATCGCGAGCGTGCGTGTGCTTCGCAGAAGAAGAATGCGGGCATTGTAGGGGAGGAGAAGGAGCTTGAGGGAGTGATGAGTAAGGTGAGGAAGGAAAAAAGGCAGGAGTGCACAAATGTTTTCCAGTTGCAATTTCGTGTGTTTGGATTGGCTTTTTTTTCTGCCGTCTCCTGCCGAATGCTGTCTAGGAAAGCAATAATACAATAATAAAACACTGAGCTGAGGTTAGAGGTCCCGGATAAGAACAGAGAAAGGAGACACAAACACTGTGTTAGCCTTTTTGTTTCCCCTCACAGTTTGAATATGGCTCTTCGTCAAGGTAAAAAGTCAAGGAAGTTTGAGTCCAAACACATCTGGAGATCCTCAGAGGACAGAGAGGATGAAAAGAAAGGGAAAACCCTGGGAACGGAGGCGGCCAAGACCCCAATGGATACGGCGAGAGGAAGTGTGTGTCTGTGTTTTTGTGTGCATGTGTGTGTGTATGTTCTCTAGGCAGTGCTGAGTCATCGCTGGGCTGGCCAGGCAGATAGAACCAAGCTTCTGGGAGGCCAGCTGAAGGGGCAAAGTGAGGCATGCACTGAGCATGCTCTGAAAAAGTACAGGAAGGGGATTAGTTGTTGTGACAGGACACATCCAGGAACTTTAGTGACGCAATATTTCACGATGCCAACTTTTCACTGCCTCATTGACGTACGTGTCCCCTTGATATGTTTGATGGTGCTAATGAAAAAACGGCACGCTTATTTTAAGATGTGATCTCACGACTTTTACAAGTCTTCATCTCAGAAGGTTGTCGCTCAGGACACAGAGAGAAATTAGATAACAAGACGCGTTGCTCCATGTTTTGGCCCGACCACAGCGCGACCCCCCCCCCATCCCCCCACCCCCTGTTTCTTGTGGTTGTCTGTGATCTGTTGGACCACAGTCTGTGACAACCCCCCCCACCAGACACAGAGACACAACAGCCCACACGCACCCATATGCAAAAGCACTCTCACACTTCCTGTATGCCGATTAGACTCTTCTCTGCAGCACTGGAGGAAGATGGTATGTACTGTAGGCACATGTTGAAGTTAGAAGGTTAAACTCCTGTTAATGATACTGCAGTTTACGTCTTATAGTCTAACTGTTCATCTGTTGCTCAACACTTTATTATGGAAAGACATGCAGGGCAGAAAAAGAAGCAGCTTATATATAATGCATGTTGACTTCTTTGCTAAAGGCACCTTGAGGTGTTGCTTTTGGTTTGTGTTATGGTGAATATTCTACCTGTGTTCACCGCTTTACTGTGCAGCACATAAGAAGAAATCTGACTAGTTGTTGCATGCTAGTTACAGTCTGTTAGTTACACCATGTGTCTGCAGTGTTTACACATGCAAAGTGGCAGTTTTAAGATGAAGCTTAAATTCACCTCTGTATGTATGTCTGTGTATGTGACTGTATTTCTTCCAGTGGTGGGTTTGAGTGTCTTATATCCAAGCACAAACTTCCAGTTATAAAATTAAGCCAATGTAGAAGTGCCAAGAACTGCAGATGGCAACTAATGGCTATTTGAAGTAGGTGCCAAAAGTGAATCAGTCACCATAGACTCTCGTGGTAAAATGCCCACATTTAGTTAGTGCAGAAATGAAACATTTTGACAGTTTAGCACAAAAATCAGTTATGGTCTCTACAGATGTTTTCCCCCTTCAGAAGTTTCTTTTTTCCTGTTTCCTGGCTAAATCGTATTAAGACTTAAAGTTCGGCATCATTGTGGGCGTCTTCTGTCCATTCGATGGAGTCAGGAAACATTCTGTTTTAGTTAACACCTTGCTAAGTAAGCTTGCACCAGCACCAGGTGATAATGCCACAGCTCTGCCTTCTTGTTCCAATATGGCCACGTCTGGATCGAAACAAAAACTTAAGATGAACACGCACAAAGTACCAAAATGGGTGCTCCAAAAGTCCACACAGCTGATATCACAGTAGCTACATCCTTTTTTTTTTTTTAAATATCCTATCTATGGCTCTTCCTGTCTGCTTCAGAATTTAATATGTCAGCGTTTTAGGACTAAAAAGACTCTAAATGTCCAGTCATATTTGTCTTCTTTCATTTCCAGAAGACCCAAATCTGCTTCTTTATTCTACCAAAAATGGGACTCTTTCATTGCCGTCATTGGCTGTCTCTAAACGTCACTTGAATCTTGCTATATCTGAACAGAAGTCGTGTCCAGTTATTCCAGCTACCAGTCATGCCTGGGCTACTCACTTCCAAGTCAACACACTTTTATGTCATCCTTATGCTACATGCCCAAAAATGTGTTCTCCCTGATCCCCTATGCCTATTTGTTTAGTATACTCAAGGTCAAAAAGGGATAAACACACACACACACACACACACACACACACACACACACACACACACACACACACAGAGCAAATGGGCGTTTAAAAAGAAAGAAAAGAGAAGGGCTTGTTGAATACTTAGGAATACATCCTTCCTTTATTCTGATGAACTGTGTGGTTAAAGCTGTTAACCACGGAGTTCTTTTAAATTACAACAGTACTAGTTTTTTAACGGTGGTGGACAGGTTGAAACACGTGTGCACTGTACAGAGAAGCTGCGTGTTAACTTCTTCGTGCACCAAATGATGCAGTACCTACAGTTGATAATGTAGTTGTGGGCCCTGATGAGTAAAATGGTAGATGGCTTTTGATAGTTTCAATTTAGTGATTATTATAAGAAAAGCCACAAGTTTAAACAGAGAAAGCCCTGTGGGATTAGACTAATCAGCAAACACTGAAGCACTGTGCATTAACAGAAGCAAGGAAGTGAAACAGTGCACGCAAAAAAAAGTAGCAGAGCCCCACTGTAGGAGGCCAAGCCTTCCAAGGCAACCCGAACACATCAAGTTCAGTGCAGTATATTACCACATGTCACATCTTTACTGTCTCACTCATAAAATGAGGTTGCGTGTGTGAATGTTTAAGGTTGGATGATTAATCAGTTTAAAATTTTAAGATTTTGCCACATTCATTAAGTCCAAACTCAGTCGGTGTTTACTTCAGTTTGAGCAAAGATTATGAAAAGCACGGCTTTGGTCAACAAGAGCTGTCCAACAGAAGCTAAAAACTTTTAAAATCTTTCAGGAGGTTTATTAGATGTTGTCTGCAGCTGTTTTTCTCTCCATATCTTTGAGAGTCTCTCACTAAACCTGGTTTCGGCAGCATATGACTGAAATGCCCTTTGGTTGACTGCTACGACTTTCTGTCTATTAAGTCAGCTTCTGCCTGGGCCCCTTGTTGCCCCCCCCCACCCACACCTGCAGATGTTGTGGTGGAGGCTAGCCGGCAGAAGTGGTTACCCTTGCGAGACAGGTTATAGGGTCAAAAACGCTCATTAATATGCGCCTCGCTCTCTACCGGATGAGCCTGTCCCTCTCCACCAACGCCACTGATTTATTTATTTTTCGTGTTAATTGTACTTAAAGAAATCCCCTTTAAGTATAATAAATAAATAAATAAATACTTTTGTTTTCACTACACTTATGATGTTTGTTAAGTTAATGAATAATCATGTTGTTTGTGTATCGTGTTTTAAAACGTGAGTGATACACTGGGGGGGAAAAAACGGAAGGACCATTAAAATAGGTCACGTGTAAGTACACAAACACACGGATGAAAATACAGGCAGCGTGGCTGATTGAGAGATTTTCTAACTGTACTTCCTCAGTCAGGGCCTCATTCACCTTCTGTCTGACTGACTAATTACTGTTTCCATTCATAAAATACTTGAGTTGCCATCATCCATATCAGTGGAGGTTAGAACGCAGTTTCTCCTTTCTCTCTGCTCGCCTCTGCTGTAGGAAACAATTTCCTGAAATTTACTTAAAATGTGTACACTCGCTGCGTTTTCTCCCATTAACTGAATGGTAACCGATTGTCCTTTGAGTGAACCGTGGCCCTGTGTTGAGATACTCTAGGATACTCTGGTTGATTGCCAGAGATTTTTTGCAGGCCCATGTAATCCAATTTGTGCGGTTACAGATCAAGCTCAGATGAAATCAGAGTTTTGAATGTTCTTTCTTAGTGTTTGAACTGTTTTTAAACTTTGAAGCAATTCAAAATGTGCTGTAACTGTTGTGCCATTTCCCATGTTTAGTGCTGCATGTCTTGCACAACCCTCCACATTATCCTGATCTAATTGCATTCCTATATTTTGCTCTCGTTATTTGCTCCTCTGGCTTTTTTCGTTCTTTTCTTCCATGCTTCATCCATTCATTTCTCTTACCCGCCTTCTTTTTCTGTTCCGCAGTGATTCTCATCCACTCTGGTTACTGCAATGAATGGTAACACTATCCATCCAGCCAACACCACAACAGCAGCAGGCCAAGGTGTGGCAGTTGCCCAAAAAGGCTGGACGGAATTCTGCGAGCTGCATGCCATCGCCGCAGCCCAGGAGCTGGCCCGGCACTACCGGAGTTTTGCAAGAGAGCGACCACACCATGATGTGCTTCCACCAGAGACCTTTTCAAAGCAATTTACTGACCTCTTCCAGCAACACTTCTGCTGCGAGGTCGACAAAGACGGCACGCCACTGGGTCAGAACACAAGCTCTGCCGCCTCCGGTAGCGCTCCCTCATCGTCTCCAGTGGTCCTTCGTCCTCAGCCTGTAATCACTCGAGTGCGGACTTTGCCTCGGGTGCAGGACTATCGGGAGACTGGCAGACCAAATGGAGGAGCTGCTCCACTGACTGCGTCACCGAAAGTGGAGCCGGTGGTGTTGAGCCGGGAGCAGGAGCTGCCACTGAGATGCGCTGCGGGAAACTCCTTTTCAGGATCTCGCACAATTGTCAGCGGGACACTGGTGATTCATAGCCATAGCAACGAGGAGATCTCTGGCACAGATCATCGCCAGGTATCTGAACGGTACTCTTCTGACTCTTTAACCTCGAACCCTGAAAACTCAGAAGTCACACATTTCTCTTTCAGCCAAATCCGGAAGTCTGTAAATAAGCTTTTAAAGAAATCACCCCAAGCCAGTCCACGCTCATCCCGGGACCTTACCCCTAGGAACCCCACCACCACCAACAGTAATCTTCCAAATAATGGTGACAGAGTGGGTGCAGTTTCCTCCATCAGCGAAGAGGTGTCATCCTCTTCTTCCCACTCCTCCGAAGCCACACCCACAGCTGCTTCACACCGTCCTGGAATGAAGGAGCTGATCATGGCTCCTTTCAATAGGTTTCGTAGTAAAAGGCAGAGGCGATCCGAGGCGAGCGGCTGCTGTAAAGAGGGCCAGTTGAGGTACTTTCTGGTGGACGAAACTGTTTCAGACTCACAGCCCCGCTGGCAGCGTTGCCACCTGCTGGTCAGGAGGATCAGAGACATTCAAGGAGGAAGAGGAGCAGGGGAAAGTTACCAGTTAGAGCTCTATGATCCTCCAAAGGTAAAAACACAAGCTTTGGCACACTTTATATTCATCGTACACGCGATTCACTAAACTCTAACAGCTCAGCTGTGGTTTCACATGATAATATGTGGGCATTTCTTTGAAAACAGTTCACAGCAGGTGAAAAGTATTCATTTTTATTTTTAAATAGCTTTCTGTACAAAATTTGACTCCTGGGGTTTCTATCTGAAACAGCTTCATGACTTTTGCTTACAAAGAGAAAGATAGAGAAAGATTTGTCTTGACATCCTTATCAGTGGACTGGTGTTTCATGTAGGTTTAGCTGATCTCACAATCGTTTACCGTGGTCTTTCTTTATCTGCCACATTGCAGAGAAATCATACAGATTAAATCATTAATGCTGCTATGTGTAAGTATTTTATTTTGAAAGCTCCACTACTGGTAACCAGCTAGCCCCGGCCTAGCCCCATCTCACGTGTACACAACTACTCATGTGATCACGAGTTAAACTAAATATGCGAAAGAAGTATCATTTATATCATGAATTGTAAAACCCTTGCATGATCTTCTGGCCTGATTGCTTGCCTCTAGTTGCATGCATGAAGTGTAAGAATGGTACCGATGGCACTATTCTCAATTTTTTCAAGTTTATTTAGTCAGGCTAGTATGAATATCTTTATCTGCCTTTATTATAATTTGGAAAAGACAAAAGAGTATGAGTTGTTAGTAAAATAATTCTTTAGTTGCGCACTTTTTATAGTTTTCTTTTGGTCTCTATTGGACATAAAAGTCATCAAAGTGTGTGAGGAGTGTTTAAGTCAAGAGGTTACAGAAATACTGTTTAGCTTGTCAGGCAAAATATATAAATATATAAAATTATGCCATGATGTTGCAAATTAAAGGAGATTGCAAATCATTTACTTTCTTTCTCGGAACACCAGACTAGAGTTTTTTTGCCTGAAAAGTCACGGTGTAACCCCTCCTGTCACCTCATATCCTCCTATATTCAAACAAATAGAATTTAGCTATGCTAGTCTGCAGCTTTTGTTAACTGTGTATGGAAAGAGACTAGTCATGCACTACAAGTGCATCCTCAGTACTTTATAGATTTGAGCGAGAAAGAAAGAAAACAAAAAATGTATTTTCAGAAATGTTGAAGAAGTCAATTCAAAATATTGTCTACTGATCTACACACATCACGATTTATCTTCTTGATGCTTAGTTTGATTGCAACAAGCAGATGTTCATGAAAACCACTGATCGTTTTCTGTTGCTGCTGTTCTCAGTACAGGAGAGCTTTGCAGAGTTTCACTGGATTGTGTCTGCCGCTTTTGCAGATGTGCATGTGTTGTTTTTTTGTTTTTTTTTAAATAACCTCTTCTCAGAACTGCTCACACTGTGACATGTTACAGCTGACAGGTTTGTCATCTTGTGTTTCATATCTATGCATGGTAGGTCACTAGATCTGTTTGTGTCAATAGGATGGAAACCCACATTTGCCTTTAAAGGGCTGGGTAAAGTTTGCCAAGCAGTGTCACATACTCTTAAGTTAACGCACACACAAAAACAAGCGCACACACATTAAGGCACAAAGTCATTTCCTGTTTCCAGCTGTTTAGTTGCAGGGGTTTCCCCCCCTCCTTCAAATCATCTCTTTTCTCTGCCTGTGTTTGTTTTTGTTTGCATAAATGGTATTTTTACTGCCTCTAAGAAGCTCCTTTTAGTGAATAGTTTGCCACATGACAAAACAAGACGAAAACTGTGATGACATTTAGCTTTGCCTCAAAAAAAAAAACGTCTTGTCTTACTGGCGGTTTGCATTTCACCTTTACTTCTGGTGATTCAGTGGCATCTAGAGGGAGTGTTTTGATGATAAACACAAAGCTTTTTTGTTAACCAAACTGAAAACACAAACTGAAAAGATATTAGTCATATACTCACAGCTTAGTTTAAAGGAGGGCATGAGCTTCAGGTTCACTCATGCTTTCCATGCACAATAGGGTCATCACAGTTCATAGATGATTTGTTTCACACTGGTACCCTTTAAAGATTATCCTAACTGGTTTACCCTTTAACCTAGTTAAAGAAGTGGAAATTAAGTTGCTAGTCATATGAGATAGATTTAATCAGTCCGTACTTCATTGACTATTGTTACTTATCCCTTTATTAATATACAAACATATACAGGGCATTTCTATAGCTCAGAAATATAGCTCAATATTTTCTCGCTGTGACATTTTCACTCGATTACATCAACAAATCTGCAACATTCATGTCTTCTTTTAATCCTTGGTGAGTAGATACACCTCCCACACTGTTTCCTGTTTGCTTGGGGTTTTCTGCAGCCAGTCACAACTTTTCTCCTTACACGAAGCAACCATGACATTAAAGCCGACGATCTAACATTAGTTAACTTACCCAAATGCCAGTAAAACAGCTCTGACCCTGTCAGGGTTGTGCAATGACCTGATACCTGCAGGGTTGGATTGAGCTTGTTCACAATAATCCCACAGATGGTTGGTCAGATTGGAGTCTGGGGTCTGAACAGTTTTGGTTTGAATATAGTAGAGAGTTTTAGTAAATAATTAAAAATAATGCTTATATAGCTTCAAAAATTATTTACGTTTTATCAAAGTACAGTTCAGATTAACTGTTAGGTCTATGACATCACTAACCGAACTGTAGCTGCAGCAAGTGGCAGGTAGATGTAAACAAGCAAGGTGGAAACTTAGATGGATAACAACCCTCAAACCAGCAGTACTTTGAACTGTATGCGATCCATATGTTGGCTGCAACAGAGTAAACTGGCATATAACCACTGAAGAGGAGTAGTAGGTAGCCATGTTCAGCACATGCATGTTCATGTTAACCTGCAAGTAAAGAAAGAAGAAGGCTGCTGCTAGCACTGCAAACATTAGTGCCTCACATAGCAAACTAATCTGATAATGTGCGTGAAAGTGACACATGTCAACAAGCTTTCTGACTTTTGGATTAGTCAACTATTATTATTTATTAGTAGTAGTATTTCTTCCCATTTTATCAACCAGTAAATAAGTTGCCAGTATTATCCCTTCTGTATTGTACAGTGTATTTCCAGGGGTGTTGGTCTGCCACGATGTGTAGGTGGGTGGTGATGGATGATAGGACTAAGATGATTAGTTTTATTCACTAAAGTTGTCAGTGGTTTAAATGCAATGCCTGACTGGTGTATTACTTCTTAATTAACACTTGTTAATGCCAAGTGGCAATTGTAACTTGGAAACATGACATCAGTTGTTGCTGTAAGCTCTTCGCAGCACAGCAGGATGTATTTCTTTCTTTCTTTTTCTCTTTCTCTTTTTCTCTCTCTCCTCGCATGCTTAGCTCCCCCCACAAGGCCTCATGGCATTAAACCCTGCAATATTTCCAGATGGGGCCAGCTGTGAGGCTGCATGTAGTTGCACACTTAGCCCCTAAACCAGTGATCAGAGCAGGTCGAATGCTGTCCTGGGCCCTGCCATCTATAAGGTGGCAGGGCCCAGTAAGCAGAGTTTAGTCTCTTTAGGGTGTGTGCAAGTGTGCATTCAGACACACATAAAGGTCCATGAGAGAGACATTGCATGCATGTGCATGTGTCTGAAGGCGTATGTGTGTCTGTAGAGTTTTATATTTAGCAGCCCTCGAGTCCTCAGCCGCTTACAGCCCTAACCATGTGTGTGAGGTAATTCAGTTGATTTCAGAGCCAAAGTCGTGCATGTGTGCACGTGCTTGCGTGTTTATTTAGAATGGGAAGACATTGGCAGGATTTGCCTGGCTGTTTGCAATTTTGCTTTAATGCACTGGTGCTCTGAATACGTTCTCTCTTAATGTGTGTGTGTGCGTGCGTGCGTGTGTGTGTGTGTGTGCATGTGTGATCTTGGAAGGCAGATAGATAAGGGCCTGAGAATGACCTTAAAAGGAAGGAGAGCTGTGGACTAGCATTCTCACATTTAATGTACACATGAAAAACTTGTGCATTAATTGCCGTAACAGTTATTTAAACACACCAAGCTGGAATGCGTTGAGGTTGCTATTAGTACAGTTTCCCTATTCTGAATGAAAATTGGGGTTTTTCACATCTGTAGGCAATGTGTCAGTGTGTGAGCATGCACGCCTGCACACATCACACATATCTTAGCTGCACAGAACATAATAATCCTTGAGCAAAGTACGCATGCATTTTTATTTATATCTTTATGTGTGAGAAACAGAAGTAATATCAGTGAGCTCATTTAGCACAAAGGCGCAAGCTGCATGGAAACTGATAATGAGTTTGCGTGAGAAAGCAGCAGGCAACAGCACAGTTGTCAGTTGCTTAGTATTAGCCTGAAAAGGCAATAAACCAGTAAGATGATACCCCGTAAGATTTTATGCAACACATTAGGTTGTCTGTGAGTATTGTTGTTTTAGTAGGTTGACTTTAAAAGCAAAAACATGCTAAAGGCAACAGTCAGCTAGGTTACTTATGGGAAAGATGCAGTCACTTTTCAGCCAAGTCCTAACAAATGTCTGTTTTGTCCTATAATTATATTTAAAACTGAGGGCAGTTTCACTTCTGCATAATCTGAAGTGTTAGCCCATATTTAGGCCTGAAATAGATTTTAAGCATGCAGCTGCTATAGGTACTGTGTGGAAGATTAAAGCCTCGATTACACCGTGAGTACTCCATCCGTGTCCGTGTCTGCAGCATGGAGTATAATCAAGGAAAAGTGAGATCCCAGAAGTGCAGTTTTAAGGAACTGATCTGTGAATGCAGTTTATCTGATGGCAACACAATAAAGAACATTTTGTATCACATCATTTTATATCTCTGTACAGCTGTGGGAGTTTCCTCGGTGATTGCAAAGTGAATATATTATACTGTTTTAATATTCTACAGAAAAATAATGTCAAATATTGGTCATAAATTGCACACATTTATAGTAGAGTTGAAACACTTTACTGGGTTTCATATTAAAATTGATGAGTAACATAGAATGTGCATTTTTAGTGTTTAAAAAAAGGGCAACAAGAGAGATAATATATCTCTATATCTTTATCCTTCCATCATCAGCAGCTTGTCAAAATTAATAACTTGGTTTCATGTTTAAAGTATATCACAGCATCTGATCTCCTTCTTCAGATGGTTATCATACTGTGAAAATGTTATAACCTGTCATCCTCTAACCTAACAGTGCACTAAAATTACGATAGCATTCTAGTTAAGGAACTTAACGCAACTTTCTGTTGCTGCTTTCTCCTGCTTAGTTTGCTTGCTTTGGTCAAATTAGTAGCAATAGAATAATTGCTTTCATTTTTTAGGCTTGCAAGCTGCTGCTTGCTGAACCACCACTGTCTGTGTGAACTATGTGAGTCACTGATGTCTCATCTAATGTGCACTCAAGTCCTGCCCAGTGTGTACTGGGATAGACTCCAGCACCCCCGCAATGTTAGTTGGATGAACTGCAGTTCTTCAAATGGCCACTTGAGGCATGCTCCAAAAAGCAAGATGTCCAACCATCGATTATTAACTGCCTTGAACAAATAACAATTCTGGTTTCTGTGGATGGCTTCCCCCTTTCTAAAGACCTCTATAGGGTTGAATTTTTATGTGTGACTCGTCCAACATGAGACCGGAATAGGGGGCGTGGCTACTTGGAATCCTAGGTGTGCAAACAAATTACTAACAGAGTGGCTTGAAAAGGCAGAGTTAAAATGACACCATAGTGGCTACGTCCAATTTTTACACTGCTGCCAATTTAGAGTCAGTTAGCCTATTAGCCTTGTCTTAGGTCCATAGGAATAAGTCAAGTCTTTTATTTGTGAGGGTACACATAGCTGTGAAATTTTCTATAGTGTAAAAAAACAAAGTTAAGACAATGTAACTCTTGATATATTGCAGAAGTGAAAATTGTTATGTCAGCTGAAAAGAGAAGCAGTCTCCAAATTCTCATTTCGCCTCGGTATTCAACGCTGGAACTTCATGTTACAAGTTAATTTAAATTATTTATTGTGATGAAGTGTTTTATTGTGAGGTTTTGTGTGTATGTTTGACATAATTCGTTTAGCTTTTCTTTGCTTTGATTGTTTCTGTACCGCTAAGGCTGTTTATTCAATAGCGATTCCTACTTTTCCTTTTATCTGATGTTCAGTAGTCAAGGTTACAGACAAGGTTTGTGTCTTGCCAGGAAAATCGTGGCTCTGTCTTCCAGAGAGAGTTCCCACAGACTGCTACAGTCTGATATGTTTCCTCAGACCTCCTGTAGACTTCATCTTAATCATACGCCTCTCATCTCATCCCATCTCATCTCAGCTGCGCATATGTGCGTGCTTGTCCATTCGCATGTGTTTGTTCCAGCTCTTCTAATCTTTCCCACATGCTCTTGTTTCATGCTTGTGTGTACACGTGCATGCATGATGTATATTGTTGATTCTCGAGCAGGTCCTTCGCTGTCTTAGTGTGTTTGTATATTCGCACACATACTTTTATGTGTGTGAGCATGTATCGTACAAGCTTCTTTTTTGCCTCCCATTTAATATGTCATGCTTTATCATGAAGCTGCAGCAAAAAGTCTGAAGTAGAACTTTCAAAAATGGATCTTCTGAGTCAAACATGGATTTTTTCCACAACGATCAACAGAATCAAATGCTTTCTTATATGCATTAGATGCTGTTTTCTTTGAGTGAACATTCACTGCTTTTTTTCCCTCTGCACTTTCTTACTGACAGTAAGAGAGGAGTTTGCAGCATCAGTGGAAAATAGTTTTCAAAGAGACTCTGGTGTCCATCTGTTCTGTGTTACTTGTTGTAATTCAGTCTCTCATATGGCAACATGCAGCGTTAATTTGGCTTGGCTCGTTGCATACCACAACTAAAGCCCTAAACACATGGGCCCCAGTCAGCTGTCCGAGAAACAGAATGAAACCAGGCGAGAGAGACGCAGGAAACACAACAGGAGGAGACATGAGAAAGACAGACTGACGGTTAGGCTGAAATCAAAAAAATATCAGAATTTATCAAAGTTAATTTTCCCTCGTGAAAAGTCTTCTCTAGTTTTGCCCATTTTATCCATATCGAATCATTTAAAAATGCATGTTTTCTCACATTGAGACATGCATATTTTTATAAGTTTGCCTCTGTGGTTTCTGCTGCTAAGCCGGCACAATCAAAGTGAATCAAATTTTATTTGTGCTGTTCCAAGCTTTTGCAAATGGCATTTCAAAGGCTCAACATCAGTGCGTTTTTCCATAAATAATGTCCTACTTCGTGAGGAAAGTAGGACAAACCCTTTTTTTATGTTTCTAGTATGCGGATGACATCGGATGACTACTTGTTTACACTAATTTAGAAACAAAGTCGATTTCAGCTTTCTCAGAAAATGCAAACCAGACTTAAGCGCATCAGTAAAGAAATAGATTGATTACATGATCTAGAAAAATCTTTAGGTTTTATGTATTCTAGTAAACTGAATAAGTTTGGGTTTGGGAGTTTGGGCAAAAAAAGACTGCCTGTAAGACAATACCCAGCTGATTGTATAACAATAATGTTTTTCCATTGTCTGGCCAAACATTTAGTCAGTCGATTCTCAAATCAAATAGCAGATTAATCAATAATGGAAATATTACCCTAGCAAAGTGAAATGCAATATGTCTTTTCTTCCAAGAGAAGCACAATGATCAGTCTGTCACCATTCACAACAGTATTTAGAACAGCAGAGATTGTCTCTCTTCAGAAATAGTTTCCTTCTTACTCAGAACTGTCTTCATATCTCACCCACAAAGTTGTATCTTTTCTGCTTTCCAGGGATCGAGTTTCATGAAATCTTCAAATGATGCCTTCAAGTAACTGAGTCATGTAATATGTGTGGGTGCGCTTGCATTTTTGACTATTCACCAAAGGTGCGCTTACCACATGTATTTAGGTGCAAACTTTCAGGTAACGAATCCATTTGGTGGATCGAGACAGATGAAACAGACTCGAGACTAAACGTTCATGTTCGTGTTTGTGACGTTAAAGGCAACAAGGTTTGAAGAGGACAAAGGTTCTTCTCACATGCCTCAACTCGTCCTCGCTTCCTCTAATTTTACATCATCTGATCTCATCCAGCCCACAGGGATCTGAGGGATGTTTTGAAAGAAAGAAATTAGGATAGTTAGAGCTCTGCAAAGACCTTAAACATCTAGCCAGTTGGCTTTGAGCATGTGTGGTTGGTTGGAATAATAAATGTTTTGAAATGTAATGGCCGCCCATAGTAACTGTGAAGTGAAGGAAAAACTGTTTTGCTGGATGAGTTTTTTGATGTCTTTCTTTTCTTTAATAAGAGTTGTATGTGGCGCTACTGTGGATTTGATTGGAGGGTTATATAGAGATTAGAGCAGGATTTTTAAAATGGCTTAAAGTCAAAGTGGGGGGAAAAAAGATAGTCATAAGTTTTCGGCTTACATTACATTCTGTCTGTGACCATTCGGGTAGATGATTGATGGCTGGCCTTTGTGCGGGTGAGAGTGTGAAAGACAGCAAACCCACACATTCTCAGGTTACTAAGTGAATAATGCCATGAAGTTGTGGTCAAAGGTTTATATACCCACATCATGGGCATGAATGTCGTGGTAATTTTTGGGCTCTTAATGATTTATCCCCATCCAAAGTTGTGTTTCTTAATGTTTACAGGCCTCCCAAATACTGCACAGACTTTTTTAATGACCTCAGTGAACTGCTGTCTGTGATCTGTGTTGATTTTGACTGTGTAATTATTGCTGGGGATTTTAACATTCATGTGGACAACCCTCAGGACAAAGGGACTAAAGACCTGAGTAACACTCTGGGCAACTTTGGGCTGACTCAGCATGTAACAGAGGCCACACATAATAGAGGACACACTCTTGACCTACTGATCTCCAAAGGCCTGAGCATTTCAAAGGTTACTGTGTCTGATGTGGGCCTGTCTGATCATTACTGTGTTTTCTTTGAAAGTAAAATCTCAGCCCACACAAATATATCAACAACAGTGATCACAAAACGGTGTATAACTGAACACAGTAGTGCAATTTTTAACCAGGTCTTCCCATTAACACCTGACCTGCCCAGAGGGTCAGTCAATGAGCTCGTCAATAGCTTCAATGCTAACATGTTAAATGTAATGGACACTATTGCTCCCATTAAGGTGAAGGTTATCTCTGGAAGGAAAAAGTCTCCATGGAGAAACTCCACACTGGTGAAAAATGAAAAAAGAGAGTGTAGGAAAGCTGAGCGCAGATGGAGAAAAACAAACCTCCAGGTTCATTATGACATTTATAAAGAGAAACTTCACAATTATAATTTACAACTGAGGAATGCAAGGAGGTCCTACTTCTCTGACATCATCACTAAAAACAGCCATAATGCTCGGGTCTTATTTTCTACAGTTGACAGGCTAACAAACCCTCCTGTGTCAGTGGCAGCTGAACTTCATTCGACCATGGCCTGCAATGACTTTGCCAAATTCTTCACTGAAAAAATCCAAAAAATTAGACAAGCAATTGGTACATCAACAGCAGATCCAGGATATGTACTGTGTCCACCAAAAAACTGTTTAAACACCATGAAACAGTTTCAACCTATTAACAGCAAAGACCTGAAGGACATCTTAGGTCAACTGAACTCCTCCTCCTGCTGTTTAGATGTCCTGCCAACAAGTTTTTTCAAAAAGGTCTCAAAGACTTTAGAGTCAGACCTGTTACAGATCGTCAACTTTTCTTTATTATCAGGTGTGTTTCCAGAATCACTAAAAACTGCTGTAATCAAACCTATACTGAAAAAGGACAATCTTGACAAGACACAAATGAACAACTACAGGCCGATCTCAAATCTCCCGTTTTTAAGTAAGATCATTGAAAAAGCAGTTTCTCAACAGCTCAGTTACTTCTTAAAACAGAATAATTGCTACGATGCCTTCCAGTCAGGTTTTAGACAGAACCACAGCACTGAAACCGCTCTGACCAAAGTGTTTAATGACATATGTCTGAATACAGACAGTGGAAAAATGTCAGTCCTAGTTTTACTGGATCTCAGTGCAGCATTTGATACAGTTGACCACAACATATTACTCAAACGACTGGAGAACTGGACAGGTCTTTCAGGAACTGTACTAAACTGGTTCAAAACATACGTAGAAAACAGGAAATACTTTGTATCAATAGGTAACTTCACATCTGAGCAGACAAGTATCACATGTGGAGTTCCCCAAGGTTCCATCTTGGGACCCCTTCTGTTTAACATCTACATGCTCCCACTGGCACAGATTATAAACAACAACAAAATAAACTATCACAGCTATGCAGATGACACACAAATATATATCACAATGTCACCAGGAGACCGAGGCCCTGTACAGGCTCTTGGTAAATGCATTGAGGAAATCAATGACTGGTTGTGCCACAATTTTCTCCAGCTAAACAAAAACAAAACTGAGGTAATAGTCTTTGGCGCCAAAGAAAAACGATTACAGGTCACCAGAGAACTTCAATCTATACATCTAAAAACCACAAACCAGGCGAGAAATTTGGGTGTAGTGATGGATGCAGACCTAAACTTAGAAAAACACATTAAGACAATAACAAAGTCAGCTTACTATCACCTCAAGAATATATCAAGGATAAAAGATCTGATGTCTCAACAGGACCTGGAAAAACTAGTCCATGCATTCATCTTTAGTAGGCTTGATTACTGTAACAGCATCTTTACAGGTCTACCTAAAAAATCAGTCAGACAACTACAGCTCATTCAGAACTCTGCTGCTCGAGTCCTCACTAAGACCAAAAAAGTGGACCACATCAGTCCAGCTCTGAGGTCCTTACACTGGCTGCCTGTCCGTCAGAGGATAGACTTTAAAGTTCTGATGCTGGCCTATAAAGCTCTGAATGGTTTAGGACCAAAATACATCAATGACCTCCTGACCCAGTATGAACCATCCAGATCCCTCAGGTCATCTGGATCCGGTCTTTTATCAGTTCCCAGAGTCAGAACCAGACACGGAGAAGCTGCATTCAGCTTTTATGCTCCTTATATCTGGAACAAACTCCCAGAAAGCCTCAGATCAGCTGAAACACTCAGTTTATTTAAATCCAGGTTGAAGACTCACCTGTTCTCAGCTGCATTTGAATAAAGCACCAAATCCACACTTTAAGCTTAAATTTCAAAACTTACATTTAACTACTGATTTTATCTACTGTTCTGATTTTATCTGTTTTGATTTTATATACTGTTGTTTGTTTGTTTGTTTGTTAATTAGTTAGTTAGTTTATTTGCTTGTTTTAATCAATTTTAAATCATGCTTTTTATTTGTTCTTGTTTCTAATGTCTCTGTAAAGCACTTTGAATCACCTTGTTGTTGAATTGTGCTATACAAATAAACTTGCCTTGCCTTGCCTTATGCGATCTATTCTTTTTTGCTTGGACAGCATCAATAACAGCTCTAAAAAACAAACATTGGGTGCACAAGTTTGAAATTATTTTACTAAAAGGAGGATGCCACTATAGCTCAATTGAGTGCACTGGAGACTTCTAAACCAAAGGCTAGAATCTGTATTGCTGGCTAAACGATTGGTGCCATTCCCCACATTGTCTCCCTACTTATCCGTGCACTGTCATGTCAAACAAAGGCTAAAATGTCCAACTGTTAATATTTAAAAAAAAATGTATAAAATAAAGTAGAGTTGAAAAAAATACCCAGGTAGCCTGCCCAAAAGTTATTTGTGATGGAAAACTGGATTTCTATTGCTTTTTTCCCTCTGGCAGTATTCAAAGATTCTTTATTTTGATTGATTTGCTGCAGTTGTATTTACTTTCGATGTCCCATTTTTTTGCTGGCTTTCTTGTTTGATCTTTGCCAGTCTCTAACACTACATTTTGTGTTTTGTGTAACCGTTTTCCATTGTTCATGTACCAAGCCAGCAGCCAACACTCCAACAAAATCCAACTTCATGAAGTTTTCAACTTTCATTAATTACTGAAACTGCTTTAGAGGCGAGTCAGTTGATTTTCGTGTTGAATTTGAGTCATATGTTTATTTTTTTAATCATTTGTATTCAAACGGGAAGAAAGTAAATGTTAAAATATCCGCCCAAAGCACAGCTCTACATAATTCAACAGGCTAAAGCCTGCACAAGGGCTGAATACTTCTACTTCAGCTCTTGCTGACCAAATGAAGTCTTGCTGGTTATCCCTACCTAAAAACAAACATTTCACAAAGCACCTGGACTTAACATCAGATGCATTAAAAGCAGCTGACAGAGGCTGGAAGCTTCAGCAAGTTATGTGGATCGGTTATTATATGACATCACCTGGAAGTCCTGTGTGGAGCTTATTGAAATCAGTTTCTTGTGGAGTTTCAAAGAGTTGGATTTAAAGGTTTGCTGGCAAGGTGAGGTGCTGAATTATGGCTGAGTTCACTAGTGTTGAAAGTAAAGTCATGGGAAAGTGCAGTGAAGTGCTTGGACAAAACTAGTCACAAAATTGCCTCTGTATGTTGTCACAGTGGGAGCCGAAGTGGCAGTGCTATGAAGTGATACAGCAGGAGCATGAATTAGTGAGCATAATAAGCACGAAAGATTTCAAGTACATAGCCTGGTGATTAGAAAGTGAAAAGTGAGCACGGGGCGCTTGCTACTGTCAGTGTTAGTCATTCTTTACCAGAATGTCTCATTAGGCCATTTTCTCTGTGTGGTTAAACATAAGAGCTCCATTTGCCGGTGCTGGATTTCAGACAATTCCCCGTCCAGAGTCTTTTTTTAAATATATAATTTTAGATTTTGCGTCTTAATTAAAAAGTCTTCACAGACCAGTCTTGCATGAAAGTAGGCTTGAGGGATTAAGACTGAGTAGAAAACCAGTGTTCAGTAAGAACTGGCAGTAATGACTCCTGTCAGGAGCACATGAGGACTCATAGAAATCTTGCCAAGTACAAGCCCACAAATTTCCAAGAAAAGCACTTGGTGTTGATATATCTCAAGGCTTCAAAGGAGTAAAACCTCTCATAGGTTCTAGACTACAGACAATAGATCACTGGCAAATGTTCCTCTTCTTCAACTTGCCTCAACCGATCTAGATATGGGCAGAAAAAACAAAGGCACTTTTTAACCTTTAATTCTTTTTCCTCTGCATTGATGTCCTGTGATATGAATTATGTACAGATTTGTGATGGAAACACTCTTTAAGTTTATGTACCGGATCCATCTCAGTTGACGTGTTTATATGAACCTGTCTACCCACGCACTTCACAGCAGGAAGGAACAGCTGATCCTGTTTCCAGGGATGGCCATGACTTTCAAATATATTAGTCATTAAATTATGAAAACAAAAATGGGATCGCTTATGCAAGTATTTTTCATTTTAAATTAGCAACTTTTCATCTTCTGCCAATGCTTTGGATGATGTAAGGCGTTTCTTCTGCCAGAAAGTGGCAGTAATGCACTTACACGCTGTTTGAAAACCAATATTAAACAACCAAAATAGAGGACGGATGTGTTACTACCTACCAGGCGGCAGGTAAAGCAAGTGTGCTGCAGTGAGATTAGTACAAACAGAAGAAAGAAACAGCTCAAAAAGCCCTTAAGGGAAAAAAATTAACGAAATCGAGGCGCAGTGTACACAGCTGCAAGCAAAATTAGCACGTTTCACATCATTTTACTGCTATTTGTGGAAGAATAGTCAAATAGTTCCTGACTACTAACAATCAAATAGCATCTTTGCTTTAATTTCATATTTCTTGTACAGATGGATTACATATTAATGGGAATCCTGAACCCTTGCGAGGAGATGCTGGCATAGTTTAAGGAAGGCTAAATCAATACAGAGTTGTTCTGAAATATTTCTAGAAAGCCCTCGTTCAAAGGGCCAAAGAGTCACTGAATGGTTTGAGTACTGTGTGCATGACAATTGTGCTATGACCTTTGTAGTCCGCTTTGAGAGATTAGGCCTGTATTCTGACACTGCCTTCCACCTTCATCACCAAACCACCAAATGAGGGAATAGCTTACAAACATCGCTCCATCAGACTTTAGACTAGAAGAATCTCCGGCCCATAACTTTATTATGGTCATTTCTCCTTTAATTTGTCATTCAGCTTTAGTTATATGGAACGAGCACCGGCTATGTTTTCATTCGAGCGTTGCACTTTCAATAACATTTTAAGAAAATCTCCTGAAAACAATGCAGATGAATGTTTCCATCCACTGTTATGAGGAGTTGGTTTGTTAAACAGCTGGCTGCACTAATTCTCCAGCTGCCTGCCATTAAATTACAACAAGATGATATAATTAACAGGGAAATAGTTTAAGCCCACAAGCCATGGCAAACAATATGAACTCCTTCACCAAACTTTTGCATTAGTGTTTGTTTTGCATATTGATTTGAGGAGCATTGTGATGGCCTCATCTGTCCACACAGATCAGATGTTTCCATCTGCAGCTCGTTTTCATGTATTCAGTGCAGAACAGCCTTCAGTGAACATCTGAGTTATGTTTCAGTGTTTCCATAACTTTGTCATTAACAGTATCCATAGGAGAGGATGAATGGAAACCCAGAAAAATAACTATGTAAGACCTGCGCAGAAAAATAGCCAGGAACTATTAGGAAATTTGCCTAATTATTCAGACAGGTTTCAAGAAAAAAAGGCAAAAATATGCCTCCTAAAACCACAAAACCAAACGCATTTGTGCCTTTGGATGCTTGTCAAATAATAACCACATAATTTTCTGTAATTTTTTCCCACTATTCCTTGGTCTTTGGTAGAGGTCACCCATTACCATGAAGCCATTAAGCTGCAATCTAGAAAGTCCAGCTTGAGTCTAACAGACTTGTCTACCATCTGACTTGTGCAATGCATTTTACTAATGCATAGCAGTTATTCCTCCACATAGTTTTGCAGCATTTTTAAAAAGCCCAGAGTGAATATCTGCAATTAGAAAAGAAGCCAGCTAAGCAGCACAGACACTGGACTGACTCCTTTGAGGAGGATGTAGGCAAGTAGAAGTTGTAAAAGATCTCATGGCAGGTCAAGATTTTACTTCCAATAAGTTTTCCGGCATAACGGAATTCGCTTTCACCGGGAACTCTTGTTTCTCCTGTCAGCGTAAAATATGCAGCCTGTCAGGGGGATTCTTAATCTCACGAGTTATATTTCCTGGTTGAATAAAAGTTAACCTCACGAGCAGCTTGTAGGTTGTACCTGCAAAGAAAACAATCAGCGCTACCTTTCATAGCCTGCTCACTCTGTGACTGGAAAGGTTTAATAGTAAAATGATGCCATTTTAAATACTTGAATTAATCTTCTTTTTTTTTTATTGAGGCTTAAAAGGTTGCTTTTTAATACCTAAAAGAACACTGTAAAGCAGAAGCAGCTGAGCTGAGATATGGTGAAAACAAGAAAAAGTTCATGGCAGCAGGCAGCTTGTCACATCATTTTTATTTCTTTTTTCTTTTTTTTTGTTTGCATTAAGTCTAAAGGAGCCCAACATATTTCTCATGCAGAGTGGAAAAGTTCTCTCTCTCCTCTCTCACAGTGCTGAAAATGCACGTGTTTGCCTGTGTGTATTTCAGTGTGACAAAAATGTAGAGAAACATCTAAAGGAAGTAGAGTGGTTAGAGTCATGTGGTCAAGATGTTTGTCAGATCTCTTGCTGTGTCTTTCTAGTTCTGTCTTCTTCTGCACAAGGTCCTCTCATGCTGCGTTTATATGTCTTTGCTTGCGTCAAAGAAAACTGCATATGTGTGACTCATGAAATGGCTACTATTTATTTGTTCATGCATTTTAAATGTGTTTTCCCCCCCTCGTGTTGTAAGCTCTTTGTTGGCCTCTGTTTTGTGTGTGTGTGTGTGCAACCTACAACCACAGTGCCAGCGCACATGACCTTGCTGAGTGGCGTGTGGAAAGCCCCCAAGCTGTGCAGCACCCTCACCCATCAGTTTTTTTTTGGCCTTTATTCATCTTCTTCATCAGATCCCATGCAGACCTGAACACACTTTCACACCTGCACACTTTCACAATCACCTGCAAAGGCTATTGTATTACCAAGAACAATTATGTCACGGTTTGAGTAAGCAAAATCGCAGCGATATTAGGCATGTGCATTTATCGAAGGTGGTTTGTTGTCACGGAAACGAACTGCATAGCAGTCGACAGAGGATGAAGTTCGTGTATAGTTGTTTTGCAAAATCAACTGGAAATGTTTAATGCAGCATGAGCATGAGCTGCAGACTAAGCACTGGCAGAAAGGGTTGCACAAAGACAAGGCTGACCCCTTTTGTTTGGCCTTCCTCCACCCAAAATCATAATGCTGAACTCCTCAGACAGGAATTCAAAGGTCACATATTGCATGCTCTGTGATTTCCTTTAATTTTCTTTAGTGCAGTGCACTCAGCAGAGCACATCCCTCAACCGACACCATGTTTGTGTACTGCTTTAGCCGTGGCAATGCTATGCTCTAACCTGTACCCCCTACTTTTATAGTGCTGGGATTTTTCTACATCTTTACATAAAGGCACAATTGGAGCAGGTTTTTCCATGGTTGCCCTTTTCTTTTCTTTTTTTAGATCCACACAGTTGAAATGATTATGCAAAACTTTATTAAAATTTAGTTCAGCAAATATTGGAAACCATTATGTGTGAAAAATAAATATTATGACCTTAAAGAAGGACTTTCTTAGTCACAGGACTCTTTTGCATTATTTTTAGCTCAATGTATGCAATGATTTGGGGAATTAATCTGTTTCTGTCTGCTATATTTATTTTGCACTTTTCTAATAATACCAGTTTTTGATCATTCACTTATCTGATTCCCACAAGGTCATTGTGAGAATCTGACATTTGCTAATTGTTCAGGTTGGCTGTGCTCTAAAATTGTTTCTCATTTACAAATTTTCTCAAGGCTGCAGACAAACTTCCTGTTCTTTATATGTGGCTATTGAGGGCTTTTT